>NC_036840.1:28843802-29038125 GCF_002910315.2 Salvelinus sp. IW2-2015 | reverse complement strand
AGTGTGTGACAAACCGTGGTCAAAGAACTAAAGAAACGTATGAACGCTTTTGTAATGCAAACAAAGGTTTCATGTACCAAAATATTAAGTTCTGCTTTTCATGCATGTATCAAATACTTATGTCATGCAAAATTACAATGGCAAATTAAATACTTAAAAAAGTGATAACAATGTGATTTTCTGGATTTTTGTTTTAGATTCTGTCTCTCACAGTTGACAGTGTACCTATGATAAAAAAACTTACAGCCTCTACATGCTTTGTAAGTAGGAAAACCTGCAATAACGGCGGCTTTAGTATCAAATACTTGTTCTCCCCACTGTATGTAGTAAGCTAAAAACCAGCCAAAAGCCTAACGTTCAATGAGCAAGGAGGATGTCATGCCATTGGAGGAGTGTGGTGAGTGACTGACTTTCCTCTCATTGTTTTCGGTGGTTTTACACAGCTAGAGATCAGGTATCGTTTGCGTTAGCTAGGCAAGAACTTGAACGACGTACTGTTGACTAAACCCCATTTCCGTCACAAAATCTGCGCAACCGCGGCATTTCCAAATGAGGCTGCCCAATGAAAACTAATGGTTGTAGCCTCTGTGGCATCAAAATCTGAGGGTGTGAACTACGTTTCTATTCAAAAGTGTGTAAGGCCAATTTTAGTATTGGAGGAAAAGTTGAGAAAACAACCCCTCTGACCTGTACGTTTAAAATTGTGACATGTCATGATGTAGCCCCGTACAGCACGCCATATGCAACTGCATTCTGTGAAGGACAGCCTTTCCACCAGGTGTAGCGCTTTCCTCGCAGATTCAAACAAGAATAAGGACAGAGTAAAGGGCGGAATATCTAGTCCAATTGTACAACTGAATGCATTCCATTTTTTGCTCATCACTGCAAAGCCATCATGACTCTGAAAAGGCCGCGACAACCGCTGCTTTACTGCTGAAAACTTTTAGCGCCACCCTAAAACACGATTCAATTCGTCACTAAACCTTCAAATAGGATGTTAATGACACATTACATAAAACTTCTTTACAGTGTTTAATTTACATTTAAGGTGATAGATTGGACCGATTGGGTGGAAAAAGCTGTTTCCCCACACGGGCTTATTCCCCCTTTCCCTTTATCACGCAGTAGGTTTAGCTTCCTCACCTGCCATTTTTAAAAAGACCAGACGTTTAGCATTATTGCCGTTCTTCAATCATGCAGTAGACGGGCAGCATTGAAGGACTTGTTCATTGATTGTACTGGAAAGGGGAGAAATTGTTGCTTTACCAATGGTATTCACTATTACATTACCTGGGAATAATGCCATTTTTGGGGCGAAATAAGTATCAATTGTAACATTACCAGCGTGATGTACAAAAGTGTGTTAGCTTAACTATATACAGTTAGAATATCTCTTGTTATGTAAATTCACTCTGGCGATCTAACACTCTCGTCTGAGTGTGTTGGAGTGCACCAAACACCTGCTGAATTCATGACCGTGTCAGTAAATGTAGGCCAAAAAGTTTTTGTAGTTGTCAAGCATGCTCTAGAAAACATTATAAACAAGCCTAACCAGTTCTGCTACGGCAAGTAAAAATGGTCAGTGAGGTGCTCTCTCATGTGGTGTTGGAAGTTAACGTAAACTCACTCACTTTTGTACATCGCCATTGGTCTGTACAAAATTGACCTTATTTTAGCCGCCCCAAAAACGTAATACTTCCAGATCAACTGTAAATGTCAAATTTACCCCAATTGTTAAAGCACAAATTTCTCCCCTTTCTAACAGAATCAATTGGCATACCCCACGCTGCCCGTTTCGGCATTGATTCAAGAAGGCAAGGACCCGTCGGTCTTTTAAAAAAGGCGGGTGGAGAAAGCAAAACTAATTGCGTGATAGTGAGAAGAGAGATTTGTGTGGGAAAATTTGCTTGTTTTCCATCGAGCTAGTCCAAACTTATCACCTTATCGCCTCTAAAATGTAAATAAAACACTATAAAGAGTTTGATATTAATGGTCATTACGATTACCTATTTGAAAGGTTTGTTGGCTCGGGAATTTGGATCACTTAGCACCGCCCTAAACCTGCATCTTGTCAGAAGGTGAACAGCGGCTTGAGAGATGATCGGCTTGCAGTGATGATGCAAAAACTGGACTAGGTATCCCCCCTTACCCCTCCACTGCTCCATTTCTTGTTTTTAAACGATGAGAGAAGTGCGCTTACACCTGGAGGAGAGAGATTGTAAGACAGAAATAGTTGCTTTATGCGTGAAATGTACGTTACCGGCATGACAATTGTCACGATGTAACGGAGGGTCCGTTTTTCCCCAACTTTTCTCCAATACTATAGGCCATTTACCATGTCGATCAACGCTTGAATAAAAACGTTGTTCACACCCCAGATGTGAAAGTCAACAGAGTCGCTACAGTCCCATTAGTTTTCTTGCAGCCTTGTTGGAATGTTGCGTTGCGCACATTTGTACGGAATGGGGTGAGTTTTACGTTAGACTAATTAGCAAGCTAGAACAAAACTTTCAGGCCAGTTTGCTTGTTTCGGACAAGCGCGCATGGCAGGCAAGCTTGCAGGAAAGACAAGGAGGCTACAATTCCCTATAGTTTAAGTGCAATTTGATGGACAACTAGCTGAAAGGTTGAGAGTGTTCCTTTGTTAGATTTTAGATCTCTTGCTCTGGCTAAAGCATTAGAGTTATCTTGTTGTTGGGTGCATAACTGAGGGAGAGAGAGGCCTACCTATTGGATGGTTGGTTTGAATCAATAGACTGTAATGTTCCCAAATGTGAAAAAGACTCCCGTAGTGTTTACTATTTGCCCAGAAACCATCAGTGTATTTTGTGGCCCTTTGACGACTGCGTTCTAAGACAATAAGTCGCGCTGTTGCAACTGCCTAAACACACACTCCAGTTCAAAGTGATATGGATGCTTGGCCCGAGTGGCAAAATGGCTGTGTTTGATATAAAGGTCCACTGTAAGCTCTGATTGGCTATAGCACACTGGTCTGCTGTAAGACTCCGGTCCAGGACAAAACGGATGTGGTTAATATGAACAGGGATGACAGTGGTTCCTGCGTTTAAAAAGTTGCAGAGTTCTGCATGCAGCTTGCATGTGTGCCGCAGAATTATATGGCACTGTTTTAAGTGTAACCAATCGTACCCATTAATGCTAGTTAGTGCTAGTTTGACCACCAGAGGGCATTCCTTTGAGAAGCATTTGATGACCTGACAATAATGGCTGTACTAGAGAATGCGGGGCACTCAGGGGAGACCGGGGTTCAATTCCCTGACTGGGCAGGAAGAGGAGTAGGCGTGTCCTTCTAAATAAAGAATTTTGTTCTTAACTGACTTGCCTAGTTAAATAAAGGTTACCACTAAGAACATAAAAATTCTGGCACCCCTTAATTTCTATTCTACTGATTTCATGCTGTTATTCATTAGTTGTTGATGTCTTTACTATTATTCTACAATGTAGAAAATAGTAAAAATAAAGAAACCCTGCGAATGGTAGGGGTGTCCAACGTTTTGACTGGGACTTGCTTATTTGATTTGATTAATATTACAGTGTTTCTATTCCAAGAAAAACAAAAAAAAACCTGTGTTTAGCATGGAACGGAAAAATATGGCGCTGGTACAATCGTGGACGGTCGGGAGTACAGTTACTGGGCTATTAGCTAAAAGAATCTCTGTGTCTGCGGCAGGCACATGGAGACCGGCGTTCAATTCCCCGATGGGAAGGAGTAGGCTGTCCTTGTCAATTAAGAATTATGTTCTAACTTCTTCGGTAGGGGCAGCATTTCACTTTTGGAAAATAGCGCTGCCCAATTTCAACGCTGTGGTTCTTGACTCCATCTCCAGAATATGATGAGATATGCGATGATTAGTTAGTTTGCATAGAAAACACTCTGAAGTTTCTAAAACTGTTTGAATCATTCTGCTGAGCATAACAGAACTTGATGTAGCAGGCAAACCCGAGGAACAAAACCATTTCAGAATTTGTATTTTTTTTGCAGGTCACTGTCTTTCAATGCGTTTTCATTGGGACACCAGAGATTCTAAGGGACTTGTTTGCAGTTCCTACCGCTTCCACTGGATGTCACCAGTCTTTGGAAATGGTTTAGGTTATTCCTTTGTGTAATGAAAAAGTACGGCCATCGTAAAGGAGGTCATTTGAAGTAATTGGTTTTGAGAGAGGCACATTTACCAAAAAAGTTGCATCAGTTTGTTGTTGTTTTGTATTGAACACAGATCATCCCGTCTTCAAATTGATCGATTTATTAACATTTAAAAATACCTAAACGTGTATTACAAAAGTAGTTTGAAATGTTTTGTAAAGTTTACATGTTAACTTTTGATATATTTTGTTAGTGACGTTGCGCAAGTTGGAAGCTGTGTTTTTCTGGATGAAACGCGCCAAAAAATTGACATTTTGGATAATATCGACGAATTAATCGAACAAAAGGACCATTTGTGATGTTTATGAGACATTGGGAGTGCCAACAAAATAATTTCTCAAAGGTAAGCATGAATTATATTTTTATTTCTGCGTTTTGTGTCGCTGCTGCAGTGTTGAAATATGCTACTCTCTTGTGTTACTGTTGTGATATCAATCAGAATAGCAGCTTATGCTTTCGCGAAAAGCCTTTTTGAAATTACATGTTGGCTGGATTCACAACGAGTGTAGCTTTAATTTGGTATCTTACATGTGTGATTTAATGAAAGTTAGATTTTATATCATTTTATTTGAATATGGCGCTCTGTATTTCCCTGGCTATTGGCCAGGTGGGACGATTGCGTCCCCACCTACCCCAGAGAGGTTAACTGACTTGCCTAATTTAAAAAAGGTTACACTAAGAGCATAACATTTCTGACCCTAATTTTCTAATTCTAGTCTAACCAATACCCAAACGGAGATTAAGTGAAAATCAAAACCAGTCCCCATGCTTGTCTCAGAGCTGCGAGAAACGGTGCTAAAATGTTGTAGGCTTTTGCTTCAAATCCTATTGCTTCTAACTTCAATATGCTCTTTAAATAAATAAGACCTGCAACCACTTTTAACAGCACATTACTCAACACTAGTGAGACTCATGTCGCCTACAGTATATCGAAAAATATGACGTGACTCTCCGCCAATAATTACGTAGAGGATTGGAGGATATTTCTYCAATTCAGTGATATTTATTSCCATAGTAATTCGTTATGGATCCATAACTAAATAAACATCGGCAATTTGAAAGAGTATTTTTATCATTATTTTATTAATGAAATCATAAAGATGCCATTATTAGTTACATTGTTTTAGTTTGAACGTGCAGACTGGTATTAAGAACAGAACACTAGGAATGTTTCCCTAGTCAGCGCCATTATTAGTGCAATGCCCCTTAAATATTTTGGAGATTTAGTTTTTCAAATAATGTAAAATTATTGAGGAAAAAGTCCATTCTTGAACATGGGGTGAGACATTGTTACTAATTTGTAAATGAAGCCAGTTTGTTATTTAGAATGATTTATTTCTGTTTTTAGAGGGAGAAAAACAAAAAACCTACACTTATCTCATGGGTCTCCCAGTTGAGGCCGGCATGGGTATTGTACCAGCCTCTGTATCAACACAGCTATGCAGTGTCTTAGACCGCTGCACAATTTGACCTGTTGGGAGTGGCCTACAGTACTACAGTAAGAGTAAAATAATAAAAATCTTAGTGTAACAACAGGTTTAGTAAGTAATACTGAAGTCGTGTACAATTATCAGTTTCTATTTKGGTTTATGTCGCCCATTCATTGTCAGTCAGAGACACAGTAGGAACCAAAAGCYTAATCAGTGCTCTAACTCCCCCTTGCGCTGGTCTGGAGCAATGAAGTGGTGATGCAGGGTAARGTATTAAACCACAAATGACCTCTAAGTCCCGRGGCATAAGCTTGCAACTTTTAAAGGAGGAACCACTGTATATGAACAGATTTGAATAAGATTTCATGTTGCTAAAATAATGTCAGTTCCACTTTAAATGCAACAATGTTTCAATACATGTGTTATTTTCAAAGATGTCTAACAGCAAGCGRGCTGCAATAGAGAACACATTTCCACTCACCAGAGGATGATCATTTGAAACTTAATTTCTTGTTGAAAGTTATTCTTGAAAAGGGAGAGGCTAACAAATTAGCAACAACATCCTCTTTGATAACACCTGCTGCAAACTAGCCGACAAAAAAAGCTAGCTAGACCGTGGGAAAAATACTGCTCTGTATTGCGCCGGGACCTGTTGGCCTTCACGAAAGTAGAAGTTTCCATATGGTTTTGTAAACCGGTCCCACTCATTAAGTCAAAGTGTGATTGGTTGATTCCACTGTCACTCGAAAATTTTGCCCAAATACAATTGAATGGCAATGCCTTTTATCTAGCTTCTGATGTCCTAGCCAATGTCTGATTTTTAGCWAGCTAGATGRATCTCCCCAGAGACCAGCAGTGTTAACCCTTTCCTTTCCAACAAACGGAAGAGATTTAATTATTATAATCATTATTTTATAAATCCCTTCTCTGAAGGCCCATTGTTCCCCACTMTGGTTAGTAATACTTTGTAGAGTGGCTTTATTTTCCCCCAGAATGCATTTTCCCACTATTCTGAATGTCTAAAGTATCCATATGTTGTCCAGTATGTCTGTGTTCATATTTCAGAACATTTCGAGCTCTTATGGTGGTGACTTGATCAAATTTACAATCYTGGTCTTGAATTGGACTCGCATTTTTCTGGTCTTGATTTGGTCTCGGCCCCCCCCCCCCATCCGGTCTTGGTCTTGAACACAACACCGGTACCTGGCATTGATTATAACTTGTGCCCCATTTGTTGGCCTATGTAGCAACTGCATCGTCCATTCATTAAAGCCACAGTCTGGAGGTGGTAGGCTACATCAGTGGACCACTAACCAAACTGTAGACAATGGAGAAAATGCATCCAATCACATTTTCACTGTAGTGTTCAAAGAATCGCATTCCCTGCAAGCAACATTCATTTTTAAAACATGTTTTGAAGCTATATATAATTTTCTTACAAATTATAGAAATTAAAGGGCTAAGCCAGAGTGCACCAAAACCCTCTCATACACACCACCCGCTTGCAGAATTTCAATTAGCTGCTGGAACTGAATAAACTCATTAATCTGTTTTAAAATAAAGGGAGGGTGGGGGGAGTTGTTGGCCATCGCTCTGACATTTATTGGCAAGTCGTGGGAAGCAGCGAAACATTTAGGAAGTAGTCTGAACAGTCTAAGGGAGGACGTTATATTTCAATCAGAGCCTTTAAAAAATAAATACAGGATTTGTTTTTGGGAACATTTACTTCTGTTCTCTCCCTATTCCACTCTCGCTGTGACCGAAGGGAGCTGTTTGTTGAGTGGCTCAGCGAGGTGTGGGTGACCTGTTCAGTTTCACAGGGTTCAAGCAGTGTCCACGTGCTGGAATGTTTCAGCAGGAAGTTCACACAGGAAACTTCTGCTTGCTTTGGAAAATACAKATGTTTGGGTTGCGTACACATATTTGAAGGTTTTATCGCAGGTGCAGCAAAATGCTTGTGTTTCTAGCTCTAACAATGCAGCAATACCTTTATCTAGCTTCAAAAGAATTGAAGAAATTAAGAAACATCCTAACGAGAAATGTCAGAGTTATCTATATCTAAATAAATTGTGTGTGTGGACAGTATATTAATAGAAAAGGTGTGTACAGCTGTAGTTTTATAAGGTTAACCTTGACTAGAATACAGAATGTGCCTTCGGAAAGTATTCAGACCCCTTGACTTTCTCCAAATGTTACGTTACAGCCTTATTTAAATTGATTAAATAAATTACAATTCTCAGCAATCTACACACAATACCCCATAATGACGACACGAAAAAACAGGTTTTTACCAAATGTAAATAAGGTATTTCTGTTTTCTATTTTTAATACATGTATTCAGACCCTTTGCTATGAGACTCGAAATTGAACTCCGGTGAAGCCTGTTTCCATTGATCATCCTTGATGTTTCTACAACTTGATTGGAGTTCACCTGTGGTAAATTCAATTGATTGGACATGATTTGGAAAGGCACACACCTGTCTATGAAAGGTCCCACATTTGKCAGTGCATGTCACAGCAAAYACCAAAMAATTGTCCATTGAGCTCCGAGACAGGATTGTATTGAGGCACAGATCTGGGGAAGGGTACCAAAACATTTATGCAGCATTGAAGGTCCCAAAGTACACAGTGCCCTCCATCATTCTTAAATGGAAGAAGTTTGGAACCACCAAGACTCTTCCTAGAGCTGGCTGCCTGCTAAACTGAATAATCGGGGGAGAAGGGRCTCCCCAGTAAAAGGCACATGACAGCCCACTTGGAGTTTGCCAAAAGACACCTAAACTCTCAATCCATGAGAAACAAGATTCTCTGATCTGATGCAACCAAGATATAYCTCTTTGGCCTGAATGCCAAGCATCACGTCTGGAGGTAATCTGGCACCATCCTTACGGTGGTGCATGGTGGTGGCAGCATCGTGCTGTGGAGATGTTTTTCAGRGGCAGGGACTGGYASACTAGTCAGGATWGAGGTAAAGATGAATGGAGCAAAGTACAGAGAGATTCTTGATGAAAACCTGTTCCAGAGAGCTCAGGACCTCAGACTGGGGTGAAGGTTCACCTTCCAACAGGACAACAACCCTAAGCACACAGCCAAGACAATGCAAGAGTGGCTTCGGGACAAGTCTCTGAATGTCCTTGAGTTGCCCAGCCAGAGTCTGGATTTGAACCTGATCGAACGTCTCTGGAGAGACCTGAAAATAGCTGTGCAACAATGCTCCCCAWCCAACCTGACAGAGCTTGAGATGATCTGCAGAGAATAATGGGAGAAACTCCCCAAATATAGGTGTGCCAAGCTTGTAGCGTCATACCCAAGAAGACTCGAGGCTTTAGTCGCTGCCAAAGGTGCTTCAACAAAGTAGTGAGTAAATGGTGTGAATACTTAAAAAAAAAAAAATACATTTTAATATTATAAATTAGCAAACATTTCTAAACCTGTTTTTTGATTTGTCATAATGGGCTATTGTGTGTAGATTGAGGGGGGATAAACAATTTTAGAAAAAGGCTTAAACGTAACAAAATGTGCAAAAAGCCAAGGGGTCTGAATACTTTCCGAAGGCACTGTAAACCGTGTTCTATGACTATGTACATAGGGCAGCAGTCTCTAAGGTTCAGGGCAGGGTACTGGGCGGAGGCCTGCTAGTGGTGACTATTTAACAGTCTGATGGCCTGGAAATAGAAGCATTTTTTTTTTTGTCTCCCAACTTTGATGCACCTGTACATCTCCACCTTCTAGATGGTAGCGGGGTGAACAGGCTGTGGCTCGGGTGACTGAGGTCCTTGATGATGATCTTGGCCTTCCTGTGACACCGGGTCCTGTGGATGTCCTTGAGGGCAGGTAGTATGCCCCCAGTGACGTGTTGGGCTGACCTCACAACCCTGCGGTTGTGGACTGCAATTGCCGTAACAGGCAGTGAWACAGCCCAACAGGATGGTCTCAATGGTGCGTTTGTAGAAGTCCGTGAGGGTCTTAGGGGCCAAGCCAAATTTCATCAGCCTCCTGAGTTTGTAGAGGTGCTGCTGCACCTTCTTCACCACACTGTCTGTGTGAATGGACTGTTTCAGGTTGTCAGTGATGTGCACGCTGAGGAACTTGAAGCGATTCACCCTCTCTACTGCGGCCCGTSGATAMGGGGGGGGGGGGGGGGCGTGCTCTCTGCGGTCTCCTGAAGCTCTTTCATTTTGTTGAAGTTGAGTGAGCGACTTTCCTGGCACCACTCCACCAGGGCTCTCACCTCCTCCCTGTAGCCTGTCTCGCCGGTAATCGGGCCTACCACTTTTGCTCCAGTCTGCAGGGAATTCTCCAGTTTTTGTTTCTTTCTGTTATTTCAGGATTTTCATCAGAGGGGTCTTGTTTCATTTCTCCACAGCTGAGCCCAGTTTCCTCATAGTCAGCTTGCATTTTTACATGGTCAAAAAGGTTTGAGGATTTTATGTTTCAAGTTGTACTGCCAAGGCCTCTGCAGCAACATCTAGGGATTGTGACATACACAAGTGTTTTCGATTGAAACCAATTGAAGCAAAAATGTGTGTAGGAAGCAAAGTGAGGCAGGTTCTGACCGAGTGTGGGGGACGATATCAATAAACATTGGTTTTCTCTTCACTTTCGCACTTCACTGCTTTTGCCTAACGGCAGCTTTAAATTAAGTAGTCAGTGAAGTATTGAGCGCACATTGGAATTGATCAATACCAAGGTTTGGGTCAATTCCATTTCAGTTCAGAAAGTACACAATTCCAAATTTCCCTCATTGAAAAACATGGAATTTGTGTACTTCCTGAATTGACTGGAATTCAAATGGAATTGACCCCAACCCTAGCCAKCACAGAGAAGGCTGGCTTAACTCTCTGGTGTCTGCCCCACATGAGAGAATTGTTGAAGTCCAGGGGCTTTATTTTCCCGCAAAGGTTGATATTTATAAACGTTGAACTTGARGGGAAAYTGTGCGTATCTCCACGCAAATCCCAAACCATGCGTGCGCACAACTTCAAGAAGGTTGGTCAACTGTATTGCAAACAAATAGGCTTATTGATTGTTTTGGGGAAATGGGAGATGTTTGCTGCACAGGAAATATAATAATGGTAGTCTAATAAAAACGTTCAAACGTAGGCCTAATGATAAAACGGAGGCATTTTGAACAACAATTTGCATTGATTTTGCATAGACGTGTGGACTGTAGCATTTACTTTGAAAATAGTTAGAAAGGACAATCAATCTTGCAGAATGCGTGGCCAGTGTTTGGCACCCGCTAGGTGGCATGTATTTTTAGTTTGAAGAAGTCACTGCAACATTCTGCCCAGACCTCTACAGAAATGTGATCAAATTTTCCATTGGGCTTTCTTTTACGAACTGTCACGATCCAGTTTCAACATCTCCAAGTCATACAGAAAATGAGGGTGTTTTTGTTACCATAAAAGGTGAATAGACAGCCTGGTAGGGCTGTAGCGCTCAAATATAATATGGCTCTGATTTTTATCGATGAGAATATGRGTAAATGTTGACAGTTTGATTACTATTTGATTTGGATTTGATTTMAAATGTACACATGGTTGATAAATGAGACCCCAGTACATGAGGGTGGAAGGGACATGACATTTCCAGTTGGTCAAGGATGTTTCCTCTGTTGATTTAATGGATGGCTAACTGTATGTCAATCTACTGAGTTCTTAACTTGCTGTAGGTTTGCAGAACATGGCTTTGAAAGCAGTTAACCACAGTTTGATTGTTTCTGGCAAGACCATATAAGCCCCAATAGTACCAACCAAGAATATTTTYTTTTTTGTACCCCCTTTTTTCTCCCCAATTGCGTGGTATCCAATTGGTAGTTAGTCTTGTCCCATCACTGAAACCCCCGTACGAACTCAGGAGATGAGAAGGTCGAGAGCCATGTGTCCTCCGAAAAACAACCCAGCCAAGCCGCACTGCTTCTTGACACAATGCCCGCTTAACCTGGAAGCCAGCCGCACAAATGTGTCGGAGGAAACYCTGTWCAACTGGCTACCGTGTCAGCGTGCATTGCGCCCGGCCCGCCACAGGAGTCGCTAGTGCGCGATGGGACAAGAACATCCCTGCCGGCCAAACRCTCTCTAACCCGGACGACGCTGGGCCAATTTTGCACGCCCCATGGGTCTCCCGGTCGCGGCCGGCTGTGACAGAGCCTGGATTCAAACCAGGATCTCTATTGGCACCTCTAGCACTGTGATGCAGTGCCTTAGACCYCTGTCYCCACTCAYGAGGCACATTTTGTAGCTTTAATACAGTATATCTATATCCTAACTTAAGTTTTTCAGTATGCAGTTTTCCACATATTAAGTCAGGGAACTAATAAAATAAAATCCTTGTCATCCTTCAACGRCGTTGTCTGCTTTTTCCTTGCCAAGTTGCAGTCAATTTGTGAACAAACAGAACACTCGAGTAGAACCTCGGAGAGCATAAGCAAAGGAAGGCAAACTTCTGAACCTTCGAAGTGTCAGTAAACGACAACGTAATCTGTTTCCTTGGTGGGTATTTGTTTTGTGTAGTGTTGATTTGAGAAGTTAACGTTCCCTTTATTCCCCAAGTCTGTGTGAAAACGACTTATGATTGTTCAGTTTATTACCAACTGTAGGTTCTAGAGGAAAAGTGCGGTCTTTAGACATTATATAAAGGAATGTGTTCTTGGCAGTTAGTTCATCAGATACCTCACTTGTGCCCTGTTATATCTWCGTGCATGAGTAAGTAAAGTGACAATGGATGGACATGTTTTTTTTCGTTATTTCCAAAACATGCTCTGTCTGGTTCTCATCTATTTTGGGTCAGGCGGGGTGTCATGGCAAACAGTCTCRGGCGGTGTCTCAGYGYGATTTAGGATATTTCKATTTCACACATGCATATAATGTGTGAAACAGGAAGATTTTTGGGGGGCGTCATAGCAAACAGTGGAAGAGTTTATAAAAGTATAAAACATTTTTTTTATAGCAGCTGTCTTAGGTTATTGTAAGTTTGACTTCTGAACATGTTGAGTTGACCACAGTTGGAATTTGGAACAGATTGGTCTAATTAATTTAATAACACACAGGTSAAAGTGCTGGGAAAAACAACTTGTTTTTAAATTAGTCATGGAATATTACGAATGTTAAGTTGCTGTATTTACATTTTTGGCAGTCATCCAAGTTATGCTGCCATAAACAGCTCTTAGCTAAAATGTCAAGAAAAAAGTATATATACTTTACTTTTCATTAAGATTGACACCCATCGATTTAGCCTACTGCAGAAATTTTAAAGTGCAATGAGCCACACCATTTCTTTCRTTTATCGTCTCATATGCCAGAATCTCAAGATGAGCAACATCTTCAGAGAGAATATGCTCTACATTTTAAAGACCATTGTTAATACCTGATTTGAGGACAAAAAGCAGCAACTAGCCTGAACGCATTGGGCATTCTATCATCCCAGGGAACTAGTTTCACCACTGAATGTGTTCTCCTATTGGGAAAGCCATCCATCAGTGTTGAGTCGGAGTCGGCGAGTTGTGGGGAGGGACACGCTTTAGCCGTCACAAAGGTGTGTAATGCGCCAGCTAGGTGGGATGATGTATTGATCTGCATTGAMCAAAGGCACACMGCACCACTGTCTAACATCAAGGATTCAGTATAGAAGTATGGAAATGCCTTGGAGTTTCATATTGGAGGCAACAAGAGTGGGAAAGTCAGTTATTGAAGTTGTTACACAGGTATTAGGGCAACTTGATGTAAAATTAAAACAAACTGAGCTTTGCCTTTTTGTGTMTCTGTAAAATTAAGTACATGATGACATGTTTTCTGCCAGTGGCTGCTTCTTGAACAGTCACGTTTTGTTATTATTTATCTGACATATGTTAAAGGAATGTTACAAGTCTCCTAATGAAAGGCTCTTGACATTGCCATATAAAATACATCAGTTAAACCTCTCMGAGGCCATTCATCAACACATCTCTAATAGATCAATTACATCACCAGATGACTTAAATTCCCCACACTGTAGACCAGGTCACGTTTGCGGTGTTCATGTCTAACGGACAGCCTTACCCTGTCAAAAATMCTGATGCAGAACAGARYCTCTAGCTGATTGCTCAAAGGTGCTAGCCTTAGCATTTTTGCTATGACGACAAGATTTTTTTGTTTGCGCTTGGAATTCGCAAGACACTAAGCAAGACTCTCTCTTTACAAAGGACGTCTCATAACTCCGTAATGTGCTTTGGTCGATTCCAAAAATCCAGACCAGTGAAATGACTCYGGTAACCCCTCACTTGGCTATGAATCAACATAATGCTTAGGATATTACTGTTGACCAAATAATGATTTTAGAGGAATATTGTGTAGCAGAATCACAGAAAATGACTGACCGTACACAAAAATGCTTCAGTCTGTGTCTGTAATTTTCGGTTTATCTTCACAGCTCRAGTCAGGGATGCAAATTACAGTTGTTGTTGACCAAGGATATGCAAAACAAATCCAATAGAGATGTGATGCATAGGCCCCTTGAAAGGCCTGCCATCTCAGTTGAATGTGCTTTTCATTGAGATCAYATGTTTGTTGGTGGATTTTGCATGTCTGCACTTTCTGTTTGACCCAAGGATAAGTGATCAAGCCACACTGCTTTATAAACAAGTCTTGCCATCATTAACAAAGACCCATTTAAAGCTGCAATATAACTTTTTGGGCGACCTGACCAAGTTATAGATTTGTCATTGAAAGCAAGTCTAAGAAGCAGTAGATCTGTTCTATGTGCGGTATTTCTATGCTTCCTGTTCTTAAGTTTTGTTTTTGCCTCTTACTTTCGGTTTTGTACACCAGCTGAAAATATGTCACAGCAATTTAGATGGTACAATGATTCTTTCCACACTATACATTGCATGTTTTGTCACAAACTGAAATTCACAGGGTATTAATAAGGATCTACCCCTCTTTTAAATTTTTTTGCCTAAAATGACATACCCAAATCTAACTGTCTGTAGCTCAGGACCTGAAGCAAGGATATGCATATTCTTGATACCATTTGAAAGGAAACACTTTGAAGTTTGTGGAAATGTGAAATGAATGTAGTAGAATATAACACATTAGAMCTCATAAAAGATAATACAATGAATAAACATGCATTATTTTGCATTTAAAAAAATGTTTATACCATCTTTGAAATGCAACAGAGGTCCTAATGTATTATTCCAGCCCAGGCACAATTTAGATTTTGGCCACTAGATGGCAAGTGTATGTGCAATGTTTTAGACTGATCCAATMAACCATTGCATTTCTGTTCAAAATGTTGTATCAAGACTGCCTAATTGGTTTATTAATACATCTTCAAGTTCATAACTGTGCACTCCTCAAAAAATAGCATGGTATTCTTTCACTGTCAGAGCTATTCTAAATTGGACAGTGCAGTTAGATTTTACAAGAATTWAAGCTTTRTGTCAATATCAGATATGTCTATGTCCTGGGWCATTTTCTTGTTACTTACAACATGCTAATCGCATTAGCCTACGTTAGCTCAACCGTCCCGCCGGGGACCCACCGATCCTGTAGAGGTTTTAACCAATGTATAACACTTGTATTTTCATGAATGTTTATTATTACTATTTTTGTAATTTGAATTTMGCGCTCTGCAATTTCACCGGATGTTGTCGAGGTGGGATGCTAGTGTRCCAATGAGCCCAAAGAAGTTAATAATGGTGTTGGAGTCGTGCTTGGCCATGCAGTTGTGGGTGAACAGGGAGTACAGGAGGGGACTAAGCACGCACCCCTGAGGGGCCCCCATGTTGAGGATCAGTGTGGCAGATGTGTTGTTGCCTACCCTTACCACCTGGGGGAGGCCCGTCAGGAAGTCCAGGATCCAGTTGCAGAGGGACGTGTTTAATCACAGGGTCCTTAGCTTGGTGATGAGCTTTGTGGGCAGTATGGTGTTGAACGCTAAACTGTAGCCAATGAACGGCATTCTCACATAGATGTTCCTTTTGTCCAGGAGGGAAAGGGCAGCGTGGAGTGCAATTGAGATTGCGTCATCTGTGSCTCTYTTGGGGCAATATGCAATTTGGAGTGGGTCTAGGGTTTCCGGGATGATGGTGTTGTGAGCCATGACCAGCCTTTCAAAGCACTCCATGGCTACTGACYTGAGTGCTACGGGGCAGTAGTCATTTAGGCAGGTTACCTGGCGTTCTTGGGCACAGGGACTATMGTGGTCTTCTTGAAACATGTAGGTATTACAGACCCGGCCAGGGAGAAGCTGAAAGTGAAGACACTTGCCAGTCGGTCCGTGCATGCTCTCGGCACACGTCCTGGTAATCCGTCTGGCCCTGAGGCCMTGTGATTTGTTACCTCGTTCGTCACCATTGATAATCATTATTGCGTTATTGTTGCCAGATTCATTGAATTATAGCGTCGTTGAGGCCATTGACTCCTCTCAAGGCTTTTGTTTGTGTAGCGGCAGTCATTACATTCCCATTGGTTTGAAAAAGATACCAATTAACATATCACATTGACTGTAGGTCACACAGGATTYTACCCCCGTGGTCAGGGCAGGTGACGGCATTCTTAGAGGACATGACAATGCAGAGTATGAGCAGCAGACATTGTTTTGACCTGTACTGGCTGAATACCAGCACACCAGGGAGACAGAGATGGTGTTTCTTTCCAAACTGACACACAGCATACCTAACCTGCTGGTATAGAGAAGCTATGACAGGAAGAATGATAGCGTGACCGCACAGGTAAAACTGCAGAACATGTTGTCAATAGCCACTGTGCTTTTAAAATAAACTATAATATTAAAATCAGACAAATGGATGCTGGTTCTATTAACAAGGGTAGCATAGAGACCTTGGACTATTATGTTGTTGAGACATAAGTTGGTCCTGTCTGGTTGCTGTCTGTCATGCTAGTGCCAATGTAGCCTGCGCATTTCTAACACAATGGCCCATTTTTCTTTCTGTCAAGGCCCCAACTCTGGCCCATTTTTCCCCCCTTCTTTCAAACCCTCATGATTGGTTAAATGATGATAATTCTGGATGATGATAAAGATGGACCAGCCCACCTGTGATTCGCCAGAACTGCCCTATGGCCAGTCCGTTTCTGACTGCATGCCTTAACACACAGTATCTACCAGTCACAGTAGATTACTAATGCTGTGGATCTATTTGTTGATTTGTTAAGCTATGAATGGCACTTCACTGTTCTACATGGGTGCTTGTGAGCTGCGGAATACAGGATTTGCATCATCGTGTACTCAGAGGTGCCTAACTTAAAACAGAAGTATGAATTGTATGACAGTGGAAACTGCTGCTCAGTGTCATTGTATAGCTTCTAGATCATTTCCTGTGATTATCCCACTTGTCTGATAACTTCCCCTAACCACATTTTTAGCTATATGGGTAACACTAATGAATAGAATACACATTCGTATAGAATCCTTTGTGTTCCTCAGCTAACATTTACAAGTTTCAAACACAGATAAGAACAACAAAACACCACATGTTTTAGGAAGCTTGTTGGTTGACTGTGGTCTGCTGGTTCCCCAGTGGGATGTGTCACCCTAATAACCTTGGTACTGAATTGCCCGGCTCCTTTAGCACAAATACAGTATATGTACATGCATTGTACTTAAACAACCCTTAACCAGCATTTCCAAAGCGAGCAGATGACACATTGCAGATGACACCGGCAGCATTCTGGGAAACAGCTCTGTTGTCTCTGTCGTGGCTGCCTTACGGGTCGGTTATTGCATTTGAAGTTCAGTGTGCCGGTAGGCCCTTGAGCATGTGGGCTGCACTGCTTCCAGGATCAACTGAGTCTCAAATGGTTTACGACACGTGTCCCAGTTATGTTTTGAGAGGCTATGGTGAGCAGCAGGTCAGGCTGGGCAGGATAATTCCTTGTCTGCCATGTTAGCCTAATGCTAAGTCCGCTCCACACACACGTTGGCATGGCTATGAGAGGCACTATGTGACCTAATGTTGAAGACTGGCCATTGACCAGGCGTTGAACCTGAAGGAAGGCATGCTGCAACTAACTTATTTGCACTACATTGTTTACTGGACAGATGATATTACCGTATAACTTGGCATCGCTCCCATTATTGTTTAACCTTCAACTCGGTAGCTGGGGCACGACTATTCAAAGTGACAAGATGACGAAAGGTTTAAGCTTTACAGCATGCAATATGCATGCACAGTTGCCTATAATATCTTAGTTTGGTGGACTTTGGAATTTGTGACCTGATTTCTCAAGACCTAAACAATGTTCTCTTTGGTAATGTTTTATACATTGATACTGTGAACTGTAATTGATCAATAATGACTTTGTTTTCCTCACTCCAATAAATGTGTTAAGAATGAGGGGGGTATATTAAATGACAATTAGAACAAGGGTGGTCCAAAAAGTGAATGTATAAGCTTTGTTGACATATATGTTATAAGAGTGTGGSGTCAACTACTGCCCTGGAAATAGGTGAAACCTGATGTTTACTATTGCCAGGAATATATAATTTACTGACTAGAAGGATCCAAACACCCCTTTTTCAATAAAGGTCATACAGTATTGCACTATGTCCTCGAATGTTTCTCCTGGATATTCATTTGTTTTGAGTTAAATTATTATTTTGTTGTGACTCAAGTCTCCTTTCACTCTTTCTTTTACAGATCAGACCCAATTGACATCCAATGGTAAGAGCTGCCTGGATAGATCTTCGCTATGGATGAACCTTGGAAAGGGACGATCAATTCTATTTGATTGCTCTATAACGTCAGGCCAATGTGGAGAGTCCCCAGAGACAACCGGTACCCACAGCCCCTCCCATCCCTGTACTGAATCCCCAGTGCAGAATGATCCAGGTTGGAGAATGCCTAACACCCCTACTTCAGGAGTCAAACAACTATGCATAAGAACAACCAGACTAGCAATCTGTTTTAAAAGGATTTTCTCTGGATTCAAAAGACTTCCTAGCCAGTGACTTAACATTTAAAATCCAAWTTTCTTGTGACATTTAAGACTCTTCCAAGTGGTGGACAAGGTCAAATCACCTTCCTATCGAGCTGTGGAGAGGTGGCAGTAGTCGCCCATGTGTAGCAAGAAAATAGCTGCTGATAGCGGAATAACGTAGCCTCAGATTGTCGGGGTTCGTTTCTTAACGGGGCGAGAGATCCCACCGCTACCAGCAACGAGCCCCAGTCTGCCTCACTGAGTCACTCCACTCCCGTCCAAAGGCAGACACTCTATCAAATGGCATGGGCCAAGTTCTTCAGGAAGCCGGGGGGCAATCTTGCCAAATCCTACCAGCCGGGGAGCATGCTGTCTCTAGCCCCCACCAAAGGCCTGCTGAACGAGCCGGGGCAGAATAGCTGCTTTCTCAACAGTGCGGTGCAGGTGAGTCCTAACTTACCAATAAATAGTAAATTATTACTGCATGTTTTCTTCATATGCAGCAGAGGTAATGGCCATGAACAGAAATGCTTTGTTTTTGAATGGTTATGTATCTAGAACAATGGGATGGATGTAGAGACACTGTTAATCTCTGATTAGGGACATTAGTAAAAGCTTAATGTAAATTGCAACAATGCCAAATCCCTTTATTGCAATACCTGGTAAGCCGAGTCAATACAAAACATGTTCTCATTTCCAGTAGGCTACGTCGCTCATGTTAGCGTTGCATAGTTATAAGAAAGGATTCGACATCATGTCCCTCCGGACAAAAATATTTACCAACACCAYCATTACTTTACAGCCTCAAAGCCCATAGCTTAGTCACTATATTCGTCAGCATGTCCCGGCAAGTTACTGGAAGGTTGTTTTTGGCTCGTGGGATGGCAGTTGGCGACAGGGTTGACGGGTGCAATCATCCCGCAGTGAGGTCACTCTTCCAGGCCGTGACTCAGGGGGCGAGACATGGCTGAGCTGGGTGAAGATGTCTGACACCCAGGGCTATGTTTCCAAGGAACAGTAGCCTTCCTTCCCCTCTTTATTTCCCCTCCCTCCTTCCTCTGTCCTCCTCATGGCCTGACTCAACCAGAGACCCCCTTTTTAAATCTAAGCACCATCTAACAAGGAAGGCCATCACTAGCCCCAAATCCATGGTTGAGAATGTTTGAGGACAGGTGAAGTAAAGCTGGATAAAGCTTGATTTCCACTCATAATTATTAACTGGCCCTCAAGGGTCACATTTGGAGCTGAAAGAGTGTTTTCTAAAACAAATCCCATTAAAAACCTGTCTTTCATCAAAGGTTATCYGGAAGGATTAGCTGAGCAAGTCTGGGTTATAATGAGAGTTTGGTTTGGAAAATGAGGAACTTAATGAACATGACAATACTTTCTCAATAATYTATTTTCTTCAATCCATTGTTCAGGTGCTGTGGCAGCTGGACATCTTCAGACGCAGTCTGAGGCAGCTTCCTGGGCACTTCTGTCTCGGAGACTCTTGCATCTTCTGTGCGTTGAAGGTATGCACCCTACATCAAGTCTTACAGTTGTTGAAAGCAATTACAATATATTAAAGTTACTTTTTAGGGCTTTATTGTTGCTGACACGTAGTTGTCCCTTGAACTGCTGTTAATAATTCATTTMAAATGTTTTCGTTTTCAGGTTCTTGAAGGTCAGTTAGGTTTGTTCAGAAACCTCAAATTAAATGAATGGTCTGGTTAATTCCCAGCTTCTTTTCTTTTCCGCAGGGCATCTTCTCCCAGTTRCAGCACAGTCGGGAGCGCGCTTTGCCCTCGGACAACCTGCGTCATGCCCTGGCAGAGACCTTTAAGGACGAGCACCGCTTTCAGCTCGGTTTCATGGACGATGCTGCAGAGTGCTTCGTAAGTTTCCCATGGTGACCGACCAAGCTTACCGGCATAACCCAGGTATCCAGGGGGGCCTCTGAGCAGAGGCGACTGGGGCCTTCCCAAGGATAGACTGGAATGTGTGTTGGGAACATATGAGGGCAGATGTGCTGTAACAAAGATTTCAGCAAGGTCACCGTCTGAAAGAGCCCTGTCCCCTCTCCCACCAATCTCCTCGACACAACCCGTAATATATAATGGTGGCGGGTTATGGAAGCAGAAGCACCATCTTTGGGCCTTTTTTGGTTTCCTCACTGTGTATGAAGCATCACTCCGAGTGGTTTAAAGATGTCTCTATGAGCCCTCTGAATGATTCATTATAACCATAACTATTCAGTCCACTTGTGCTTAGTTTGGCTAACTTCCACTGTAGTAGTAATGCTTTCTTACCTTATTCTTTTTTAACACTCATTCTAGACCCAACAGAGAAAATGTCATTACAAGCTCAGACCAGGAATGTTCAGACGCTTCAACACCAACTAAGAAACATCCAGGATTTAGGAATATTACTGTACATTARATCTAGTTTTAGACTTCATCTTCGCTAATGATTTTGTTCCTCTTTAGCCATAGGGTTTAGGGGACGGTACACTCCAGTACATTGTGCCAGTATTGAGTTTGACTCTGTAGCGAAATTGCTGTAAACCTACTCAGCACAAACGTACACTCATTTTCTGATCAGCGCAGCAGCTCTCAAGTGGGGAGGTCATTCACTCAGGAGGGCTCATTCTACAGTGGAGGATAAATGGATTTGAAAATTAAGTCGCTCTTTCTCTGTWGAACAGGAGGTGWTGAGAAAACGAGAGGCCAGCCAAACCAAATAACCAATAACCCCACTCTCCGAGCTCCTCGGCAACACAGGGAACTACTCACACAGGCCGTTTGTAAAATTTACCTCAGATTCTTGTGGTTTGCGTCTCGTACTGGAGTTTGTTTTGAATAAACAATGATTTAGAAAGAACCACAATCCAATCAAATCCAAGGTGGTGGTCAGGTCCCAGACAAAACAAAAAACGAAATGTTTGTTCTGTAACCAATGTCCCATTCTCAGTTTGGCAACAACCCCATTTTTTTATGATATAGCTAGAATAGAAATGTAACGTGAGATCACAGGTTTTTGTCCCTTTATTTTTTACCTGCAATTTGGTCAGGCATGTCATCTGAATCATTCTAACATTGTTTCAACTGGTTTAATTCTCAATGTACGTTTCGCTGTGTGCATGTTCATATTTGGCAAGGCCTTGCATAAAGCTATTCTCTCTTTTTCCTAATGACCATGTGAATTTTAGGTTCACGTGRGTAAATTAAAGACAAAATCAAGGCCCCGTAATGCTTCAGCGGTACGACTTGGATTCATTTCTGAGCAGAATTAGCCAGTGTCAGATTAAATGGCTGTGAAATGATGGTCTAAAAGCAGCCTGACTCTTTCATAAACCCAGTGGGTTTCTGTAGCAATATGAGTGAGTTTCAAGTGGAGGCCGCTTGCACTCACTACTGTAGTTAAGGAACCAGTCTGAGGCACCGCATAACTCCCTAGCTGTTAAATGTCACAAAACTATACAGATGTATCAGGGAGGAAAGTATTGGTTTACCAGACATTATTTTTCTCTTTACTGGTACATTAAGGAGATAAGTGTATAGCTGAGGGTGAGTTGAGGGCGATACATGCTGAGGAAAAATAATTAGCTGYTGATTGCTAATATTTCAATAGAGGGGGACAATTTCCAAAGTTTCAATTTGGAAATGTGAATATTCCTTTGGATAAGATCAAGCTAATGGTGATTCGGTGAAAACTGTTACCTGTTTGTTTTGACCCATTTCTTATCGTCATGCTATATTTTCACAGGAGAATATTCTGGAACGGATCCACCTGCACATTGTGCCTGAAGAGACAGATGCCTGCACCTCCAAGTCCTGCATCACACACCAGAAGTTTGCCATGACACTCTACGAACAGGTTAAAGGAAACTCCTAGCATTTGGTAGCATACACACACACACAGGTCCATATCCAGTTGCAAGCACAGGGATCACACACACACCATCCGGGGGTACAGCAGCAGCCACATGGATCACTGTCTGAGATAGGAGCTACCCAATTCGTCACGTCTCCAGAGTGGGGTTGCTACTCTGCAATACAGAGGGGGTTTTCCTCAGATCCCTCCCTGCCGGTATGATGTTCATCTCACTAAATCCCAGKGCAGTCTTGTCGTCAACGTATCAGACAGCTTTGATGCAGGGTTTGATGATGATGCGTAGTTGGCCAACTCTGAGAGCAAGTAGATATGCAAGTTCTTCTTCCAGCAGGCTTTTACACACCTGATTCAGTTAATCAGCTGCTCAACAGGTTAGTGGAATCGGGTGTTGTGTGGTGTTGGGACCGCTGGGGTCAGAACGCATTGTGGTCGAGTGCACTGTAGCGGAATAGTTTGCTGTGCTACAGTTACAGTATGMTTGGAACAAAACYCCTGTATACCCCAGTAGRTCTCCAGCYGGAGGGTTGCTTTGATGTTTCGGTAGAGGCCCTATAGTGTAAAAGCCAGCAGTGCTGTGGCCCAGTATTGAGAAAGGAGGCAATAGATGAAGTCTGAAGACCGGACACAAAACACAACCCACCCCGCCTGCCACTTTTCCTCTCAACTGACAAACACTCCACTCTCTTCCATCACAGTTCACACAAACACCCTAAAGTAMTAATTTCCCCATAACTGCCCCCAAACTACTACACCTCGTGAAATGACACGCTGACTTGATAATTAGTGCTTGGCAGTGGCTAAGCGGCGCCTAGCTAACGGCCATGTGTCTGTGTTGTGTTCCTGTTCCCCTCTCCCCTGCAGTCTGTGTGCCGTAGCTGTGGGGCATCCTCCGACCCCCTGCCCTTCACTGAGCTAGTGCATTATGTCTCCACCACTGCCCTCTGGTAAGCCATGCTTACTGACGTCACACAAAACACACATTTCTCCATGTTCCTCTTAGGGTTACTGAGTGACTTTTGTAGCTTTGTCGCTCTCTGTAAACTCTCTCTCTCATATCTTTCTCTCACACTCTTTCTGGTTCTCTCAGTCAACAGGTGTATCAGAGGCGGGACGAGTCATTTGGAGAGCTGCTGCAAGCGGCCAGCACCATCGGGGATTCCCGCAACTGTCCGGTAAGTGTCTGTCCTATCAAGCATTAATAAAATCATACATTGATGTCAATGCCAGTTTTGTGCAAAAACTAGCGCACGCATATCTCAAGTCAGGATGCAGCTCCATTCTCATCACACTAAACAACTAGTAGGCGGCGAAGTCGAAAAGTCACTAGCAAGACAACAGCAGAAACCTCCCCCCCACTGTAAAGTCGTATTTAGGGTTCTTGTGACTTAGTTGTCTGGTTACTTTGCTTAGTTAGTTAGCTAATAGAGCTGGGACGATAGCAGTATCGCAATATTTTTTCCCATGGCAAAAATGAAAACACAAAGCCGATCAAACTCTTTGGTCCTTTAAAAACCTGCTGTATGTAAAATATTGTGTGCTATCGCTTGGAAAATAAGTAAATCTGACTCTGGATGACAAGCATAATGATGTTTGTTTCCAACATTAGGGCTGTTTTCCTAAAGATGTGAAATCCACTTTTTGTTTCCTTGCCACAATTCAAACGAGTATCYTCCCGGCCCTGTTAGCTAAACTGGTTAGTTATCTCTGCTCCCCTAGTTATCTGTCTCCTCCCTCTCTCGCTGTCACCAGAGTAACTGTGGCCAGAGGATCAAGATCCGCCGAGTCCTCATGAACTCCCCGGAGATCGTCACCATCGGCTTCGTGTGGGACTCAGACCAGTCAGACCTCACGGAGGACGTCATTCGCTCACTGGGGCCACACCTCAACCTCTCTGGGGTAAGGACGGCAAGCCAGCAGGGACAAAAAGCACAACAAATGGATTATATTACTACGAAAATCAGTTCAATATTGTAGCACAGTCTTTCCCAAACTTGGTACGGAGACCTCAAGGGGTGCACGTTTTGGTTTTTGCCCCAGCACTACACAGCTGATTCAAGTAACCATATCATCATTAAGTTTGWATTATTTGAATCAGCTGTGTAGTGCTAGGGGAAAAAACAAAACATGCACCCCTTGAGGTCCCCAGGACCGAGTTTGGGAAACACTGATGTAGCGTTTTGTCAAAGTCAGTCTGCGCTTGTGTTTCGTTTTAATGAAAGTGGTGGTTTGTAGAGAAAGTAAAAAAGGTTCAAACACAGTGGAGAACTGTACTTTTCCAATCACTTTGTCATAAAACAACCATAAGGCAATATAAAGTTGGATCTTTGATCAGGGACAAGAAAAAAAGTTACTGATGGCCAAGAACCTCCACATAAGATTWAAACATGTTTAATTCTCCACTGTCAGCCCGTAATAAAACAGATTAGTCAAGTAGTGTGATTAAAATTGCCAWGGCAGTGATTGCACCCAAACAAAATGGCTGCCTCACCTCCCCAAAATGTGAACCCTGGAAATAGGAAAAACAACAACAATACACTATTTAGAATTGGTCGAGCTCCTAAAATATGGTTCAAATCACTGCATTCTGGTTTTACTCTATTTGCTTTCTGTCTTTTTTTGTTTGTTTGTTTGTTTGTTGGAGCCTCCACAGCTGGTGTTCCTTGCCCTGGTTGTGTTGGGGTCAGTTTATTTTGGTGCCATGGAGCATATGGGGGAAATAAAGTGGGCTTTATCCCTGCGTAAGTCGGAGCGTTGCYTAAGCAGTGCGTGGTGCAATGCCCAGTTGGCCCACGCTGCTGATCAAAAAGCCCCTGCTGCATGGCCAGATCGTGTCAACACCCCCTCAGCGCCACGATGGAAGAGCACAGTGTTTGTGTGCGACTGTTTGTGAGAGAGAGAGAGAGTCAGAAAGGTTACATGTGAATATGTGTATATTATGTGTAAGAGAATGGTGCGTGTCTGGAAGGTGTGGTGTGTGTGTGTGTGTGTGTGAGTTCATGTTGGAGTACAGAGTGTCCTTGGCATAGGCGTACAGGAGGTTTCATTTGTAGCACTCAACTCTGGCTGACACTGTCCCTGTTCCTTCAAGAAGAAAAGGATTGAGCTTCACTGAAACCTGCTACAAATCTAGAACAAACTGGCATAGGCCAGGCCCAACATATTACACAACACCATCTCCCTTTAATACTACAAGCACAGATTCCTCTTTTCCCCTCTCCTTGTTTTGAGCGCATTCCAGAACTGGATTAGTCTAGCTAGTCTAGCAGAACCCCCCCACCAAGTACCACAAAGGGCTTGATTCATACTCGTACTATTCATGTGACTGTGTTGGAGAAAACCTCCCCCTGCCTAGGAATCCATTGTCTCCCATGGCCAAAGAGAACCAGCCATTCAGGAAAAACAAGAGGCTATTTCACAACCTCCTCATCCAGCGGTCTATTCAAATTGGTGGGAGGYTGACATTATACTGACGATTGCCTGAGCTGCTAGAGATGTGGCAATTTACCATGRAGGCGATGCCAGCAATAATCCAAGTTGAAGGGCAATTTTACTGTCCAAATGATACCGTGTGGATGACAAACATGAATGTTTTGGTAAAATGCTGTATATCTGACTGAGAAGGTTCTGCTGTGTGATAAGACTGTTAGTCCATTGAGCTAAAGTTCGGGGAGCRAACCTAAGTCTTTAGGTCTTAGGCAAGATTACTCATGGACAGGGTGGGAGTGTTTTGGGCAAAATTTGACCAAATAAAGTGATTTTAAATTTGTGTGTGTCCCCGCAGCTCTTCTACCGGGTGACAGACGAGCACGCCAAAAAGGGAGAGCTTCTATTGGTTGGGATGATCTGTTACTCCAGTCGCCACTATTGTGCCTTCGCCTTCCACACCAAGTCCGCCAAATGGGTGTTCTTCGACGACGCCACAGTCAAAGAGGTGAGGGAGGGGAAAAAGACATGCAGTCCTCCTAGTAAGGGAGTAAAAACACTACACCTCAACCGACACTCATAGCCTCTCACACTTTTGCTGTGCTGACATATGCTGCTTAGACCATACGCGTATAAATGCATGGACAGGCGCACGCCACACACACTAGCCTCTGTCTCGTTTGCTGTAGTGATGCACACACACTCCCTCTTTATGACACTATGACAAGAAAAAGGAATTCACCAAGTAACTAAAGTAACATTTTTGTCGGTAACTTTCTTTAAAGAGATTCAACTAGTCGATTTGAAATAAAATCAGGAATACAGTCTGACATGAGAGGATTTTCCAGGAAGCTGATGTATAATATCATGGGATAAAAATCTGCTATTATCTGGAGCTAAAGCCTCCCTAGACAACAACTCAAAGTGCAGAAATGTACTCGTCTGAGCTGATGAAAAGGAGACTGTTTTACAAGAGAATGAGAGCAGGGAAGTCCCTGAGCCATCTCTTATCTCCACCATCTTCTTATAAGGGCCACATCGATCTTTCTTCACCACCCCCGGGTTGATGAGCCTTCAGTGGGGTTGAACAGTCTGCAATAATCACCACCACCAACACCCACACATGTTTGCAAGGGTGGACACACACACACACACAGCAGCAGCACTAGTATTAGGTTTTCCCAGTGGAAGCACCTTCAGTCTTTCCCTAGTTAATTGCATCATCAGTCATCCACAGTTGAGCTACACTGTTTAGTGGACTTCCACATTTCAGGATATCAAATCGAAATGACTTATGGTGAGACTTGGTATGTTGTGTGTGCATGCATATGTGAGAATGATAATGTACAACACTGGGTGTGTCTGTGTCCAGTCCATTTGATTGGACTGCGGTGCTGGCTGGCTCAGAGTCAATCCAGCAGCAGCTTGTGCTGTGTGTGCACTTCAGCCCGACTGGGACAGAGTGCTACAGCACAGCAGCCGAGCCAACCAAATAACACGTCATATACCTGCTGTGTTGCTACTCATTCTCTTACGGCCTCACACCAAGTAATGAGCAGAAATACCCTACAGTTTATGGATGGCTTTTAAAACTATATTTATATTTGACATTTATGGTTGCGGTTTGTTGACTGTCGTTCTTGTCATAATTGCTTGTATCATTTATTGCAGCAGCAGTGGTTCAGCGGTTCCACTAAGCCTATGTTGTTGTTSTCCCAGGCGGGGATCAGTGGCCAACATGAAAAATGTCAACTTTGAACACCCTCTCTCCATCTTTTAATTAGACCCCCCTCCCATTTTACTGCCACATTCCTTTCTTGCTCTTTCTCCTTCCTCTCTTTCACACCTTCTGCTCCTCTCTCCTTCTCCTTACTTTGGTTAATTAAGGTGCACACTAGCATCTGTTAGCCTCCAGTCTGCCTCTGTGGCGTTTTGTAGTGAGGCACGCATTTAACTCTGCTCAGCTGATGTGATTGTGAAACTGTTTCAAGGCATAATATTCACTTAGGATCCAAGACAAAGGGACAATGTGCTTTCGCAGTGCACAACCATGTCTCCTTGGACATAGAGTTTCGTGTGGAATTCTAAAATTAAATTTCCTCCCTGAACCGTTTTGTGACATGCCTGGTCTATGGTCACCATATGTTTTTGAGGGTAGTGGTTCAAAGAATGTCCCTGAATTCAAGCAAGCATTTTCAATGATTTTCTTCCCAGGGTTTTTGTTTGTGCACTATCAATTTAAATGAGGCATTAGATAGTATGTACTCTGAGAATAATATTTCTTAGAGCCCAAGCCCTTTAAATGTATGAACCAATTCAATTACAAGTCAGAATTTTCTGAAAGGTGTACTCAAGGTACCTAACATTTACAAAGTTAGGTTTTGGCAACTGATGCTCATCAAATAAATAGTCTCTTCAAAAATAGTAATGTGTATTGAATGGCACTAAATGACACATTTGGCTTCTGACAAGACCTCTCTGTCTAATGAGATGAGGAAACTGGTCGGTGCCAGAAAGACACGGGTAACATTTTATTTTCTTTACACATTGGGAAAATGCCAGTTCGCCTTTTTGCCTGTCAAGCAGGAACACACACACACACACACACACACACACACACACACACACACACTCTTCATGTGCGTCTCCTATTGACCTCACAGTCTCCTCTCCCCTATCCTAGATTGGYACCCGGTGGAAAGATGTGGTCACCAAATGCACCAAAGGCCACTTCCAGCCCCTCCTCCTATTCTACTCCAACCCAGATGGCAGCGCCATCTCCGTAGACGACACCTCGCGCCAGAACACTGACCACTCCTGCTACAAGTCCCCCGTCAACGGAGACGTCCAAGGTATACATCGGTCAAAGGGACATTCTTTTTTTRCATTTACAGGAAGAACTACACACTACCCCTAGAGTCATGGAACTTTTACAGCACATTGAGGGGATATAACTGCYTTCAATTTGCGTATCATAATTCTGCACAAATATATATTTTTTTTTTCAGGATGCCAACAATATTAAGTCAAATGTACAATCACTTTTCATGGTGTCATCAACCCATGATGTGACTTCAGGTGTTTTTGCGATGGCGACACAGTCTCTATCTCATGGTCTCTGACTTGAGACAACTTGAGACCAAATGTGGTCTTGGTTTAGGTCTTTTGGAGACCCGATTCAAATGGCCCTCCTTTCCAAACGACCCCCTTACCTTCACTCGAGACGATTCCCAGGAACCACACACCACGTTGATAATTCACAGTTCCTTTTAATTAATGCTTAGCATGGGGARGCTATATTTAAGTCGGTGCAGTAAATTCGCAGCGAGAGGGGGTCCTAAAATAAGTGCTTCTAAGAGTAGAGGTCTCCGGCAAGAGCAATTTGGAATTAATGCCAGCAWGTGTTGCCAATGGTGTGACTGGTTACAAATTGTTTTTAACAGTGTGTACTAGCCAAATGACCGCCACAGAGCAGTGATTCTCAAACTTTTTGGCTAGCATCCCCTTTAAATATTTTTGGTCTAAATTTGAGCCCTGTGCCAGACGCACGTGAATTGCTTTCTGTGAAGTGTCGGCCTCACCACATTCAGTCGGAGAGAGTCTGTAAAAAAAAAAAAGGGGAACTACACTACATGTTGCAGTGTTGAATTCTGTTTTGTTAATGTGATTGGGTCAATGGGTCTGTTCGGGCCACATTTTTGGCATTTTGAAGTCTCACAATGTGCTTGAGATTTTATTTTTTGACTATGACCAGAAAATACGCGCAGTTGACAAAAGTGACTGACTTTACAAATACGTGCTGGACTTCAAAACAAGTTTGGGATGCCCATCACTTCAGTTGGATTTATGGTTGCAAAATTCCAGTAATTTAACTAAAATCCCCAAATCCTGTTTGGAYGATTTCCGAATTTCCTGCTTATTGTTTCCTGATTCCAGGAATATTCCAAACTGGGATTTCTGGAAAAACTGTCAATTTGAGTAAAGTTCCCAGAATTTTGCACTCTAGTTGGATTACTGTTTTATTAGTGTATTAGCTAACGGTGTTCCAACCTTTTCTGTACCACTCAATCAATACTTGATTTGAAACCGAACTACGAGAGTTCATGAGCAGAAGGCATTAAACAATATTTTTTTTTTTTACTTCGACCTCGACCATAATACCCGTCGCTGTTGGTAATGGCAAGAAGTTGTACATTTGTACAGCTGAACATTTCTGTGTGAGGATTAAAAACCTCTGGATTTGTTTGGGGTGGGGTTTATCCCCCTTAATGATCTGCTCTCTAACTCTCTGAGCTGGCCTCGCCCCCAGGTCGTGATGGTGACTGCGGATCACTGGCCTTCAGAAGAAAGACAGAAAGTGTTCCGTTACATTTTCAAAAATGTTGTTAATTGGGTCGCGTTAAACTTTATTTTTTTTTGTCTCAATTTTTTCAGATATTTTTGGAATTAACTAAGTCGTAAATGGTAATAGGAAGCTTATTAATAACTTCTTACGGCTGAGATTCCGTTAACGGGATCGACTTGACAACAGCCAGTGAAAGTGCAGGGCGCTTTTTGTATTTTACACAATTTTAAAGATAAACTTGTTGTTAATCCCACCACAGTGTCCGATTTCAAAAAGGCTTTACGACGAAAGCACACCATCTGATTATGTTAGGTCAGTACCTAGTCACAGAAAAACACAGCCATTTTTCCAGCCAAAGAAAGGAGTCACAAAAAGCAGAAATAGAGATAAAATTAATCACTAACCTTTTATGATCTTCATCAGATGACACTCATAGGACTTCATGTTACACAATACATGTATGTTTTGTTCGATAAAGTTCATATTTATATCCAAAAATCTTAGTTTACATTGGTGTGTTATGTTCAGTAATGTTTTGCCTCCAAAACCACATCAATTTACAGAAATACTCATAATAAACATTGATAAAAGATACAAGTGTTTTACATGGAACTTTAGATAAACTTCTCCTTAATGCAACCGCTGTGTCAGATTTCAAAAAAACTTTACGGAAAAAGCACACCATGCAATAATCTGAGTACGGCGCTCAGACACAAAAACAAGCCATACAGGTACCTGCCATGTTGTGGAGTCAACAGAAGTCAGAAATAGCATTATAAATATCCACTTTCCTTTGATGATCTTCATCAGAATGCACTCCCAGGAATCCCAGTTCCACAATAAATGTTTGTTTTGTTCGATAAAGTCCATAATATATGTTAAAATACCTTCCTTTTTGTTCGCGCGTTTAGTTCAAAAATCCAAATTCATGACGCGCAGGCCAGACAAAGTCAAAAAATTCCATTACAGTTCGTAGAAACATGTCAAACGATGTAGAGAATCAATCGTTAGGATGTTTTTAACATAAATCTTCAATAATGTTTCAACCGGAGAATTCCTTTGTCTTTAGAAACGAGTGGCACTCTGCCAGCCCCCTGACTCAATCAGCTCTCATTCCCTCATTCTTCACAGTAGAAGCATCAAACAAGGTTCTAAAGACTGTTGCCATCTAGTGGAAGCATTAGGAAGTGCAATATGACCCCATAGACACTGTATATTGGATAGGCAAAACTACAAACCTRAGATTTCCCACTTCCTGGTTGGATTGTTTCTCAGGTTTTTGCCTGCCATATGAGTTCTGTTATACTCACAGACATCATTCAAACAGTTTTAGAAACTTCAGACTGTTTTCTATCCAAATATACTGATAATATACAGATCTTAGCTTCTGGGCCTGAGTAGCAGGCAGTTTACTCTGGGCACCTTATTCATCCAAGCTACTCAATACTGCCCCCAGCCATAAGAAGTTTAACATAATACCTAAGAATTGCTTGTTGGAATTGATCCCCACCCTGGTTTGTCTCACCAGTAGAAACGGAACCATGAAGAGACATAGGCTATCCATATGTTAAAAAAAATACAAATATAAAGATTCGTTCCCCCTCCTCCTTTTTGACCAATCAGCTCCCTCCTCTCCACTTCCGGGCCCCAAGAAACTGGACCTGACCAGGGAGAACCTGAATGCCCTGCTGGGCCCCAGCAGCTTCCAACCGAATAGCCAGACCCCTTCCACCTTTACCAGGGGCAGTGGCCAGACTGGCGGAGGCCGTGGACCAGGTACGACAAGGGGTTGGGGGCGGGGGGGGATATTTCTACACATAGCTTTGGAAAATGGGTATTATCAGAGTGAGACATTTGGGAGGTACATGATAGATATTGAGAGAAGAGACTGAAAGATGTGATGGGGTTAGAGGTAGAGAAGATTGCAGGTAGATTACAGAGTTACTATAGAAGGGGGGGGGGGGAGCATGGATAAAGGCAACCAAAGCGCAGAGTAGGGAGGGGGGCCAGAGTTTGAAAAGTGACCTTTATGATTGAACAGGAAGGGAATGAGGACACATGGGAGTGAGGGATCAGGAGCACATACACCTCCAAGGAGAAGAGGCAAGCGAGAGCGCACAAGAGAAGCAAGGAAAGAGCCTAAGGGTTGACTCGTTTAAGCACCCTATTCCCTATATAGTGCACTACCTTTAACCAGTGTCAAAAGTAGTGCACTGTATTGGAAAGTGTGTGCCATTTGGGACACAGCCTTAGTTATTATTGCACATTCCTTTGTTATTATGAAGGTCCCCCTTTGTTGTTACTCCCTGCTTAAAGCCATCAGCTCAATATTATGCATTTTGATTGTTTTCTATCCCCCCGCACTGGAAAAGTTACCAGTCGCTCAGGGATTTTGAGAACAGCAAGGCCACCCGAATGACTGAAAATAATAATAATAGCAGTCAAGTATCTTGTGGGAAAAGTGATGAATTGTCCTCGTGACACTCTATCCAGGCAATAGAGTGACTATGCAATTTGCAAAATTGTCTCGTCATTGATTTCAATGCGAAGCCGAAAACTTCACAGTTCTTATTCACAGAGAGCCTCTTCGAGCACATTTTCTGTGCTACACAGTTGTTTGGCATTTTCAACGACCGCAGCACATGCTTTTAGTTCTATCCATCGTATCTGACTTTCTCCTACTTTACGAGAGAAGAAGCTACAGAGATGAGACTCAGAGAGGATAGAAGGAGAGAAAATGTCTTCCGCGGGTTCCATCTCACTGCATTTCCCCCCGTGAAGCAGAAAAGCTTGGCGTAGTACATCAGCACATCGATCGGCCCTAAACTTCTCCTTAAACTCAGCACTGTTCAATGCCTCCAGGGGGCTAGTCAGGGGATGGAAGGGAGGAGGGGTGGAGGTGGAAGATGGGGTGGGGGTGGCCTAAGTGACTGTAGTTTGTTGGGATTAGAGGTACAGTAGAAAGGACTGTACCTTTACCCCTTCGTGTTTGACGACTTGTTCCTTTTGGTGTGTTTTCCTTGTGTTGTGTCTTGGAAGTCACTTTGTTTCTCAAAATGACTGTTATAGAATGTAGTCTAGAATGTGTTTCTTGCTCCTTATTGTGCAGTGAAGCTGGGCACCAGTGATCCTAAGAGCCGTCTGAAGGACATCTCCAGAGAGGTGGTCATGAAGGCAGGGGAGGTCCGGGGAATGCACCCCTCCAGGAGAGACCAGGACAGGACAGACAGGAGGAGACAGGACGCCCGCTACCGAGGTATGGCGCTACACACCCACACACACACACACACACACAGTTTACACAGACATGTCCTTGGTCGACGTAAATATCATAGAAGAGTGTTATTGTCTTTAGGACAGCTGTTTTTTTAGTTATGACATTTGTGTTTATGTAATTGTTGTAGTGTGTGTGTCTATAGTTTTGTTCAATGTTGTGTTAGTGCATGTAAGTTGTTTTGTCTGAAACTTTGTTCATCCTGTTGCTGTTGGACACGGTCTCTCTTGAAAAAGAGATTTCAACTCTGTGAAAAAAAACAACCTGTATAAATAAAGGTTGAATAAACACACCAACACAACACACACAACGACACACAACCACACACACACACACACACACACACAGGGAGGAAAAGTAACTGATATGAAATGATAGTGGCATTGCACTATGCATGTACACACACACACACACCAATGAAAATAGAAAATTATCCTTGACACAATGCTCTAAACAGTACACATGCAATACATCATTACCAACATAAAAATGCACAACAAACCAGCATTCCACTGTAATGGCCTACCAGGCAGGGTGGTTTGGGAGCAATGTGTCAGGATGGGGATCATGTCTCCCTCCCTTTTGAATCAGGTCCTTCCACGTACCGTTCTCTATTCTCTCACTACTGGATACTGTGGTAGTGTGTATACCCTGTTCTATTTGGATTCCTAGCTGCTGTCTGTAGGTGCTATTTCAATGTCTTGAGTGTTCACACGACAGTGTTAGTAGAGTATGTGAGAGTAGGATCATGGAACTCCTGGCCCTGGACCCATATGGCTTATATCTAGGCCAGCAATAGAAATAAGGCAACATCTATGGCCACATGAGACCCACTACCACCCTCCTATAGTCTACCTTCTCCCATCCAACCATAAGTAGTCCCTCGAAGGTGTTGTGGCTTGCTGTGTGTGTTGGTGGGGGACTTAAAGGTAGATCAATATGAAAGCAATCTCTAAAATTGTTCATAAGAATGGATCTAGGATCAGCATACCCAAAGCCTAACCTGAACCATTGGAGGAAAATGCCAAATTGATCATAGGTCAGTGTCTACAGGCAACTTCACCCCTTTCCTCCTTGGTCTCTAACCCTCTGTCGTATTTCTCTCACCTGTTCAGTCGTTACATTTCTGTGAACACCAAATGGGTTMGAACTAGGGGCAAGGTGCTAGGAACTGAAATTGAACTAGCCACCCTGTTAGCACCAGGCTCACGTCCCATTATGATTGAATGCACCAGGCTAACAGAGGCTAGCATAATGGCTTTGATGAATGGTGAGGCTGGAGGTGAGTTAAAGTAAGCGGAATAAATCTATATATAATACTGCTCGTGCCCAGGCTAGCTCTCTTCAAAGGTACTTGATCGTTTTAGTTTCAAGTTAACGCTATACACACGATCAGTTCCACTACCATATTTACAATATGCAGGGATACTGGAGTGATGGAGGTAGATATGTATAGGGGTAAGGTGACTAGGCATCAGGATATATGATAAACAGAGTAGCAGCAGTGTATATGATGATTGTATGTGAGGGAGTGTGTGTGTGTGTGGGCGTGTCAGTGTGTGTATGGCACTATGAGTGTGCATAGAGACAGTGTAAAAATAAAATACAAGGATCAACTTGGACAATCCGTGTAGCTATTTTGTTAGCTATTTAGCAGTCTAATGGCTTGGGGATAGAAACTGTTCCGTAGCATGTTGGTGTCAGACTTGATGCACCAGTAGCGCTTGCCATGCGGAAACAGAGAGAACAGCCTATGGTTTGGGTGGCTGGAGTCTTTAACGATTTTCCGTCCCTTCACACTTGGAAAAATAGCAAAACAAGAAAGTTAGCGTTCAGGTCAAATAGGGAGAATTGGTGTCAATGGGAGACATTGGCTTCATCGCAAATGGCACCCTATTCTCTATATAATGCAATATTTTTGACCACAGGGTTTTGGTAGTACACCATGTACGAAATAGGGCTCCATTTGGGATATTGCAGTTGGTGTTACCAGGACACGTTTCCCTGTTTTCATCTAGCACAGTGTAACTGTGTTGACATTTAGCTTCCAATCCTAACTGACAAGCATGCCGTGTTAGCATCACTACACGCATAGTTAGACCGTCTTTGTCGCACGTGTGTACACATGCACGCACACACGTGGCTGGACCAGTTCACAGAAACTGTTACATKGACGGACACAAGCGCACAGAATCGCACATCAAATATCACACGAGTCTCTCACACACGCCATGTTTAACAGAGCAAGTTACGCTCGAGGTGATTTAACTCTCGCGCTCCCTGTCAGCAGATTCCCTAGCCATAGCGACTCCGTCTCTCAGGGGAGGTTCCATCCTAAGGCGCTGTGGATTGTAACCTCTCATAACTCTCTCTGCACACCTGAGACCTCAGTGCAGGCCTCAATCCTAGATCACACGCCCTGTCATGCTATTAATTCATATAAATATGGGGATTTAGACACACTTTTATACCAGACCGCTTCCAGTTATAAAATGTATATCCAAACCAGGACATATGTAGAATGTGTGGGCATCAAAACCCACAGCCGTGGTGTTGGAAGGACAATGCTCCATCCAACAGAGCCATTGGARCCGGTCATCCTAACGTTGAGTAATTGTCCCTTAGTGCGTCTTCTGTTAGTCTTTGTTGAAGAGCTCTATCAGTAAATAAAGTTAGACGGAAATGAATAGGGCATATATTTAGCAAGTTAACCTTACTGCATACCTTACTGCATACCCCTCCCCCTCAATAACATATCACTGTACTGTTCCAGTGGAGATGTCCAGTCTAATCATATTTTTCGAAAGTGGCCGGCGTGACTCGGTGTCCTTGAAAGACAAACACGTGTGTGTGTGTGTGTACACACACACACACACACACACACAAACAAACACTATGTCCTCAAAGTCATACACATCTCCAGGCCACAGACTCCTCTATTCAAGGAGTCATGGACAGCCAGCAGGGAGTATGTATACAGGCACTGTATACAGACATACACACACACACACGCACACGGCCACGGCCACCTTTCATCATTAATATCTCCACAGATGTCCCAGCGTGCGGTTGTTACCCATACTGCTATGCCACGGAGACACACACGGAATCCCGGCGTCCATTATTTACACCTCCCTCTTGTCTACAGACGTACAACAGACCACAACCTCATTGTTCCCATACTCCACTACACCCCTGCGGTCTTCCTTAGCAAACGCTGGCTTGGAATGACATTGAAAGTCAGAATTGTTGCATTTGACAATGTGTCACAATACACTGGCATTTGGCATTAAGGGTGGCAGTTTGGATACTACGCCAGCTCGAGGGCAATGTTGGAATCAGCATTTCCCATGTGGAAAAAATAGACTTTCTTAGCGACATCAACCAGAAAAGGTTATTTTCCTAAGAATGTAAGGTCCTCTCCCTTCGCACCCTACTTTGGCCTCAGATGAATTGATGCGACTCAGTGGGTTTTGTTTGCCTCTTTTCGGACAAGCCTTGGCGACTTTGTAATGACAGAGGTCGCCCAACGTGTTTATTTTGTCTCATATTGTAAGAAAACATGGAACAAATTTGACTTGTCATGTGGAATAACAGCTTCTTGCAATGAAGCTCTAAATAGGTTTTGCTAGAGGATTTTCTACCTCATTGTAGCCAACAAATTGATGAGGACAGCAGCTTTTAACATGTAGGGTAAATTATCTTGAGCAATATCTGTAGAAAAAGCTTACCAAATCCTTGTAAGTAGCAGACAGACTTCTTGGACAATGTCCTTACAAAATGTGTGCTCATGTCTTCCTAAACACTACACTTGAATACATTCTCATAAAATTCTGCTTCTCTTTCTTTCAGATCCAATATCAGAGAGATACTCGCGCTCTGCCTCCCCGCCGGAGAARGGCTTCAAGCAGTACCTGGATACGCGCCTGTATGCCAGCCAGGGCAAAGGGCCCACCAGGACAGAGAGGACCCCCCACTTTGGCGGCAGGTGCTCCTCTCACGAGGGGCCTCCTCACTCCCATTCCAGGGTCCAGGTACTACCAGCCCTGCCCAGCGGCAGCGAGGGCTCCGGTGGCGGCCATTACAGCCGGAGACTAGAGCAGCTTTCTAACGGCTACGACACGGACAGCAGCCAGGAATCGCGGGAGCGCCCTGGGAGCCGGGAGGGCGGCCGTAACTCCAGCTCCAGCAGCAGTAGCAGCAGCAGGCCAAGTCGGCCATGGAAGCCCATGCGCGAGGTGCTAAATGTGGATAGTGTGATAAGCGGTGGTGGTGGAGGGAGTCAGGAGCACCGGCAGCACAGTCCCCACCGGAGACCCTCCACCCAGGAGATGGCGCCAACCTCCCACGAAAGAGACAGGGAACAMGACCAGGACTTCACATGGGGCGGGCGTGAGGAGCACAAGCCCAAGAGCCTGATGACCATCTACGAGGATGAGCAGCGGCCKGAGACGGGCGATAGCCGCAGTTCACTGGAGTCAGAGGGCAAGGACAGGTCAAAGGTCAGCACGCTGAAGGTGCGCAGCGACAACTGGAAGATCCAGCGCACCGAGTCGGGATACGAGAGCAGCGACCGGCTTAGCAACGGCTCGGCCAACCTGGACTCGCCCGTGGTGGAGAATTTCACGTCCAAAGAGCTGAGGCCCAAACCTGAGGTACACCTGACAAGGTAAACAGGAGTGATATTTTCTGTGTGCTGTTGATTCTCTTAAAAGATCATTTGAAACACTAAGACYTTTAGTTAATATACAGTGCATTTGGAAAGTATTCATACCCCTTGACTTTTTCCACATTTTGTTACAGCCTTATTCTAAAATGGATTAAGTAATTTTTTCCCCTCGTCAATCTATACACAATACCCCWTAATGACAAAGCAAAAACAGTTTTTTAGAAATGTTTGCAAATTGAAATATCACATTTACATAAGTAGTCAGAGCTTTTACTCTACTTTGTTGAAGCCCTTTTGGCATCGATTACAGTCTGTAGTCGTCTTGGGTATGACGCTACAAGCTTGGCACACCTGTATTGGGGGAGTTTCTCCCATTTTCCTCTGCAGATCCTCTCAAGCTCTGTCAGGTTGGATGGGGACCGTCGCTGCACAGGTCTCTCCAGAGATGTTCGATTGGGTTCAAGTCCAGGCTCTGGCTGGGCCACACAGACATTCAGAGACTTGTCTCAAAGCCACTCCTGCGTTGTCTAGGCTATTTGTCCCGATGCCACTCCTGTGTTGTCTTGGCTGTGTGCTTCGGATCGTTGTCCTGTTGGAAGGTGAACCTATACCCCAGTATGAGGTACTGAGCGTTCTGGAGCAGGTTTTTTAATGTACTTTTCTCTGTTCATCTAGTCTCCCAGACCCTGCCYCTGAAAAACATCCCCACAGCATGATGCTGCCACCACCATGCTTCACCGTAGGGATGGTGCCAGGTTTCCTCCAGATGTGATGTTTGGCGTTCAGGCCAAAGAGTCCAATCTTGGTTTATTCAGACCAGAGAATCTTTCTCATGGTCTGAGAGTCCTTTAGGTGCGTTGTGACAAACTCCAAGTGGGCTGTCATGTGCCTTTTACTGAAGAGTCGCTTCCGTCTGCCCACTCTACCATAAAGGCCTGATTGGTAGAGTGCTGCAGAGATGGTTGTCCTTCTGGAAGGTTCTCCCATCTCCACAGAAACTTTGGAGCTCTGTCAGTGACCATCGGGTTCTTGGTCACCTCCCTGACCAAGACCCTTCTCCCCTGATTGCTCAGTTTGGCCAGGTGGCCAGGTCTAGGAAGATGCCACCGTGTTCTTGGGGACCTTCAATGCTGCAGAAATGTTTTGGTTCCCTTCCCCAGATCTGAGCCTTGACACAATCCTGTCTCGGAGCTCTACGGACAATTCTTTCGACTTCATGGCTTGGTTTTTGCTCTGACATGTACTGTCAATATGTGGGACCTTATATAGACAGGTGTGTGCCTTTCCAAATCATGTCCAATCAATAAAATGTACCATAGGTGGACTCATATCAAGTTGTAGAAACATCAAGGGTGATCAATAGAAACAGGATGTACCTGAGCTCAATTTCAAGTCTCACAGCAAAGTGTTTGAATATTTATTTAAATAAGGTATTTCAGCTTTTTTTTTTTTTTTACATTTGCAAACATTTCTAAAAACCTGTCTTTGCTTTGTCATTATGGGGTATTGTGTGTAGATTGAGGATTTTAGGATAAGGCTGTAACGTAACAATGTGGAAAAAGTCAAGAATTCTGAATACTTTCTGAATGCACTGTATAGGCTACTTTTGGATTTTTCATTCTGTTCTAATCAGATTATTTTGAGACACCTTTTATTCACTCACTGCCTCCCTCCAGCTATAATCTCTTCGCAACTCATGTTATGATTCGACTCAACTTCAAAATCTCTGCACAGTCTAATTATTCAGAAATGGCAAACAACCCATTCTGAGTGAAGCATGACCTTTAAAAAAAATGTTTTTTACATACGTGCACAAAGAGCAGAATCTACCGAGGTTGTGCTAGGGTCTTCAGTGTCGGCTCGCCAGTGTGTCTGGTGATAATGATCCCAACTAGCTGACGACTGCTTTCTTCCCAAGAGGCACAGTCAGTCGATGGGCCAACACCAGTCTGACCAAAATGCGTTACGCAATCCAGCGTCTACTGACAATAGTGTAGTCATTATAACAAGATAGGGATTCATTCACATATTGTACTATGTATATAATTCAAATGGATTAATATATGATATAAATACATTACTCAATGAGTGAATGATTTGTTTTTGAGTCAGTACTACGACTATATGGGACTATATACACTGAGTGAAAAAAAAACCATTAAGACACTTTCCTAATATTGAGTTGCACCCCCTTTTGCCCTCAGAACAGCCTCAATTCGTCAGGGCYTGGACTCTACAAGTTGTCAAGCATTCCACAGGGATGCTGGCTCATGTTGACTCCAATGCATCCCACAGTTGTGTCAAGTTGGCTGGATGTCCTTTGGGTGGTGGGCCATTCTTGATACACACAAACTGTTGAGCGTGAAAAACCCAGCAGTGTTGCAGTTCTTGAAACAAACCTACTACCATACCCCGTTCAAAGGCACTTAAACATTTTGTATTTCCCATTCACCCTCTGAATGGCACGAATACACAATCCATGTCTCAGGTTAAAGAATCGTCTCCCCTTCATCTAAACTGATTGAAGTATATTTAACAAGTGACATCAATAAGGGATCATAGCTTTCATCTGAATTCACCTGGTCAGTCTGTCATTGAAAGAGCAGGTGTTTATAATGTTTTGTACACTCAGTGTAGATACTTTACTTGACCAAGAAACCCATGTCAAAATGTGTAAGTGAAATCTCTAAAAGGCCTTAATGTACGTAGATAATCTCTTTACATGCGTCTGTAGATCACTGAACTTTATTGCTAGTTGATTTTAAGAGGTGATAGTGCCACACTATAGCCTATTGTATTGACACCCCTCAATTCAGTGCTCCATTCCTGTTAGGGCACAATTGGTGTTGACTCTTCTCAGTCACCTGAATTCACCAATGCACCAAACTGAGAAGAGAAATGAATGTGAGCCATGCATGGACTAAAATAAAAAAGCTGTTTTGTAGATTTAGTATCAGATTACTCATGAATAAATCATTCACAGAACAAAGTAGTGTGGCGTGGATCTGGGTGGGTGGGGGTGTTATTTCTGTGTTTACTCTAGCAGTTTAGATCCAAAATAATCTCTTTAAAAGGTTGGAAAAACCTGCATGTCGAGAGACACCATACAATGGGACATGCATAGAAAGAAAGGCCTTTTTCATGTGGTGTCAGCGTTTGACTCAGCCCTACCCAATTTGTGAATTTCAGGGATCCCTTCCCTCACCGGAGAGGTGACGACTCCAAGACTGACATCTTGCACTCCTCTTTCTCCTATGGTAAGCACTACAGGGTTAAGTTTCCCCTACAGTAGGTACAGATCTAGGATCAGCTTTCCCTCCAAACACTGGTAATTCACCATTAGTTGTCCGGCCTTCCCATGATGCTTTGTGCCAGTTGCCTTTCGGCTTTCACGTACACGACTCCTTATTTGTTTTGCTAGTTTTGTACACCTGCTTCTCAGGTACTTTTTAATGATGTTGTCCTTGTTTGTTAGTTCTCAGAAAAGCCAAAGCATCTGGCAAAATTCTCACTTTTGCCCAAAGCAAGAACACYCAAAAATGATTAAACGAGGCAGCTGTCCTAATTTCAAGTCAATATTTTGGCGACCTGGATGAGACCTCATSTAGACTAAATGGATTGTTGTGTAAAGTGACGATGGGTGAAAGAGGCAGCTGAACCTTTCTGATGGTAGGAAATATATAATTTTCTGTCAGCCACTATGTCTGATATGGAGGGAAGGACGACTGGTGGAGTCATTATCATCAGAGAATGATAATCTTTGTCATTAGGTCCTAAAGTTTAATTTCCCCCGATAAATTTAATGTGCAGTATAAGGTCTAGCGATATTAAGAAACACCACTCTGTAATTTCCTTGATTTATGGTCCCATCAGTTGTGCTAAGGTCATAGCCCAATGATGGAGATTTTGTATGGAAGTACATGTGAGACCGATTCCTCATTTACTGGATCTGACCTTTTCCAGAGGAAAGTTTGTGTTCTGTGCAGTGCACAGAATAATAGGATGTGTCCTGCCCTGAACAATGATAAAAACTCTTGTTTTAGTTGCATACTGTTTGGACTAATTATTACACCACTGCTCTTTCTCTTCGGTAATGATGCAAGTGTGTGTTCGGTCTTCGGTCTGTTGTGTGTATTATATCTTAGCCTATTCCTTGATGCTAGGCCCTGCTTTACTGAAGTTGCGAGACATTGCAAGCCAAGAAATTGTGAGATAAAGCATTCCATTGCGATAGAGTCAGAACCGTGTACTAGACATATCTATCTGCCTGGTGTTTGACCTGCCTATACTGTGCCCCTCCTCTCTCTCCCCATCCCTCGCTGGCTCGCTATGAAAGATGCGTGTGTTTGTGTTCTCGGAAGTACGGCAACTAATCAGTCTCCTCCGTTCAAAAAAACGGAATCTTAGGAGTCGACTCCTAGCCGAATCGATTTGAGGACAATTGCTGGCAGCAGCGCAGCTCTGTTGTGAATTCATGTTGATTTTTATGAATATTTCTATCCGTTTTAACCCAAAACCGGTAAAAAATGGCAGTTTAAACGTTAAGATTTTTTTCTCCATTTGTTACATCCCTAGCTCAGACACCCCTTACGTATACTCTCTGATTTTCATCACATGTTCCCACTGTCTGATCCATCTAGTCCACCAGAGAAAAAACATTGTTTTGTAATGCTCCAATCTACGGCAGCCCTTTAAACACCCGTCACCAATTCTCAGAATTGAAATCCATGGAGTTTGTCCTTACAGAGCAGGGATGATGAGCGAGCTTGCGGGGGCCTCCCAGCTGTGCCCAGCTGAGCAGAAAATGCCACGACCGGGCCTGTCAGAAGGTGGAATTCCCTCATGCACATAAATAAAATGCAATTTTCTGTGGCCCAAAATATTTTCTCCTCCCCTCCTTTTATTGTGTCCCTTCTTCATAAGAACGAATGGGGTGAATGCGAGGTCTCAACCAGTGTTTAGAACAGAGGGAAGGTGGGTTGGTTTTATGTAAGTCTGGTGAGCTGACTAATTGAAGCGGGAAAAGGGTAGTGTTTTGTGGGGGGCCCTGTGCTAGCCCTTGAGCGTCTTTGTATGCAGAGCAGAGCAATCCATGTGGAAATACTCCCTGGCAAGGAAACAAATGCTTTTAAGCCTTGATGTATTTCTCACCGCTGGGATTTCTGTTCCCCTGCTTTTAAATCGGTCACTTTTAGCAGTTGTTTTTCATTTGAAAACAGTGGTGACCAATGGAATAGATTTTAATATTTTTTGTAGCTTATTGCACACACAGTAGGACGACAATAGAATAATTTGATTTAATTGTTCCGGCACCATGTTGATTCATTGCCTTGCACTTGGCCTCTGATATTTTTCTGTAACAAAATGTCATATTTCCGATTTGCGTCTCACAAAGACACGGAGGTTGGAACTTAAAATCTCAAATTTGGACTCATCATACTTCGGTGCCGATACGATATGTATTGCGATTCACCCTATGTCTGCTGCAGAGGGACAAGMGAGAGCCATGAGGAAACAATTTTTGATCAGTCATGGAAATAAGTGCTGAAAACAAACTGCTCACTATAAGATGGAGAACAGGCTATGAATGGAGTTTTGGTCCAGGTACAGCCAATTGGTGCAAAAKATAATATAGCAATATATCATTAAAAATAATATCCCGATAGCTAACTATTGATTTTGTTCCCCCATCACTACTTGTTGATAACCTGAGTGTTCGATGTAGTCACCCTATTTGTGCCTGGGATGTTGCCTCTGCTCCCTGCCATTTGCAYATTGTATTGACAAGCTACAGTGTTTTGAAGTCAATTTGGCTGGAATTCAGCTGTGATACTCTGGCCTGGGCTGTGCTGCAGTTACGTCTGAGTAGATTCCAGAGGTCCATTAGAGGCTAAAATCCTTTTTAAAAGCACATGGCTGTGTGGGTGGGAGAATAGACTGCAAAACGATAAATAATAATCTAWGATGTAAATAGTAAACACCATTTTAGAAACCACAAACCTTTGCTTTGTCTGGATATACAGTGTTACYTCTACAAACAACAGTAATACAAGTTGAGAATGTGGATGTCTCTCTTCTGGAACAGCCATCCAGATTTTGCCCACCTAAATGACAGCGCTATATTCTCTGTTGCCGGTATGCCAGCCTAAKCACAGCGTACTAAAATGGATGCAATGCCTTTCGAGAAGGCATTCTGTGTGTGTGACGGTTTCGAAAGGTCACGGCCGCTGGGGGGGAGAAAGTCCAGCCGCTTCAAACAGCCATATCCAAGCAGTAAATCATGCCCTCACTTGATTTACTCCGATTGGCTCCTGCGGTTCCCCAGACGCTCGTCTGGAGACCACAGTCACACGCTCTGCAGTGCTAACTGTTGTTTTGCTATCGTGTTAGCACAACATCCCTAATGCTACCTGAATATGCCCCCTTAGACCAAATATGGACCTGTCTCATTAACAATGAAAGTGACATTTTGCAGTCGATAATTACCCGTCCTTTTCAATGCACCAACCTCTGTTACCAAGACACAAACTATCTCTATTCATCAATGCTGACAACTTATTGCTATGTAGGTGTTCATTTGATTGTGAAATACGGAAGATTTTGAGCAAACAAGTGATCGTCATTGTGCTCAAGCATTTGTGGTGGCGTGTATTAGTGTGTGTCTAAGACTTTGTGTGTGTGTGCGCGCCCACTGCTTTGAGAGCAGGTCTTATCTCTGCTGCTTCCACCTGTTGAGATGGAAAGAGTGCCTTTTGACTCCCAATGGATAACCAAGCACAACCAAAAGCCATGTCTGCTTTCTCAAGGAATTAATAGGCCTCTTTTGCATATTAATTTCAAACATTCATCCAGTCATGTTTGCTATCAATATATCTCCCTTTTTAATACTCACATATTTGAATGAACATAGTAAATAGAAGAACCTATATTAAATTAATGGAAATTATTAACATAAAGCKTTTTCCATGCAGGGTTTCTCWCTGTCCTGTACCAAATMACATCCTATTTCCTATACACTGAGTATACCAAATATTAGGAACACCTTCCTAATATTGASTTGCACCTCCACCTTTTGCCCTCAGAACAGCCTCATTTCGCCGGGGCATGGACTCTACAAGGTGTCGAAAGCGTTCCACAGGAATCCTGGCCCATGTTGACGCCAATGCTTTCKACAGTTGTCAAGTTGGCTTGATGTCCTTTGGTTGGTGGACCATTCTTGACACAAACCGGTGCGCCTGGCACCTACTACCATACCCRGTTCAAAGGCACTTAAATCGTTTGTCTTGCCCATTCATCCTCTGAATGGTACACATTCTCAATTGTCTRAAGGATTAAAAATCTTTATTTAACCTGTTTCCTCCCCTTCATCTACACTGATTTTGAAGTTGATTTAACACTTAACAATAAGGGAACATAGCTTTCACCTGGTCAGTCTGCCATGGAAAGAGCAGGTGTTKATATTTTGTACACTGTGTATAGTACACTACTTCTGACCAGTGCTTTATGGGCCTGGTAGTGTAATATATAGGGGACGAAGCCTATGGCGGATTGGGAGCTGGGTTTTAATGCTCCCACGCTCCCAGGCTTAGCTAGCCCATTGACACCACTTAACAAGCCAGTGACTTATGTGTTAACGCCCTCAGATAGAGTACACATTAATATCGGGCCTTTTTAGGTTTAATGTTCTTAGATCAGCGTCTCAACACACCTATAAACCATACAGAGTGGATGGATTACGTTGAGTGATGATTGGATTTATAGACAATATGGACAGGGTTGGGGTTTAAAGTGATGCTAGAAATGTTTTGTATAATTTCAGCTAGTAGTTTTGAAAGTAGTGATCGTGAGCCAAAATTGTGTACAACAAATTGTTTTTTTCCTGCAATTCGTATAATACCCTACAAGTGATAATTTGTACAATATGTTACACGTGTAGGTGCTTAAGATCCCGATCAAACCCTTTTAATAACTTTCTCAAATATTGTACGAAATTCGTAATGATTTTGAAATGAAATGACTTAGTGGCCAAATGGTCCATTATTTCATAATTGAATTTAAACAAACTGCCTAAGTAAATGGAGTTGAAATGATTGATTCATATATTGAAGTACAGAAGTTGAGTTTAAAACTGAATCTGAMCAACGCGAAGAGTCGTAAGCTTGCGAGATCCTATATCTTTGTGTCCCTGCCATCCATACCAGCTTGAGTTATATTCCTCTGATCTGTGTGCTATTGGTGTTTCAAGCTGGACGAGGAACCATTTATTAGATGTCAATAAATACTCTTGGCAGTTTTTTTTGTCCCCTGATCACTTTGATCACCATCAGTTCACTATTAGATTTATCGAAAGCTCTACATTTTTACCACGGTTAACTTTTTTCTCCTCCCATAATTGATTCACACAAGAAACTGAATTGCAATGTGAATGCAAGTATGATTGATGTTGCGGATTTTGAAGGACTGCAGATCAGCAGAAAACCCTGAGGTCTACAAATCTTGGCTCTGCAATCTTAAAATTGAAACGCCTGACGTTGCCTCATTTTGTTGCATCAACACAGCTATTTAAGACGTTCAAAGAGCTGTCAAAACATTCTGGTGTTATCCTAAAAAAAAAACTGGGCGAGGTTGGAGTTCGTGATTTGCAAAATAACCTGACGCTCACACAAAGATGCTGAGTTATGATGGTAGAGCTTTTGAAACAAAATGACATCACTACTGTGATTAGTAAGATGATGATTTGATTGGCTTTCGMCACATGAGAAGGTGTCCTTTTCGGCTGCTCTGTGTAGTCCCATTCACTGAAATGGGARCGGCGATTTASGTCCACAGAGATGGTATCTTCAAAACCGTCACTGCTGGAACACTAAATACTGAATGACGTACACAGAAACACCAGAGGCCARAGTCAATCAAAGAGAGTAACTGGGTTTCAAAGTGCATGTTCTCATTTGGAATCATCCAGTAAACAAATGTATTTTAAGTGTCGTTGTGAGGAAAAATTGTTTAAATTTGTATATATTAGCGGTTTTGATTCAATAAGGACCCAAGCTTACCCATATTGTTTCTTATGCCAGCACAAACAACTTAATGCAACTGTTAGCCACACAGTTTTTGAACTATACTATTGAACTTGTGGTGCCCCTAACTTCTAGGAAATTAACCAAAACCACATGACTTTATTAATGCACCCTACCTCAATGACTTTGTGGCTCTCTAATGGTTATATTTGTAACACTAAAGGAAAAGTGCACCACAATGCTATTAGTGACCCCGACTCTGCCGTTAATCACTTAAGAGATTATTCAGCCATTGATTAGATATTAATCTGATTGCTGATGTCTGAAACATTTTGTGATTTTAAAGTGCGACCGCAGCCGCCTTGCTCTTTTGTTATAAAGCAGCTACTCTCCCCGGTCCCTCAAGTTTTCTCTTGGCAACAGCCCACACACCGTAAAGAAGAGACAGGATTTGCTACAGTAAGGAGCAATGGTGTGGAGGGCTGTAAACTGCATCCCCGCTTTGTTTTTCATATTCGTATTGTTTGGGTTGCTTGTCCACATTACAAATCAACAGCATCAAATTGAGAATCGCCACACGGACTTAGCGGCTTAAAAACACGCAGCGTTGGGAGGGGAGGGAGAGAAAAAAAGAATGAAAACAGAGCCTGGACTCTGGAGTCCGATCCCAGCGTAATAATAGCATGCCAGCAGAAGGGATTTAGACAGTAATGCTCCTGCGGAGAGTGCAAAAAAAAAAAAGGAAAGGGAGAATGTCGAGTGTGCTGACGCGCCACAGATATCCTAAGCCACTCGCTCACGTCTCCAACCCAGTCAGCTGTTCAAAGCCCGACACAGTGCTGCAAACACACCCACATTCTCAGTGTGCTTATACACTGAACAAAAATATAAATGTAAATTGTTGGTCCCATGTTTCATGAACTGAAATAAAAGATCCCAGACATTTTCCATATGCACYAGAAGATTATTTCTCTKAAATTTTGTGCACAAATTTGTTTACATCCCTGTTATTGAGCATTTCTCCTTTGCCAAGATAATCCATCCACCTGACAGGTGTGGCATATCAAGATGCTGATTAAACAGCATGATCATTACACAGGTGCACCTTGCGCTGGGGACAATAAAAGGCCACTACAATGTTCAGTTTTGTCACACAACACAGTGCCACAGATGTCTCAAGTTAGAGGGAGCGTGCAATTGGCATGCTGACTGCAGGAAWGTRCACCAGAGCTGTTGCCAGWGAATTTAATGTTCATTTCTCTACCATAAGCCACCTCCAATGTAATTTTAGAGAATTTGGCAGTACATCCAAACGGCCTCACAACTGCAGACCACGTGTAACCATGTCAGCGCAGGACCTCAACATCCGGCATCTTCACCTGCGGGATCGTCTGAGACCAGCCAGTCTGTCAGCTGATGAAACTGAGTTTGCACACCCAAAGAATTTCTGCCCAAACTGTCAGAAACCGTCACAGGGAAGCTCATCTGCATGCTCGTCTTCCTCACCGGCGTCTTGACCCCAGTTCGGRGTCGTAACCGACTTCAGTGGGCAAATGTTCACCTTCGATGGCCACTGGCACYCTGGAGATATGTGCAATTCACAGATGAATCCCTCTTTCAACTGTACCGTGCAGATTGCAGACCGTGTGTATGGCGTCTTGTGGGAGAGCGGTTTACTATTGTCAATGTTGTGAACAGAGTGTCCCATGGTGGGGTTGTGGTATAGGCAGGCATAAGCTATCGACAACAAAAACAATAGCAGTTTTATCGATGGCAGTTTGAATGCACAGAGATACCGTTACGAGGTCCTGAGGCCCATTGTTGGGCCATTCATCCATCGCTATCACCTCATGTTTCAGCATGATAATGCACTGCCCCATGTTGCAAGGATCTGTATACAATTCCTGGAAACTGAAAATGTCCCATTTCTTCCATGGCCTGCATACTCACCTTACATGTCACCCATTGAGCATGTTTGGGATGCTCTGGATCTCATCAATATCCAGCAACTTCGCACAGCCATTGAAGAGGAATAGGACAACAATCTACAGGCCACAATCAACAGCCTGATCAACTCTATGCGAAGGAGATGTGTCGCGCTGCATGAGGCAAATGGTGGTCACACCAAATACTGACTGGTTTTCTGATCCACMCCCCTACTTTGTTTTAAAGGTATCTGTGAACAACCGARGCATATCTGCATTCCCAGTCATGTCAAATCCATAGATTAGGGCCTAATGAATTTATTTAAATTTACWGATTTTCTTATGAACTGTAACTCATTCAAATCTTTTAAATTGTTACATGTTGCGTTTATATRTTTGTTTAAGTTCTCACTTTMCYTTAGCAAGGATTAGCATCGTTAYCCTGAAGGCTAGCAAATGGGCATCGGCTTGGTACTTCAGCTCCGGCTCCCTTTGAGGGGCCTCAGCCTCGCTCATGCCAGATCAGACAGTGGTACACAGGGGGGCCCGGGGGCACTCTACCAGACTGCCGCTCTACTTTGATACCTCTTCCCCCAGCACCTGGCTAGGCCCTTAACATGACCCCAGTTAGATAACATGTCTGTGCTAGAGACGGGCAGGAAAACTGTGACCCTGTTCGAACATGGGATCAAAGCAGAGGCACAGCAATATGAGTAGTTTGTGTGTGTCAGTGAGGGTAAGATTTTTTTTTTTTTTTTAGAGAAGTCATTTTTGGTACTTGATTCAGAATAGGGCAGTGTTGTTTCTAAGTGTTTTGGGCTAAGCGTTTTGGTTGTGTTTTGTATGTTTTACTAGATATAGAGGAACATATGCCAAKTATAATCAGTCTTATAATAGCAATAAATTCATACCTTATGCAGGGTATGTCAAATGCTTTAGCAAATTAGTAGCAATTTACCAAATCTAATGAATGTATTAATCTATTCCAGGTGAACACCCAGCAAAGTTTCCAGACCTGCAAGACGCACATCTCCTAAAATTGAGTCCAAGTTCACAAACGTAAAGCATTATCATTGTACTACTTTCATTAGAGTGAATGGTTTCTTTCTTTGATTCTTTATTATAKCTGAAAAGTAATGGAAACTATTGACCCATTTTGATGTGCCAGTATTGACGCTTGTGATAAAGTATTACATCTTATTCTGGATAGACTGTTTTCCTTCAAGTTTGAAAATATATTGATGTATGTCCTATTCTTCTTGCGACAGAAGAAGAGCCTTCCGATATACGCATGGAATTCTGGAGAGGACGGAAGGTCTGGATGACGAGCAGGAGGATAACATCGATGGCAGCCCCAGCCCGGTCAGCCCTATTCCCCCATACCTGCCCAAGACCAGCAGCTCAGAGTGGAACAGCTATGGCGACCTCGCCGGCTCCTTCTCCGAACAGGYAGAYACCAAGCCCCTGGTAACCAAAGACCGCTCCCCCCAGCCCCACTACCACATCCTGGCCCCACTTCTCCCTCCCAAGACCAACATCCACCGGTTGACAGACCAGTCGGGCTTCCGCGCTCCCCAGCTCCAGGAGCCCATTTGCACAAGTGCCAGGAACGAGGCCAAAAACGGGCCGATACTCTCCCAAACCATCCTCCGCAGGTGGATTGAGACGCCCGCCGACCACAAGCTCTCATCGGACGCTAGCTCCAAGTCAGGCTCGTCGGACCAGGACCGGAACGATCTGTCGGCCAGTGAGAGCGGAGAGGAGAAGTTTCCCAGTTCAGTGCCAGGGGACGACACGGACGACCTAGACTCCCCGGTGACAGGGGAGATGGTTCTACCTATGGGCCTCCCCACCACCTACTTCTCTGTGGACAATTGTATGACAGACACATACCGGGCAAAATACCACCAGAGGCCCGCCCTGTACYTGATGACGAACGCTAAAGGCGGGGAACAACACGTGTCGTCTGGTGAGAGTGACCTGGGAGAGGGGGGACTCCCCATCCCAGAGGCCCAACCTACAGAGCCCCCTAAGAGCCAGCCTGAATCAGGTAACTGGAGCTCTCTGTAGATAATTTGCCACGGAAATTGGAAGACACTTGGAGCCCTAGTTGTTTGTGGTCATACCCATGTCACCATTTGTGGTTTTAATGTGACCAAAGTGAATGCATGTTTTCTACTATAGATTTTTTGGGTCATCAATAAATGTTATAAAAACTTTCATTAGAAGTCTATTACAGGGGTGAATAATATGTTTTCTTGGCATATTCTAATATATGTTCCTGTCTTTCGCAGGTTACTACTCCAGTAAAACTATAGCTAAATGGAATCCTGTTACACCCAAAGGACTTGATGAACATGGGTTTCTATGATGGAAAGTCTACTGTTGAAGAGGCCTGGTACGAAAGCAACAGTTAGAAAAAATGTCATCTCCTACAAGTTTTGAATCCTCTTGCGGTGATGCTTATTTGCTTGTAGAGATGTCATATCAGAAGACAGACATGAATCTGGAATGCCAAAGAGATTGGTAACTCCCAGAGGCAGCAAAAGTCTGAAGAGTATTCTTCAGTTCAGCAGTAGTCTCAGGAGTCCACGCCTGCACAACGGTCTTCATGTGATTGTGATTGTGGCCACTAGATGGCAGCAGCAGTAATTGTGGATTTGCACAGTAGAAAGCCAAAAATAAATTACGAAAGAGGATCCAAACCTAGGATGGTTCTTGGTCGATGCAGGGACCTGCTCGAACTTACTTCCAAGGTCATTCACAGGTTGGCTCACTGAAGAATGTCTCCCACGAAACCACTTTTCCCCTCCAGAGATGATCAAATAAACTAAATGTAACAATGACAATAACTCATCTRTAACCAATTTACACTTTAGCCAGAAAATCTATGAAATGCTTGTATTTATTTCTCGAATTACGGTCATTTCATTGTTCTACAGTGACTGCGCAACTTCTGCCTATGTAACAATGTAACAAGGTGAGGTAAATCCTCCTTGAGCAGGTTTTTACTTTGAATGTCCAGTGTTGATGCAGTCATGGAATAAGGGAGATTCAGTTTGTGTACACTTATGCGTTGTTTTTGTTGGAGCACTACTTTAAAATAAGTCCCAAGGGTTCCCCCTATGTGGCCACAGAGGCACCTGGTGTTAGGTGAATCTGTTCCAGTCCGAGGTTGAATGAGTGTTTTAAAGGCCCAGTGCAGTCAAACTTGCTTTCCCTGTGTTTTATACAGTATATATTTCCACACTGTTGGAATAATACTGTTAAATTGTGAAAATTATAATATAATTTTAGTGTAAAAGCTGTTTGAAAAGACTGCCTGAAATGTCAGCCTGTTGTGGTGAGACTGAGTTTTGACCTGCCTGTTGACATCACCAGGCAGAAATGAGTTGATCGACCAATTCAAAAGAGTTCCAAACCTCTCTGCCAATAACAGCTAGTTTTCACTTTCCCCCTCCCCACTCAGAGCACTCCCATACAGTCCTATCAAATTCTTGCTTGAGAATTTGCTCTTTCCTAAGAAGCTATTTTTTTTTTTTTTAAATTACATTTTAATTGAAAACAAATCACAGTAAGGTACTTAATTGTTACCCACAAATAATTTTATATTGAGATAACAGCTACATTGGACCACTTTTTAATAATTGTTAGGAGAGAAGCATCTCAAGTCATTGGTATCTGGCGTATGTTCTAAGCTGCCTTTTTAACCCTGCCATCCCAGGGGTGTATTCACTAGGAACCAAATGGATGAAACGGGGAGTGACTAACCTGAACTTGTTCAATAAGAAACACTAACTTTTGTTAAATGGTTTGCACTAACAAATGCACCCCTGACAATTCGCTGCTGTGTTTTGTAAGGCTTTCTGTCCCCAGTTCAGATCGCCTCTCACACTCCTTTCCAGATATAAGCCTCATTGTTCGCTCTTAATGTTTCTCCTGTCTCATACTGGGCAGTGTGTTAAAGGTACGTTACTTTTCATGTTGTCAAACCATGCTTCTGTATATTTGTCTCCTGGGTCAAACACGTGTCAAATTCATTCAAAGTGGTTCATTTAGATGTTCCTGTACAATGGAACCAATTGAATTAGTTCCAAAAGTCTAAACTCCAAGCTAAATCCAACCCACCTCAAACTTGTAAGTATTTGAAATATGAATTTGACCCAGGTCTGATTGATTTACCTAAACTTGAACCAAAACCTCAAGAATGGATTGAGTACTGGATGTAAGGATTTTAAGAGTGAAGTAGAAAAGGCCTGCTTTTCTGCAGGTATTGTTCTAGTTTTACCCCCAGAGATTCTCACAACATTGCCTATATGTACATGCTATGTCATTTTTTTTCATGGTGGACCATTCTAGTGATGCTGTAAAAAAGTAATTTTTGTTGTAAATGTTTTAATATATTGCCCGGCAGACTTCACTGCACAGTGCCTTTCTAGTTTTCTATGTCAAGTTGAAATAGGAGCCGTCATTTGTACAATATGTAATTTTTCTAGATGTTTTTTTAACATTCAATTTAATTTTTGATTAACAATTGTTTAATAAATAATTATATTTAACCATAGCCATGTCCAAGTTTTTTCTAAACCAGTTATTCTCATAACATTATTAATGTACATAATTATAATATCCATAATTATAAATAGCCTACTTGGGGTAAATATAATCTCTGCAAACCTGAACCTAAATCTCACAAATGTAATTTATGACTATGCCTGTACACGAAAGATTAGGGTAAATGTAARCAAACAAGTCTACAAAGATATAAACAAAAAAAGAAATGTGCTCTCACTGTCAACTGCGTTKATTTTCAGCAAACTTAACGTGTAAATATTTGTATGAACATAAGATTCAACAACTGAGACATAAGCTGAACAAGTTCCACAGACATGTGACTAACAGAAATGGAACAATGTGTCCTGAACAAAGGGGGGGGGGGGTCAAAATCAAAAGTAAGTCGTTTCTGGTGTGGCCACCAGCTGCATTAAGTACTGCAGTGCATCTCCTCATGGACTGCACCAGATTTGCCAGTTCTTACTGTGAGATGTTACCCCACTCTTCCAACAAGGCACCTGAAGTTCCCGGACATTTCTGGGGGGAATGGCCCTAGCCCTCACCCTCTGATCCAACAGGTCCCAGATGTGCTCAATGAGATTGAGATCCGGCTCTTCGCTGGCCATGGCAGAACACTGACATTCCTGTCTTGGAGGAAATCCCACACAGAACGAGCAGTGTGGCTGGTGGCATTGTCATGCTGGAGGGTCATGTCAGGATGAGCCTGCAGGAGGGGGACCACATGAGGGAGGATGTCTTCCCTGATCGCACAGCGTTGAGATTGCCTGCAATGACAACAAGCTCAGTCCGATGATGCTGTGACACACCGCCCCAGACCATGACGGACCTCCAAATCGATCCCGCTCCAGAGTACAGACCTCGGTGTAACGCTCATTCTTTCAACGATAAACTCGAATCCGACCATCACCCCTGGTGAGACAAAACCGAGACTCGTCAGTGAAGAGCACTTTTTGCCAGTCCTGTCTGGTCCAGCGACGGTGGGTTGTGCCCGTAGGCGAGTTGTTTCCGGTGATGTCTGGTGAGGACCTGCCTTACAACAGGCCTACAAGCCCTCAGTCCAGCCTCTCAGCCTATTGCGGACAGTCTGAGCACTGATGGAGGGATTGTGCGTTCCTGGTGTAACTCGAGCAGTTGTTGCCATTCTGTACGCCTGTCACGCAGGTGTGATGTTCGGATGTACTGATCCTGTGCAGGTGTTACACGTGGTCTGCCACTGCGAGGATGATCAGCTGTCCGTCCTGTCTCCCTGTAGCGCTGTCTAGGCGTCTCACAGTACGGGCATTGAAATTTATTGCCCTGGCCACATCTGCAGCCTCATGCCTCCTTGCAGCATGCCTAAGGCACATTCACGCAGATGGTCAGGGACCCTGGGCATCTTCTTTTGTGTTTTTTCAGAGTCCGTAGAAAAGCCTTTTTAGTGTCCTAAGTTTTCATAACTGTGACCTAATTGCCTACCGTCTGTAAGCTGTCCTGTGCTTAACGACCGTTCCACAGGTGCATGTTCATTAATTGTTTATGGTTTCATTGAACAAGCATGGGAAACAGTGTTTAAACCCTTTACAATGAATATCTGTGAGGTTATTTGGATTTTTATGAATTATCTTGAAAGACAGGGTCCTGAAAAGGGCAGGTTCTTTTTTCCCCCCTGAGTTTACATTGTACTGGAAGAGTAAATAGGAAGCCCACAGAAATAGATACATGGAGTTAAGTGAAGTTAGAGGCAGTGCAGTGAAAAAACTAGATTTCCCCATGTTAGATTTCTGCACTATGATTTTGGAATAACACAAATTGTGAAAAGTATGATGATGCAAGTTTAGTGTAACGCAGCTGTTTGAAAAGACCGCCTAGTTTGGGTTTTTGACCTCCTGGGACATCACTCCAATTAGGCCCCTCAGACCACTCCCAGACAAGTCCTGGCAAAAATTCTTGCTTGAGAAGTAGCATTTTTCTAAGAAGCTATTTAGTTAATTTTTTTAAACCGTTTTAATTGAAAACAACCACAGCAAGGTCCTTAATTGTTACTCCGAAATTATTTGATATTTGAGAAAAAAACTGCTGCAATTAACTTTTAAGTGATACAGGAGAACAAGAGGCTTAGCCATGGAGGCTTGGAAACGTGAAGCTCTGCTACCATCTAGATTAAGATAAACCCCGGAGGAAGAGGAAGATAAACTGGGCCTATACACCCCCTTGAACTTTTTTTCACATTTTGTTGCATTACAAAGCGAGATTAAAATAATTATTGTATTTTTTGTTGTTGTCATTGATCTACACAATAGTCTGTTAAAGTGAAAATACAATTCTACAGATTTTTTTAAATGTATAATTTTATAACAAACATAGTTGATGCATAAGTATTCACCCCAAGCCTAAATTAGCTCAGAACTAAAATCTAGCTTAACAAATCACAAATTATATTGGCTAAATCTGTGTGAAATTGTAATGGTTGATATCATTTCTTATGTCCCACATAAATACAGTATCACATCTTTAAGGTCCCTCAGTCAAGTACTGAATTTCAAGCACCGATTTAACGACAAGGGCCAGGGAGGTTTTCGAAAGCCTCAAAGAAGGGCAGTGATTGGTAGTTGGGTAACAATAGAAATCAGACATTGAATATATATTAAGCATGGTCAAGTTAATAATTATACTGTGGATGATGTATGAAACCACCCAGACACGTCAAAGATGCCGTCGTCCTTCTGAGCTGAGCTGCAGGACAGGAAGGAATCTGCTTAGGGATGTCACCATGAGGCCATTGGTGATTGGCTACAGAGTTCAATGACTGTGATGGGAGAACTGAGGATAGATCAACAACATTATAGTGACTCCACAATAATGACCTAAATGACAGAGTGAAAAGATTAATACAAATATTCCAAAACATGCATAAGTATGCAACAAGGCACTAAAGTAATACACTTTTTGGCCTAAATGCAAAACCTTATGTTTGTGGAAATCCAAAACAACACATAACTTAGTAACTGTCCTTATTTTCAAGCACAGTGATGGCTGCATTATATTATGGGTATGCTTGACAGGAATTTTTCAGGATGAAGCTAAGCACAGGCAAAATCCTAGAGGAAAAGCTCCTTGAGTCTACTTTAAACCAGAGACTGGGAGAGTAATTCACCCRTCAGCAGGACAATAACCTACAACACAAAGCCAAATATACACTGGAGTTGCTTACCAAGAAGACAGTGAATGTTCCTGAGTGGCCAATGAATATCATTATAATTTTGACTTAAATGTGTTTGAAAATCTATGGCGAGACTTGAAAATAGCCATGATCCCCAACTCCTTGACAGAGCTTGAATAATTTTGTAAAGAATAATGGGAAAATATTGCTCAATACAGGTGTGCAAAGCTCTTATGAGACTTACCCAATAAGAGTTACAGCTGCAATCGCTGTCAACGGTGTTTCTAACATGTATTGACCCGGGGGGTACTTATCTAATCAATTGGTTTTATTTTTCATTAATCTGTAAAAATAAAAAATAGTTTATAAAACATTTACAAAAAATGACAAATCAATTTTAATTCCACTTTAATACAATAACATGTGAAGAAATTCAAAGGGATGTAAACGTTCTATAGGCAGTGTATCTACAGAGTGTGTCCACGTAATATCTCCTTTCTCCTAAAGTGTACACTGGTTTACTACTTTCCAAAAATCTAAAAGCATTGGATTGGAGAAGGCATAACATATATATTTTTTATATAATAGAGTTTGTCCGCACAAAAATGTTTACACCACCATTGTGCTTGTGCGATTATTTATGTACATAAGAATTCTGTTGTATCACAAATCCCAAATGTCTGTAAATCACGGAGCCGATGAGAAACGAAAGAGGACTTTAGTACACGACTGGTGACCTCTATAGATCCTCAAATGATGACATGTACAGCAAATGTTGCCAATGTTCACTCCTAAGGACATCGCACCATCTTGTGGCGTTAATGGGACTGACAATCTTGTGCATAAAGACSGAGGCTCCATGCACTTACCACAAATTCCTAATTTTGCCGCATTGTAAATTGCTCTACGTTACTCTTTAAAAAAAAAAGGTCATTAGTACAGTATACATGATACCAATTTTTGCTTGAAGACGCCAGCAATTAGAATATTTTTGTTGTTGATTGTGCTGATTTATTGGCTGATTTAACCGTGTCGTGCGCCATAGTTTCAAAATCAACGGATAGTCCTGAAACAATGARGTCATATCTGAATTCTGCGATCTTTACGCATGTTCGCTCAACGGCACTCCGATACCGAAGTTACTTTGTAGTAGCAGGTTAGAACTTACACAGCAGGTTAAGAAAATGAACGTAGCAGGTTAACCACTTTGTATCGAAGTGGTGTGAATAGAGTCCCATCTCCAACTGCAGTTGCACGTTTTCAAATGAAACCTGCCGATCAAGCCATTGCAATTAGGTTCATGATTCACAACTGAGCACTACTTGGAGGAATGAAGTCAGAATTGAAGAGCCAGGTACCGAGAGACTGTTTGGCTCAGCCTGCTGTATTTCAACCTCCTGTGTCATATTACTGATTCCATCCAACTCTTWCAGGTGTATGAGGGATCATGAAACATGTAAAGTGAATAGGGAGTGTTTATATATATTGTAACGACCCGGTATTGTGTTCTGTGTTTGTGGGTGTGTTATGGTTCTCATGGCTACTAGCAGGGGTTAAATATGTCAGGACAGATGGAAAGGTTGGGGGGGTATGATGGGTAATKCCGCGGGATTTGGAAATGCATAAATAGGGATTACTGTCTCATTGTTCTCTCTCTTCTGTTCGGGCCTTGATCTGTTCATATGAGAGTGACCCTTAACTCAACATGTATAATTGTGTACGTTCGGCATTTAGCGGCGTGGGCTGTGGCCTGAACAATAGCCCAGTTTAGGAATAAACCTGTGTTCTAACCTGTACACCTAGAGTCCGTCTTTCCTCTTTAATGACCCAGTCGGGTCATTACAATATATATGACTGAATTGCAGACATTATTTAACCAGCTTCAATGGGATTTAAGTATGGCCTTGACAGTTGACTACAGAACGACTATAACATTTGGTTTATACCCGACTTTCGAGAGTTCTAGTATCGTACTCATAATTCGCCTGGGAAATGCTGCACGTTCCAACACAGGTGCCAGTGTCAAGCCCCACAATTCCCCCATCCAAAAGTCACTGCATTGGCCACAAACAGCTGCAGAAGGATCCYATAGGGAGGGAAACCGGTAGGTGATGTGGGTTTTGGTCACCAGATGGACTGGTTCCTCAGCTAATTAACTGACTAAACACTTGACAAAGGAAGGTCCACACTGATGAAGCGCTAACTCGAGGCTCCATTAATTTATGGGCAAAGACAGACTCCCCAGCCGGTGCGCTACCAAGGCGGGACGTGGTCTGGAGAGCAAGCGAGCCACCACTTATTAAGCAGGTGCAACAGCTCCCCGGATACCCAGGCTTGCGCTAATTTGACATTGTCCCCAAAGAGAGTTTACTCTGAATAGTGTCTATGTTGTGTTTAGAATGACAACTCCGTGACGGCGATTTCTAATCAACCATGTTGTTCTTTATCTCAAACTCAAGTAACGTTTACAGAACGAAAGCAATGAATGACATAWCACAATACAACAGATATAACCCAACAATAACAGCACTGTCACACTGTGTGCTTGCAGCTAGTCTAACTCTCAATGTAGCGCTAGCTAGATTACAGCAGTTTATTAATTAAGAGCCTGTGAACTAGGGAACACCCACCTCCCAAATCCCAATTGAACCTCTGGTTAGATCCCTGTGCCATATTTTCCATACAGAGTTCTAGCGTGCTGCGTGTACCACCAACTACATCGAGTCACTTGTAAAATGTTGATTATTTAATGCTTACCTTGTAATTAGCATATGTTTGTCCTGAGTAAACGCAAGATTTTCTTTGGGTGCTTTCTCTGCAGTTAAAAAAAAGACTGCTGGTAATCAACTGTTTTCCAAAGGAGTAGGAAGTTAGTGACTTACCACTCAATACATTCTTAAAAATATATTCTTTAACACTTACTGTTTACCTGTGCTTGTCCTGATTTTTATAAAGTTGTCAGTTGGAATCCATAGTTTTTTTATWATAAAAAATTGCACTCTATGCATCCCATGCTAAAACTGTAAAATCGTCCATGCAACTACGGTATGCCTCTTCTCTGTTGACAAAGGCTCCTTTGGCAGAGGTCGCGTAAAATGTTACATTTATCCAAAACTACAGATTTCAGCACCCAAAGAAAGGAATACAGGACAAACATAGGTACATTAAGAATTTACATTTTTACAAGTATCGAATGATAGTGACTCAATGTAATTGGCTTCCCTCCGCTGACACTCGTATCAACTTAACTCCGTAGAAATATTGATGGAGTTAAGTTTACATACAGATACCTTATTTAGATAAGTATTCAGACCCTTTGCTATGAGACTCAAAATTGAGCTCAGATCCTGTTTCCATTGATCATCCTTGAGATGTTTCCACYACTTGATTGGAGTCCACCTGTGATAAATTGATTGGACATGATTTGGAAAGGCACACACCTGTCTATATAAGCCTCCACAGTTGACAGTGCATGTCAGTGCAAAAACCAAGTCATGAGGTAGAAGGAATTGTCCGTAGAGCTCAGAGACAGGATTGTGTCGAGGCACAGATCTGGGGAAGGGTACCAAAATATTTTTGCAGCATTTGAAGGTCCCCAAGAACACCGTGGCCTCCCATTCTTAAATGGAAGAAGTTTGGAACCACCAAGACTCTTCCTAGAGCTGGCCACCTAGCCAAACTGAGCAATTGGGGGAGAAGGGCTTTGTTCAGGGTGGGTGAATGGGTGAAACTTCCAGAAGGACCACCATCTCTGCAGCACTCCACCAATCATGCCTTTATGGTAGAGTGGCCAGACGGAAGCCACTCCTCAGTAAAAGGCACATGACAGCCCGCTTGGAGGCACCTAAAGACTCTCAGACCATGAGAAAGAACATGATCTCATCTAATGAAACTAAGATTGAACTCTTTGACCTGAATGCCAAGCGTCACGTCTGGAGGAAAGCAGGCACCCCTCATCACCTGGCCAATACCATCCCTACGGTGAAGCATGGTGGTGGCAGCATCATGTTGTGGTATGTTTCTCAGCGGTAGGGACTGGGAGACTAGTCAGGATCAAGGGAAAGATGAACAGAGCAAAGTACAGAGAGATCCTTGATGAAAACCTGAGTGTTCAGGACCTCAGACAGGCAAAGGTTCACCTTCCAACAGGACAACAACCCTAAGCACACAGCCAAGACAACGCAGGAGTGGCTTTGGGACAAGTCTCAATGTCCTTGAGTGGCACAGCCAGAGCCTGGACTTGAACCCGACCGAACATCTCTAGAGAGACCTGAAAATAGCAGTGTAGCGACGCTCCCCATCCAACCTGACAGAGCTTGAGAGGATCTGCAGAGAAAAATGGGAGAAACTCCCCAAATACAGGTGTGTCAAGCTTGTAGCGTCATACCCAAGAAGACTTAAGGCTGTAATCGCTGTCAAATGTGCTTCAACAAAGTAAAAGAGCTTCCAGCCGATAAGCATGAAATATTTTCTCTAAATATCACTGGCCTTTTTTTAAATGGTCTTCACTCTTTTATTCCTCTTTTAACCTTCCCTCCATCATTAGTAAGCATTTTACGTTATATTCTACACCTGTTGTATGGCTGGTTGTATTCGCCACATGTGACAAATAAAAATGTATTTGATAAGGTCAGAAGAAACTACATTAGGCTATTCTCCTTCTCTTGTCCTTTAGAGGGCAGCAGAGGATAACAAAAACCAATGCCCTTGCACATCTCAACACCCGTCTACCCAAAACTATCACAGAATCCATAACAGGCAGGTTAATTAAAGATATAAGTCTCACAAAAATACATTTCCTCTACAAGATAAGGCCCCCTAATCTCATTAATCCCTGCATGCAATCAGCCTCAAACGTAATTAATAKATTTATAGATCGTTATTTGTTGTAGTAATTGCAGAGTCTCTCGACTACAGACCYTTTTACTAATCATAGCTAATTAGTCTACCATCCCCGCACAATTTCTATGCAGAAATAGGGTATTGATCCCGGGACTGTCTCCACTCGCGCCTCGAAGAGAAGGAGGCTGGATGGAAATTGCACGGCTCACTTCTTCTCTCCAATCCCTCTGTTCCTATTTCCAGGTCAGTGCCGCGAGGTAGTCGACCATTATTTGACTAAAAACAAAGTGACGGTGCCAGCTGACTCCTTTGCGTTTGAGAAGGAGAAGAGGTGAGATGATGCCTTTGCAAAGTTCCTGAGACTAGTGATTCGGTGTCATCAATAATATCAACTCTGTCAATGGAATGGTTGAAATCGCAATTGATGGGTAWAAATACTAGACACCACAATTCATTGATTTCGGTGGCTCTTGTGATGAATTTCTTGCACTCCCAAGGGTAAACTCACCTGGTGATCACAAAACCCTTATTGGTGAGACGTAACATGGCAAACCCAAAGGAACTAAGGTGGCCCTTTCTATCATTTCTGCCATCTGGGTAGCAGTCTACTCCTGATTGCATGGGTTGTTTGTCACACACAGAGTTTGGGTCTTGGCTGACTCCGAGAGTTATGCGTGTATGTGTTCCCTCCTCTGTCTCGCTTCCTGTCAGGGCGGCTCGTCCTCCGCAGCTGGCTTACTTCATTAGGAGCCATCAGCCAGGCTGAGCACACTGTCAGAGGCAGGCTTCTGCTTTGTCATTTCCCCCTCTCTCTCGCTTTCTTCTATCTCTCCTACTCCTCTCCCTCTCTCCCCCTCRCCCTCTCTCCCTCTCTCACCACACATCTCCATGTGATTCCTTACTCTGTCAACCTCCCTTAATCTCTTTCCCCTTGATAAATGTACCCCTTCTCTCACTCTGCCTTCCTCTCCCTCCTGTCCTCATCCTTCCATCACATCCTCCTCCTCTAGTTTCTGTACCATATCTGTTTCTCTCTACACACACACACACACACACAAACACAAAGCCCCCAGGCCTCTGTAGTAGGAACCGGATTATATAAAGACGCCTCTAATTTGGGGCAGTAGAACGTGTGGAATCTGATTGCTTTGGAAGATTTAAAAAACTGGGCGGGCTGGGGAAGTAAAGTGGTAGGGGTGTAGTCTGTTCCAGGGATTTACCAAATGTTGAGATTTGAGAGGGTGGCTTAATGGAGTACACAGAGAGAGCAGACTGGTGGCTAGGCCGGAGGTTTGAGACCACACACCGAAGAAGCTCTCTCCAGCAACCTTCCTCAGGTTGTATGTTGTATAATGATATGCTGCATATTCTGATACATATTTGCTGTATTTGTTGATGGGTGTTCATTGAAAGACTGAACATGTTTAAATCTGACTTGGGTCAGATCTTTATCTTGTTGTTACTTGCCCTCTGAAATTTGAGTTGGCTGATTCTTTACCATATTACGATATGGAACAAAGGAACAGTATTTATTGTATCATATGAAGTCACTTTGAAGTCTCTTAATAAATAGGAAGCTCCATGTATACGGTGTCTTGGACATGTCATGTCAAAGTCTTTGGTTCAACACTAGGGGGCAGTGATATACTGTTTGACATTTCCCTTCTATGTAGATTCCCATTTACACCACACACACACGTGCCTCTCCCACTTGCCTGCATGAAACGAGACCAATGTAATGACTGTGACACAGACACATACATTGACAAGAAACAATGTCTTGAGAGAGAAGAAAATGCCAATCATGGTGGCAACGTGTTGGCGTTTCCCACAAGGCCAAGCTGCCAGGTTGACGTTCAGATTTAGTCACGGTGAAGCTTCCTGAAGGCGATGGCAAACCTTTAGTTGGAAGAACACTCGGGTCGGGCCACCCTGATTTCCATTGGCAGGTTAATTGACATTTTGCAGGGCCAAAGCTCAGACACTAGTGGGCTTTTAGCAAAAATATGTGGATTAGAGTGACAGAAAAAAAGGTAGGGAGCAAGAGAGAAGACAAAACAGTGTATTGGCTATCAGAGGCTTTCATGAATAAACTGCCTTGCTTTTAACTTTTGCTCTCTGGGACTGGCGAACCACCGTTTAATTGCCATTTGAAGGGTTTAATCCCTTGCGAAGCTGAAACGCATTATTTTTCTCTCTCTCGACCGTTAATAATCTTCCCCCTTTTCCCTCTCAAAGCGGTCAAACAGTGTTAACGTATTAGCACTTTGACCCTGGTAGACACAGTCTTTTTTAAAACCACTTGCAAAATTGTTCACGACCGAGCTCGGTCGTCGTTGCTCAGGCCAGCACTCGGACAATTCACGCTTTAACCTTCATAGCTGTGTGTCTTTGAGTCTCGACAGAAGGGACATTGACTGCCCCACCCTTATTCGCCATTCATGTTAAAGAGGAAAGGAAAGAGAGGAACACATTTTAAAATGGAAGGATTTCTATTTCTAGAATCGAGGTGATAGATTTGTTGGGTATTACCTGGATTATATTTCTGCCACTGTACCACAGGTTACCCTTATATGGAACACTGTGTTGTGCTATTCCACATTTTTAGCTTGTTTGGTGTGGCTTCAGGTTTTATTTTGTTTACACGTACCCCAGGAAATGGATGGGGTTGGGGGCCTCAAACAAATCTGAACTCATCATGAGGGGCCGCAGTGGTTCTCGGGTCTGTGTACTCATATCCAATTCTACACATGCAGTCAGAGCCCTAAAAAAATTGTTGTGCAATTCTACACATTTCCTGCAATTCTACACATTTTGCCATAGGYTCCACCCTATATATGATATCTGATGATCAATGGCCGACCCCGGTCTGTAATTCGACCATTAATAGCTTGCCGCTAGACTAACTTCCAAATCTGAAAAATGTTAGCTGACATGGGCTAATTGAGTGACTGTCAGTGACTGACATAACAAGAGAAAAACTGCTGATGCACAACCACATTTTGAAATTGAACCTTATGTATTCTACCTTGTGTATTCATTTCCATCGAAAATGACCCATGGCCACCAACGTGAAGTTTATAGGAGCATGTCAAATTAAATATAAGAGTCTACATTTCGGGGAAATGAAGGCAAGAATACATTTTTCAACCATTTTACATATAAAAAATTAAGCATAAGTTAAGGCTTTGATTTATGGATAAACAGATGGAAAAGGGTTCTTAGAAATTGTTTAGCTTCTGTAAATTTAAGAATTTTTGCCTTGTGCCTTGTAATTCCATTACCAAAAAGACACATTTTAAAGATATTTTCAAATTTCTCTCTCTCATGAGGGAGGATAATGAAAGTTCACAGAAGTGACAATAATGCTAGACCTACCAATTAGTTAATGAAGTCATTTTACTCATATCAATTTAGTTTATGAATTATTAAGTGATTAAAACTCGTAATTCTGGTACCAAATTGGTAACGGAATTACCCKAAAATCTGTAAGGGAATTCCTTCAACTGAATTGGCTACAATGGGAAATAATAATAGCCACAAACCACAGTTGCGTCACCTGCCACAGTGATCCTTTCCACTGGCATACTGTCATGTTCAGCTTATAACAATTCTCTTTGTCTTTCTGTCATCTGGACAACCCCCCTCTCTCTCCCTCTCTGCCTTTCTCTCTCTCTCTCCAGTTATTGTCAACTCTCCCAGCTCTTACTGACACCTAGCCATGAGCCCCCTCTCTTTCCATTTACTGTAACCAGCATCCTCACCTACTGAGCACTGACSGACACCAGACATTGAAAAGTAGTTGACATTTGGTCAGTCCGCCCTAGTCACAGACGGACCGGACRGGATCAAATCTGAACCTGTCACAGACGTATGTTTCACAAGTTTGGATAGCACAGTACAATACAATACAGTATAGTGAGTAGAGCACCGTACAGTACAATACAGTACAGTAGTACAGTTCAGACAATACAGTACAGAAAAGTATAGTACAGGTGAGTAGAGTACAGTATATTGTATGGTACTCTGCTCTACTTTACTGRACTCTACTGAACTGTTCTGAACCCTACTCTACCCTACTCTGTTGTGCTGAATTGTACTGCACTGTACCCTACTGTGCTCTGCTCTTGTAAAACAAGAGGAGAATAACATTAATATCCATAATCTTCCATTTCTGTGTAGTACAGATCAGGGACCTGTTAACGTAATTCCGTTACCTGGTGTAAATCCACTTCACTTATTGTAGCTCAATAACCAAAACAGATTTTTTTCAACAGAGTAGGGTAAAGCAGAACTAATCTCCCTGCAGGTGTAGTTTCCATGTGGACCTTGCACAAACATGCCAAGCTTGAGTGTAGATACATGTATCAACAAAAAAATCCATGGGAGTGTTCGTGTTACAAAAACAAGASATTTTCTGCGGTAAATGGGCTATAATATTGATTTGCTTAGAAAGACAGTATGCCTACACTTTACCTAGCAAATGAAAATACGTTGTGTGCAGAGTATAAGCACAGATAGAACAAGGAGCATACAAATCTGTGGTACAGCTTCACCTGTCCCAGAACTAGCATTCTATTCTATTTCAATGGTTTATTCTACGGAGCTGGCTGTCTAAACACACTGACATGCACAGCTCTATGGGGGAGGTTCTGTCTTCAAGTCTCCAGTGATGAAGTCCCTTCCATCTATGTATTGTATGACAGGTTATGGGCAGGTGCAGTCAGGTGGCAGGAATCGTGGAGAGTTTACCTCAACCCATGGATCAAGGTGACTTGTCCTGGTGACAAGTCACCCACTTGTATACCCCCTTGTATAATTTAAATGCTGAGTGCAAGTTCAGACATCTGAATCAACCTGTCTTTTAGTCAGGGGACTAGAACAAACCATCTCGCCTGTCCACCATCTTTAGAAAAAACAAGGTAGAGTTGGTACACAAAGCACTGATTACATTATCAATGGTTGTTAGGTGAATTCCAGGACAAAGGATAGTATTTTGACCTATGAGCAGATCAAATGTGACCATCCTGAGGTGGGACTGGTGCCTGGCCACGTATAGCCTCAGCCATCTGCTCCTGATTTGGTAGGGGGGTTCCCACAACACTGCTGAACAACAAATCCACCAGGTTTTGTTAGTAGCTTGTGAATGAAATTAAATATAATCAGTATACATATGTGACCAACCACCTGGATTCGGTCCTATATAGCAACATTTTTATTTTATTTTATTTTTTACATTGGATAAAAGTAGATCATATATCATACACTGCAGTTGAGGAACAATGGGAAACTTAATTTTGTTTTGAAAGTTGATAAACTTGTTATCCCACTTTTGAGAAAATGGGCCTTTAATGTTTTGGTACACCTACTGGAGAGCTCTTCTTTGTCTACACCCATTCAGCATRGTTCACACCCTCTTAAGCTTTAGKCCCACCCATCTCTTTAAGAATTCACAAGTGAGGCCATGTGCTAAACAGGGTGCGTAGTGCAGTAAACAACCAAAGTTTTCAAGACTAAAAGTGGTAAAAGTAGTAGCTTAGAATAAGGAAAAAKTCCAGGTAAATATACACTATCTAATCCTTGGCCTATATCCTAATCTGACTTTGGTGCAGGTCATGTTGTTCTTCACATTGTTGTCTCTGGTAAACACACACTATATCAAATAAAATCAATGTTTATTTGTCACATACACAGGATACAGAAGGTGTAAACGGTACAGTGAAATGGTTACTTACATAGTAGCAATGTCAAAAATGTCCAGATAAAAATATTTTATAAATATTTTATAATTATTAGATGACTCTCTCCCAGACACACTTGTATAAATTGATGGGTCTTGTGAAAGAAATGCTATAACCACCCCCCAGCCACATCTAACTAAGTGGATGAGTCACTATTGTCTACACATGTTCATGAAATACAATAGATGGCCTTAATCACCACTAGACACATGCCACATACAAGCCACATACCTAGGTGTCTGGCTAGACTGTAAACTCTCCTTCCAGACTCACATTAAGCATCTCCAATCCAAAGTTAAATCTAGAATTGGCTTCCTATTTCACAACAAAGCATCCTTCACTCATGCTGCCACACATACCCTTGTAAAACTGACTAACCTACCGATCCTTGACTTCGGCGATGTCATTTTCAAAATAGTCTCCAACACTCTACTCAGCAAATTGGATGCAGTCTATCACAGTGCCATCCGTTTTGTCACCAAAGCCCCATATACTACCCACCACTGCGACCTGTATGCTCTCGTTGGCTGGTCCTCGCTACATACTCGTCGCCAAGCCCACTGGCTCCAGGTCATCTAAAAGTCTTTGCTTTAAGAGTCAGCTGTCAGAGCAGCTTACCAATCGCTGCAGCTGTACACAGCCCATCTGTAAATAGCCCATCTGTAAATAGCCCATCCAACCAACTACCTACCTCATCCCCATATTGGTTTTTGTTTTTCTGCTCTTTTGCACACCAATATTTCTACTTGCACATCCTCATCTGCACACACAGTTGAAGTCGGAAGTTTACATACATGAGGTGGGACGGTAGCGTTTTGTAAATTCAAAACAACAGAAATCCCATAATTAAAATTCCTCAAACATACAAGTATTTTACACCATTTTAAAGATACAGTTGTTGTAAATCCAGCTACAGTGTCCGATTTCAAAAAGGCTTTACGACGAAAGCACACCAAACCATTATGTTAGGTCAGAGCCAAGTCACAGAAAAACAGCCATTTTCCAGCCAAAGAGAGGAGTCACAAAAAGCAGAAATAGAGAAAAAATGTATCACTAACCTTTGATGATCTTCATCAGATGACACTCATAGGACTTCATGTTACACAATACATGTATGTTTTGTTCGGTAAAGTTCATATTTATATCCAAAAATCTGAGTTTACATTGGCGCGTTATGTTCAGTAGTTCCAAAACATCCGGTGATTTTCCAGAGAGCCACATCAATTTACAGAAATACTCATAATAAACGATTGCTTAAAGCGATACAAACTGTTATGCATGGAATTTTAGATCCACTTCTCCCTTAATGCAACGCGTGTGTCAGATTTAAAAAAAACTTTACGCGAAAAGCACACCATGCAATAATCAGAGTACAGCGCTCAGAGACCAAAACAACCCAAACAGATATCCGCCATGTTGTGTAGTCAACAGAAGGCAGAAATAGCATTATAATATTCACTTACATTTGATGATCTTCATCAGAATGCACTCCCTGGAATCCCAGTTCCACATATAAATGTTTGTTTTGTTTGATAATGCCATCATTTATGTCCAAATACCTCCTTTTTGTTCGCGCGTTTAGCCCAGTAATCAAAATTCATGAGGCGCGATCACTAGGTGCAGACGAAAAGTCAAAAAGTTCCGTTACAGTCCATAGAAACATGTCCACGATGTATAGAATCAATCTTTAGGATGTTTTTAACATAATCTTCAATAATGTTCAAACCGGAGGTTCCTTTGTTCTTCAGAATTGCAATGGAACGCAAGCTTCTCTCACGTGAACACGCATGGTCAGCTCATGGCACTCTGGGAGAGACCTTACTCAATCCCCTCTCATTCCCCCACTTCACAGTAGAAGCCTCAAACAAGGTTCTAAAGACTGTTGACATCTAGTGGAAGCCTTAGGGGTGCAATATGACCCCTAGACACTGTATATTCGATAGGCAATGAGTTGAAAAACTAGATTTCCCACTTCCTGGTTGGATTTTTTCTCAGGTTTTGCCTGCCATATGGGTTCTGTTATACTCACAGAAATCATTCAAAAGTTTTAGAAACTTCAGTGTGTTTCTATCCAAATCTACTAATTATATGCATATTCTAGCTTTTATGGCTGAGTAGCAGGCAGTTTAATTTGGACACACTTTTTCATCCAAAATTCCCAATGCTGCCCCCTACCCTAGTGAAGTTAAACTCAGTTTTTCACATTCCTGACATTTAATCCTAGTAAATTCCCTGTCTTAGGTCAGTTAAGATCACCACTTTATTTTAAGAATGTGAAATGTCAGAATAATAGCAGAGAGAATGATTTATTTCAGCTTTTATTTCTTTTCATCACATTCCCAGTGGGTCAGAAGTTTACATACACTCAATTAGTATTTGGTAGCATTGCCTTTAAATTGTTTAACTTGGGTCAAACGTTTCGGGTAGCCTTCCACAAGCTTCCCACAATAAGTTGGGTGAATTTGTCCATTCCTCCTGACAGAGCTGGTGTAACTGAGTAGGTTTGTAGGCCTCCTTGCTCACACCACTTTTTCAGTTCTGCCCACAAATTTTCTATAGGATTGAGGTCAGTGCTTTGTGATGGCCACCCCAATACCTTGACTTTGTTGTCCTTAAGCTATTTTGCCACAACTTTGGAAGTATGCTTGGGGTCATTGTCCATTTGGAAGACCCATTTGTGACCAAGCTTTAACTTCCTGACTGATGTCTTGAGATGCTGCTTCAATATATCCACATAATCTTCTCCTCATGATGCCATCTATTTTGTGAAGTGCACCAGCCCCTCCTGCAGCAAAGCACCCCACACACATGATGTTGCCACCCCCGTGCTTCACGGTTGGGATGGTGTTCTTTCGGCTTGCAAGTGTAACGGATGTGAAATGGCTGCTAGTTGCAGCGGGTACGCGCTAATCGCATTTCAATCGGTTACGTCACTTGCTCTGAGACCTGAAGTAGGGTTTCCCCTTGCTCTGCAAGGCCGCGGGCTTTTTGTGGAGCGATGGGTAACGACGCTTCAGTGGTGTCAGGTTGGTTGATGTGTGCAGAGGGTCCCTGGTTCGAGCCCGGGTATGGGCGAGGGGACGGACCTAAAGTTATACTTTACATTGGTGCCGTGACCGGATCACTGGTTGCTGCGGAAAGGAGGAGGTTGAAAGGGGGTGAGTGTAACGGATGTGAAATGGCTAGCAGTTAGCGGGTACGCGCTAATAGCATTTCAATCGGTTACGTCACTTGCTCTGAGACCTGAAGTAGGGTTTCCCCTTGCTCTGCAAGGGCCGCGGCTTTTTGTGGGCGATGGGTAACGACGCTTCGTGGGTGTCAGTTGTTGATGTGTGCAGAGGGTCCCTGGTTCGAGCCCGGGTATGGGCGAGGGGACGGACTAAATTATACTGTTACACAAGCCTCCCCCTTTTTTCTCCAAACATAATGATGGTCATTATGGCCAAACAGTTTTATTTTCGTTTCATCAGACCAGAGGAGAATTCTCCAAAAAGTACGATCTTTGTCCCCAAGTGCAGTTAAAAACCGTAGTCTGGCTTTTTATGGCGGTTTGGAGCAGTGGCTTCTTCCTTGCTGAGCGGCCTTTCAGGTTATGTTGATATAGGACTCGTTTTTACTATGGATATAGATACTTTTTGTACCTGTTTCCTCCAGCATCTTCCAAAGTCCTTTGCTGTTCCGGGATTGATATATACTTTTCGCACCAAGAACGTTCATCCTCTAGGAGACAGAATGTGTCTCCTTCCTGAGCGGTATGATGGCTGTGTCGTCCCATGGTGTTTATACTTGCGTACTATTGTTTGTACAGATGAACGTCGGTACCTTCAGGCGTTTGGAAATTGCTCCCAGGGATGAAAACGAGATTGTGAGGTTTCTGAGGTCTTGGCTGATTCTTTTATATTTTCCCATGATGCTCAAGCAAAGAGGCACTGAGTTTGAAGATGTAGATCTTGAATACATCCTTCAGGTACACCTCCAATTGACTCAAATTATGTCAATTAGCCTATCAGAAGCTTCTAAAGCCATGACATCATTTTCTGGAATTTTCCAAGCTGTTTAAAGGCACAGTCAACTTAGTGTATGTAAACCTCTGACCCACTGGAATTGTGATACAGTGAATTATAAGTGAAATAATCTGTCTGTGAACAATTGTTGGAAAAATTACTTGTGTCATGCACAAAGTAGATTAAAAAGAAATGTGTGGAGTGGTTGAAAAATGAGTTTTYATACACCTAAGTGTATGAAAACCTCCGACTTCAACTGTATATCACTCCAGTGTAAATTGCTAAATTGTAATTACTTTGTCACTATTGGCCTATTTATTGCCTTACCTCCTTACTTCATTTGCACACACTGTATACAGATTTTTCTATTGTGTTATTGACTGTAAGTTTGTTTATCCCATGTGTAACTCTGTGTTYTTTATGTCTTACTGCTTTGCTTTATCTTGGCCAGGTCGCAGTTGTAAATGAGAACTGCGGTTGTAAACGGTTGTAAATGGCCTACCTGGTTGGTAAAAGTGGGTATGTAGGTAATCCATACCCCACCCATCRATACCAGTCGTGACGCACTAACTTCCAAAATCTCCCTTTGGACGAGACTGATTTATTACCCTATTTACACTATGTCGTCAATTTCCACACTAAAATGAATGTTTCTGACTCATATCGATGCCACATAGGCTGTTTATAACCAGATCAGTTGGTTCTAGGAGGCAGTTCCCGTTTAAGTCACTACAGTGTGTTACAATGTCATCATACAGTCGACATAGAGCCTAGCTGAGAAGTCGGTGGCTTGCACTTCGGAGTAGAAGAAAATGCGGCGTAACACATTGAACCACTCAAACCACATCCAGAAGTGCTGCTTTTGCCATCACCTAGGAAACCGTTCTAGGTGTTTTTAGCATGAGCAAGCCACTATGAGGAAAAGCCGACAACACACAGCTCTCCTTCAGCATCCTCCATATTAGGAAGGTTTATGTAACATGAATTAGCATAAGTTGCAGCAGCGCCACAACATAAGGCGGTTATGTTCTGGAACATGCAAAATTGCCACTAATAATCTACCTTTCAATCATCCTCGAGTGGGCTCAACTTTTTCCCAGCGATGTCGTTTGATACGAGTGCAAAGAATGCAATCATGTTCTCTTTGACACTTGTATAAACAGACAATGGCTGAGAGCTTGTATGTTAGTYGCTGGGATAATTCCCCACACACTGCCTGTTTGTGTGTAAACGGCTTTTAGCGGCTTCCTACGTTTTGTCGCTAGATGACTGTTGAGTGACGTCTTGTGTAGAGTACAAAAGCGCGGAGGCCTCTTCTTAGTCACTCTTTTCCTCAGAGTAGTCKTTCTACTGTTTTCCTCCAAAATTGAGGTTATTGTATTCTCCTCTGGAATGGTAACAAAGTGCCTCTTAGTAAATGGCATGTCATTGTTGTGAATAATACAAAGTACATAAAATCCTGAAGAATTGAGAGCTTTTGTGATCATTTTACATGAGATTATGAGTAGCCATGTTTTATGTTTATGTTTCTTAGTCAATTGATCAGGCTTACGTCACATTAACCTTTCCAAACAGTGTCTTTCGGACAGTGTGATAGTCTTTAAAAGCTGTCTAACATACTAGTCTAATATATTAGTGCACTTATATATATATATACATACATACACAAAAGTTTAAGAACACCTACTCATTCAAGGGTTTTCTTAATTTTTACTATTTTCTACACTGTAGAATAATAGTGAAGACATCAAAACTATTATATAACACATATGGAATCATGTAGTAACCAAAAAAGTGTTTAAAAAATCTAAATATACAAATAGCCTTGATGACAGCTTTGGACACTCTTGGCATTCTGTCAAACAGCTTCATGAAGTAGTCACCTGGAATACATTTCAATTAACAGGTGTGCCTTGTTAAAAGTTAATTTGTGGAATTTCTTTCCTCCTTAATGCGTTTGAGCCAATCAGTTGTGTTGTGACAAGGTASGGYTGGTATACAGAAGATAGCTCTATTTGGTAAAAGACCAAGTCCATATTATGGTAAGAACAGCTCAAATAAGCAAAGAGAACGACAGTCCATGAAGGTCAGTCAATACGGAAAATTTCAAGATCTTTGAATGTTTCTTCATGTGCAGTTGCAAAAACCATCAAGCGCTATGATGAAACTGGCTCTCATGAGGACCGCCACAGGAAAGGAAGACCCAGAGTTACCTCTGCTGCAGAGGATAAGTTCATTAGAGTTACCAGCCTCAGAAATTTCCGCAAATAAATGCTTCACAGAGTTAAAGTAACAGACACYTCTCAACATTAACTGTTCAGAGGAGACTGCGTGAATCAGGGCTTCATGGTCGAATTACTGCAAAGAAACCACCTCAATAAGAAGAAGAGACTTGCTTGGGCCAAGAATCACGAGCAATGGACATTAGACTGGTGGAAATCTGTCATTTGGTCTGATGAGTCCAAAGTTGAGATTTTTGGTTCCAACCGCTGTGTCTTTGTGAGACGCAGAGTCGGTGAATGGATGATCTCCGCGTGTTTAGTTCCCACCGTGAAGCATGGAGGAGGAGGTGTGATGGTGTGGGGTTGTTTTGCTGGTGACAATGTTGGTGACTTATTTAGAACTCAAGGCACACTTAACCAGCATGGCTACCACAGCATTCTGCAGTGATACGCCATCCCATCTGGTTTGCACTTAGTGGGACTATCATTTGTTTTTCAGGACAATGACCCAAAACACACATCCAGGCCYTGTAAGTGATTTTTAAACAAGAAGGAGAGTGATGGAGTGCTGCATCAGATGACCTGGCCTCCACAATCACCCGACCTCAACCCAATTGATATGGTTTGGGATGAGCTGGACCGCAGAGTGAAGGAAGAGGAGCCAACAAGTGCTCAGCATATATGGGAACTCCTTCAAGACTGTTGGACTAGCATTCCTCATGAAGAAGGTTGAGAGAATACCAAGAGTGTACAAAGCTGTCATCAAGGCAAAGGGTGGCTACTTTGAAGAATCTCAAATATAAGATATATTTTACATTTGAGATTATTTTGGTTACTACATGATTCCTTTTTGGTTACTACATGATTCCATATGTGTTATTTCTTTTTTGGTTACAACATGATTCCATGTGTTATTTCATAGTTTTATTCTACAATGTAGAAAATAGTAAAAAATAAATGAAAACCCTTGAATGAGTAGGGGTGTCCAAACTTTTGACTGCTACTGTATATATACATATATATGTATGTATGTATGTGTATATATACTGAACAAAAATATTAATGCAACATGCAACAATTTCAACGATTTTACTGAGTTACAGTTCATATAAGGAAATCAGTCAATTTAAATAAATTCATTTGGCCCTAATCTATGGAATTCATATGACTGGGCAGGGGCGGAGCCATGTGTGGGCCTGGGATGGCATAGGCCCACCCACTTGGCACCCAGGCCCACCCACAGGGGAGCCTAGCCCAGCCYATCAGAATGAGTTCTTCCCCACAAAAGGGCTTTATTACAGACAGAAATACTCCTCAGTTTCATAAGCTGTCCGGGTTGCTGGTCTCAGACGATCGTGAAGAAGGTGAAGAAGCTGGATGTGGAGGTCCTTAGCTGGCGTGGTTACACGTGGTTGGATGGACGAACAGCCAAATTCTCTAAAACGACGTTGCAGGCTGCTTATGGTAGAGAAATGATCATTCAATTCTCTGGCAAAAGCTCTGATGGACAGTGTTACCTCAAATGTTTCTCGGCACTGAGCAATGGGACATTAAAAACCATGCATCGGCAGGACAGAGAAGCTTCGTCTGGTAAGACGACGGGCAGGGGTGTGTGTCTATTTGTCAATAACAGCTGGTGCACAATATCTAATATTAAAGAAGTCTCGAGGTATTGCTTGCCTGAGGTAGAGTACCTTATGATAAGCTGTAGACCACACTATCTACCAAGAAAGTTTTTATCTATATTATTCATAGCCGTCTATTTAGCGCAATAAATTGATGCTGGCACTCAAACCGCACTCAACGAGCTGTATAAGGCCATAAGCAAACAAGAAAATGCTCATCCAGGAATGGCGCTCCTAGTGGCCAGAGACTTTAATGCAGTAAAACTTCAATCCGTTTTACGTCATTTCTACGCAACCTTCAATACGGAAGTGGTCAGATGATGCAGATGCTACGCTACAGGACTGTTTTGCTAGCACAGACTGGAATATGTTCCGGGATTCATCCAATGGCAATGAGGAGTATACCACCTCAGTCATCTGCTTCATCAATAAGTGCATCGACGACGTCGTTCCCACAGTGACCGTACATACATATCCCAACCAGAAGCCATGGATTATAGGCAACATCCGCATCYAGCTAAAGGAGAGCTGTCACTTTCAAGGAGCAGGACACTAATCTGGACGCTTATAAGAAATCCTGCTACTTTTTTTAACCTTTATTTAACTAGACAAGTCAGTTAAGAACAAATTCTTATTTACAATGACGGCCTACCCCAGCCAAACCCAGACAACACTGGGCCGCCCTATGGGACTCCCAATCATGGCCGGATGTGATGCAGCCTGGATTTGAACCAAGTACTGCAGGGACACCTCTTGCACTGGGATGCAGTGTCTTAGACCACTGTGTCACTCGGGAGCTCGCTATGCCCTCAGACAAACAAGCAAAGCGTCAATACAGGATTAAGGTTGAATCCTACTACACCAGCTCTGGCGCTCGTCGGATGTGGCAGGGCTTTTTTTTWACGGACTACAAACCCAGCCYTGAGCTGCCCAGTGACACGAGCCTACCAGACAAGCTAAATGCCTTTTATGCTCGCTTCGAGGCAAGCAACACTGAAGCATGCATGGGAGCACCAGCTGTTAAGGACGACTGTGTGATAATGCTCTCGSTAACCGATTTGAGCAAGAACTTTAAACAGGCCAATATTCACAAAGCCATGGGGCCAGACGGATTACCAGGACGTGTAGTCAAAGCATGTGRGGACCGACTGTCAAGTCTCTTCACTGACATTTTCAACATCTCCCTGACCGAGTCTGTAATACCTACATGATTCAAACAGACCACCATAGTCCCTGTGCCCAAGGAAGCGAAGGTAACCTGCCTAAATGACTACCGCCCCGTAGCACTCACATCGGTAGCCATGAAGTGCTTTGAAAGGCTGGTCATGGCTCAACAGCATCATCCCAAATACCCTAGACRCACTCCAATTTGCATACCGCCCCAACAGATCCACAGATGACGAAATCTCAATCACACTCCACACTGCCCTTTCCCACCTGGACAAAAGGAACACCTATGTGAGAATGCTGTTCATTGACTACAGTGCAGCGTTCAACACCATAGTGCTTGCAAAGCTTATCACTAAGCTATGGACRCTGGGACTAAACATCTCCCTCTGCAACTGGATCGTGTACTTCCTGACGGGCCGTCCCCAGGTGGTAAGGCAACAACACGTCTGCCATGCTGATCCTCAACACTGGGGCCCCTTAGGGGTGCGTGCTTAGTCCCCTCTTGTACTCCCTGTTCACCCACGACTGCGTGGCCAAACACAACTCCAACACCATCATTCAGTTTGCTGACAACACAACAGTGGTAGGAATGATTACAGACAATGATGAGCCTATAGGGAGAGTGTGGTGCCAGGACATCAAGCTCTCCCTCAATTCAATGTAAGCAAGACAAAGGAGCTGATCGTACACTACAGGAAACATACAAAATAAAATGAATTATTATTTCCATACTATTATTACAGAGAATCAGACAAATTATGCTACCCTCTGCCTATTGGCTACTTAGCTTATTCAAGCCMGTSTCGAAATAGAACACTYCCCCTTTAAGACATAGAAAAACACTTTACCTTTACCTTTTTTTCCAAAGATGCCTAGAAATGTACACGTTATGTGCTCTTGTAGGAAGCAATCCCTCCCCTAMTGCTGAATTCAAATGATCTATAACTGGGTTAATAACTCACTAACTAGCAAAGGAMATGAACAAAATGTGCACACGTGGCTACATGCAGCTCTCACTTTGATATCAAAACAAGCACATCTACTCACGACCACAGCTGTAAACACAATCCAGATTAAAGTAAATGGCACAGATCCATATATGGTAATGGTCTATCTGCATATAGGCKTACTGCAGCTCTGATTGGTTATGCCACAACGGTCTTTGTAGAGTACTCAGTCATGCATGTCAATGTTTCGCTATGTTGCATTGAAAGTGGCCAATATTGCATTGATTCAATCACAATTGCCACAGAAAAGGGAAACATTGATAGTGTTAACRAACAGGGAAAACTCTAGAAAGTTGAGTGAAGTTCAATCTCGTGCTTCTCTCTGTGGGTTGATACAGTATTTCTTCTGTGCGGCAGTCCCGGGGAGCTATGAGGCAATCTCAAGGCTACTGCGCGCCCACACACACGTGCAGCTTAGAGAGACCATTTCTGGTGGACATCCGCTCAGCAAGGAAGAAGCCGCTGCTCCAAAACCCCCATAAAAAAGCCAGACTACGGTTTGCAACTGCACATGAGGACAAAGATCGTACTTTTTGGAGAAATGTCCTCTGGTCTGATGAAACAAAAATATAACTTTTTGGCCGTAATGACCATCACTATGTCTGGAGGAAAAAGGGGGATGCTTGCAAGCCGAAGAACACCATCCCAAKCGTSAAGCACGYGGGTGGCAGCATCATGTTGTGGGGGTGCTTTGCTGCAGGAAGGACTGATGCACTTCACAAAATAGATGGCATCATGAGGAAAGAAAATTATGTGGATATATTGAAGCAACATCTCAAGACATCAGTCAGGAAGTTAAAGCTTGGACACAAATGGGTCTTCCAAATGGACAATGACCCCAAGCATACTTCCAAAGTTGTGGCAAAATGGCTTAAGGACAACAAAGTCAAGGTATTGGAGTTGGCATCACAAAGCCCTGACCTCAATCCCATAGAACTGAAAAAGTYTGTGCAAGCAAGTAGGCCTACAAACCTGACTCAGTTACACCAGCTCTGTCAGGAGGAATGGGCCAAAATTCACCAGACTTATTGTGGAACGCTTGTGGAAGGCTACCTGAAATGTTTGACCCAAGTGAAACAATTTAAAGGCAATGCTACCAAATACAAATTGAGTGTATGTCAACGTATGACCCGCTTGGAATGTGATGAAAGTAATTATAGCTGAAATAAATAATTCTCTACTATTATTCTGACATTTACATTCTTAAAATAAAGTGGTGATCCTAACTGACCTAAGACAGGGAATTTTTACTAGGATTAAATGTCAGGAATTGTGAAAAACAGAGTTTAAATGTATTTGGCTAAGGTGTATGTAAACTTCCGACTTCAACTGTATCAATCAAAGTTCATCCTGATTTAAATCAATATGCATGATTTTGCTTAAACTGTTTGGGCATTTACAGTGTGTACGATTTTGACTCCAGTCCAAATGACCCAAGTCACCCCATTGCTCATCTCAAGCATGTACATTAAACGGAGATATACCCTTGTAATCAGGCGCTTCATAAACAACTTCATTTTCATTAAGCCCAATAACGACACATTTACATTAGACGACGCTGAGATGAATGCCTTCAGCTAGCTACACTTGAGAGGGACGCTGATATTATTCTCCCCCTGAACCAGAAAGTATGAAATATACTTATACTTATAAGGAGATACATTATTTACTTATAACGAGGGTATACTGAAGCAAATACTCAAGTGAACATTTAGGGGCCATATGTATCAAGCATCTAGGATCAGGTATCCCCTTTCCATGTCATCTTATTCATTGTGATCTAAAAGGCCAAACTGATCCCAGCCCCAGAAGTAGTTTAGCACTTCTCTGCTCTGTTTTCAGTACGTTTAAGCATCTAGTCTCTCTAGCTTCCATTTCATYATTCCTTATATTATCTCACAGGAAAAAGCTTTGTTTCTCTCAAGTTGTCTCCTAAGTTGTTGTTCCTATTGAGGTTGTCTGGCTAAAGACAGCCGATCAAGATCATTCAATGCTGCACTCCTTCACTTTGTCTCATTGCCCATTTAAAAAGGAGATCCACTTTAAGCTATATTGTGTTGGCAAATTTGCCAGGCCATTGAAAGTAACTACAGTATCCACTCAATAAATGGTTAAGGATAGCAGGGAGATTGTTCAAGATTGACTTCGAAATTGGACGACAGGAAATTCCTTCKAACCGGCCACTAGGAGCAACAATGTGCGCTAATACCATCAAGTAGGCTTGGGTTTTGCTAGGGCGTTGTGGATGAGGATGGTAGATAAGTGTAATCCCATGACTCTGGATCAGAAGGTGGCATGTTTGATCCCAGTGGTGGACATTTAAAAAAATAAATGCTTTACRCTATCCCAAACCTTAACCTTAACCATCCGGAGTGAGTGCCTACATTTAACCCTTCGAAAATGGACGTTTGGAGAAACTTCTAATTCTGSAGTGAGATTGTGAGAGCTTGTTGAGGAGAGACCCATAATGTCATGGTAAAGTGAGAAAGGGACATAATAATCCTTGGCATATTTTCCTCACACTTATAGATAATACGCATGCTTACACGCTGGTGTGCAGACGACACACTCGCTCACAATCACACCTGTGCTGATACACGCAAACACACACATAAATGAAATCTCTCTCTCACATACACACACACACACCAACGTCAAAATAATTTATTTGCAATTTCACAAATATGAGCTGTGATTGCTGGTTGTCGAAGGTCAGTCAGCAGTTAATACGTGAAATGATTGGTAGAGTGAGGCTCGTTCCCATTATTTTGTCCCTTTCATAGTAATTATCYCTTCTGCTCTTTCTGCGCCGTTGCTCTCCTCTCCCATCGCCATTGTAATCGTGATTGACTGGCGCAGTTGCCAAAACAACGCCTCTGAAAAGGCATCAGACACCCATCTCATAACCGGACCGATGCTTCATCTCCTCCTTCACACTGACTGACTCTCCATCCGTCCATCTGATCCTATCCTTTCATCCCTGTTTGAGGTGAAAATGACAGCTAACATGTTTTGACCGGCTCACACATTTGGGGCTATAACAAGCTCTTGTGAAGATGCAGAAACTGATTGTACGACGTCAATAACTAATCTGTTGATAAGAAATAAAGTGGACATGTCGCAGTGTTTCTGCTAAACTGACAGTCATCAAGCATCATTGATGTTTACACAGAAAAACATAGTCATACATYTCCTAACACGTGACACACCCTCCTTCACTCACTTCCAATAGGGTCTGGCTCCAGCAGATTCCTTTTTCACGCCACAGACGCCGTGAGACATACGAGATGTTACCGCCACCAACAGCATGGGTGATGAAATTCCATTTATAATTAGAAGCTAGGTAGCTAGTGTGTGCTAGCTAGTGTGTACTAGAAAGCTAGCTAGTGTGTAAGTACTAGCTAGCTAACCTAGCTGGMGTGTACTAGCTAGCTGCACAAGCAACAGTGGTTAACGTAKGGCCCTGGACCAGAGCTAGTGGCCRGACTGGTTTGTGCGTAGCACACTGARGTCCTGGAACAATGCTACTGACTCTTGTGATACACGAGACCAATAAACTTCTACAGGTTGCGCGTSCACATACCATTTGAAACGCAAAAATACGCATAATCTGCAGCTGGATGCTTCTCCTCACTTTTGTGATATGGGTAAGAACAATGGCAACACATTTGTTACATGCGCTCACTTAGGGCAACCTACACACTTCACAAAAACCTCTCAGCCCAGTGTTCTTCAACCCTGTGCATATACCGTCGTGTGTTCCACTACGAACACACGTCATTCAACTAATCATCAAGCAGTTGATTTGGGCTGGAACAAAACCCTGCGTATCCTAGTCCCCAGGACCAGGATAGGAAAAGACACTGTCTGGTCCCGTATGCTGGACGTTTTGAAATGTCGAGACAGTGCCCTGGTAGATGACAGGTCTGAATGATACACCTTGTCAGAGAGGGGAGTTCATCAGCAGAGACGGAGAGTGTCATCAATCGAGCTGCCCTGAGCCTCACCAGGTAACCGATTGTATTCATCCTGCTCTGGGTAAGGCTCCCCTCCTCACTCTGACAGGCATTGGCAGACAGGCGCAAACACACACCGAAAATGCATACGCACTCACGCAAGCACGCGCAGAGAGACACATGCACATGCACATGCGCGCACGCACACACACACACACACACACACACACACACACACAGAAAAGCACACACACATTTTCCACTGTGACATCCAGGCTGCCTGGAAATGTTTGTGATATTTAGCAGACAGTGGGAAAAGTTGGGATCAAACGCACTAGATCGGCAGCGGATCCACGGACAAAAAAACAAGGCTAGAACATGGAGCTCCTACAGATATTGAAACACGTGTCATGCATCTGTATAGGCTTATTTTGGTAGTGAGAGATGGGAAGCATCAAATCAATCTTTGGCGGGAATTTTTTTTTTAAGTGAGGTACTCAAAGCTGAGGGGTCAATGTCAGCATGTCAACTTTACTTTTTTTCTAGAATGTTCCGTCACCTATACCATTCTCATTTGGGTGCAAAACAAGTATTTAGCAGGATGACATAGTTGATAATGTGTGGCAAGAACCATTTGAGCATTTCAACAACCATTATGGCAATGACAGTAAACAGAATGGGAGATGCAAAACACTATTAAAGTGACATTTCGCTCGCAACTTTAAAGAGGCAATGCATCACAAATAATGTACAAAGATGAGCAAAGTTAAAGAGAAAATGAATTAGACGACTAATCTTTTAGCCAGGAGCTTTACCTATAATGGCTACAATCTATGGACTAATATGTTTGAGAGAGTACTTAGTGGCAATTCATATTCTGCGATGCCTCGAGGCTTTGGAAAAACATTACATATTTTTTGTTTCTGTTTATGGGGGCCTATTTTTTTGTTACTTTTATCATTATTTTATGTTCCGAAATAAACTTCCCTCACGCAGACAAACAAACACCCACATGTGCACACACACAAAGCGGCATTCAATCAGGAATGTCACTGATACGGCAGATGTGTGTGGTGATCTTAGAAAACCAATWTGGCCGACATTATGACTTTTTGAATGTAAACAAAACAACGGATGCATTAATGTGTGAATACATTTGGCAGTGTTGCTGCTACAACATATGTGTGGTGTTAGTCTGTGGTCAGAGTTTATACTTCCTGGTTGTGGACCTGGAAAAACCAACATGGCTGACAAAGTTAATGTAAACAAAACAAGAATTGTGTTAATGAATGAATAAAACCACATACATTCTGGAATGTTGTTGCCATAGCAGATGCGTGGTGTTTTTAGAATGCAGATGGCCATGGTCAGAGTTTCTCTTCCCTGGTTATGGACCTTGAGGAGTCTTGCTAATTAGTGAGGTGGACCAAAGCATCTGTCTGGTCATCTAAAAGTACCTCACCATGTGGTATTGTGTCAGCGACCGTCTGGCTGCGCGCCGGAGTCACGCCTCGGCGGGTGGGGTTAACGTTGTAATTAGATTCTGCACAAAGACGCTCTCGCAGGTACTGTAGCTAGCGCTCAATTTCCCAGTGACCCTGACCCTTCGACATATCCTTACAGTCAAGTTGTGTGTCGTTGGTTTGCACAGTGGGTTTGCCTCAGAGGCCATTGGAGGCTTCTTTGTAATGCCAAAGGAAGATGGTCAACAAATCTTATACATCTTATAATCTAAAGATACTTGATTTAACTTCTGTGTTTAACCTTGTATTATGAGAAGATCCATGCAAAGGAGAGTAGCATCATAACTACCAGGTAGTACGATGTCATTTATATTTTACAAGACTTTTACAAGTTATCTCTGGGTTGTAACATTATGCATYTTTTCTTTTAAAGGTCCTGAAGTGCCTAACCRCTAACCACTTCAAATTCAGCTGATTCAGTTGAAGAACCCTGTAGATTACATAATGAACAACTGATCATTTTCTTTCACCATATTACAGACCACATCATCCATTGGCTCAAGACATTGCAAAATTCCCAGTTCCACAAGCTGGTTAAAAGGCACAGCTACACCAACAGAGCCAAAATACATTTCATGGGGTCCGCAAGAGGCCTATGTACCAATTGAAAATCCCTGCAATCGAGGACTCTTCGGTTTCCCTCTCCCCCACAAGAATCATGAACTCGCTAGGCGACCTCCCGGGTGGCCGGGCATAAAAGCTAATGAAGCACCCAAGTCCCCTTTGGAATATAATGAGTGCACTTCACTCTGAAGAAGGGGGCATCTCCAAAGGATTTGCAGAGTGTGTGTGCCTWCTTTGCCGAGTTCTTAATCATGTCACAGAGGAGGAGCTTGATTATGGGATGCCATTATAGGAGCCGTAAGTCAGCTTCCACTCCTAGACTGCGTCCCAAATGGCTCCCTATTACCTATATAGGGGGCGCTGGTCAAAAGTAATGCGCCAAATAGGGAATAGGTTGGCATTTGGGATGCACACATAGGCTGGAAGGAATTATGGTACGCTTGATTGAATTCAGCACAGTTCAGCTTCGGTCCTCTTAGCGGTTGTCAGATAGGACTGGGTTTGTTCCTGCTAAAAGATGAGTCACAGGCAGCCTATAGAATGCAGGCCCTCTTATTCTTGTCCTGTAGGATCACCATCAAACTTGGCTTGGGTCGACAAGTAGCCTAGCGGTTAAGAGTGTTGAGTGTTGAGTTACTGGTTCGAATCCCCGAGCCYACTAGGTGATAAATCTCTCGATGTGTCATTGAGCAAGGCACTTAACCCTAATTGCTCCTGTAAGTCACTCTGGATAAGAMTATCTGCTAAATGACTAAAATGTTGAACAAGTGCTTGTAACATTGACCAATTTTTTTAAGCAAATAGAAAGGCTATGTAGTTCGAATTAGAGGCTACAGGGAGTTTTTACATAGCACTGTCATACCTTTTCAGTTACTTTTCAGTAATAGTGGTAGCTGGTAGTTCCTGGATAGAGCATCTCTCTTTCACAAGAATTTATGACATTTTACTACAACACATATGAACAAGTACTGTAGGTCTTGCAAGTGACTGGTCCAACACCAATTAAACACTACTGCTTTCAAAGCCTGCAAAGTACAGCTTTGTCAACTACTCAACTTGAAAAGGCTGTCTCTCTGTTTGCACCTACTAATGGGAGCCATTACGATAGAAGGTACTGACAACTAGGTCGACACTACAGTATGATGGTGGACGACAGTGCCATGAGATGTCTGCACCTGAGGCACACACCCCCACACACACCCTTCTTTATATTTAGGACATTGGCGTGACGGAGTATGCATGTTAGGGAGTTGAAAGGACCTCCCCCCTCTTCCCTCTCTCTTTCTCTCCATTCTATCTCTCCATTCCCTCCATTCCCTTTCCTTTTGCGTCGTGTCACAGTGTCATGGGGCACACCTGTCTGTTGCAGCTGTCAATTACTTCACCGAGTTACAGACTGTCACACAATTAAAGTCCGCCTCACGCACTGCCCCACGCTGATAATGAGTTTCCCCAGCCATTGATCAAAGTCACAATCCCACTCCAGCCCCAACTGTTCCCAATTAACTTTTCRTTTTTCCACCCTCTCTATCTAAGTCCATATCCTATGTTGAGTCAAGTGAGACTGTTGCTCTATTTAAATCCCAATGCTCGAGCTGTGGGCTTCCCAAAACAAGGGAGCGGGATTATAATTTTCAGTGTCACCGTTAYACTTTGTTAAAGCTTTGAGGATGAAATGTAAGACGCTTTAAAGTAACAGTAACATAGCTGTTTTCTTTTGAAGGGTGGGTCAGGTGGCGGAGCCTWGAGGTTAAGAGAATTGGGACAGTAACCAAACAGCTGGTTTGAATCCCCGAGGCGGCAATGTGGAAACATCGACCGTTTTGCCCTTGAGCAAGGCAGTTGACCACCAACAACAACTGCTCCCCGGGTGCCAAAGATGTTGATTAAGGCAGCCCCCTGCACCTCTCTGATCCAGAGGGGTTGGGTTAAATGCGGAAGACACATTTCGGGTGAATGCTTTCAGTTGTGCAACTGACCAGGTATCCCCTTTKCCTGGGATATCGCTAGAAAGCAAGCGAAGCTAGTAATTACTAAGACTTAGCACAGAGCCCCAGAACTCTTGGCTGCTGTACAGTAACTACCTATCTTAAATCTGCACAATAACTGATTGGACTTTGTATTCATTCTCACTGATCTCATACACTTGGCCAGTCCTATACTATTAAGCAGCAACTGCTACATACAGAAAGCTAAATTGCTATTTTCATCTTGCAGTGTGTAAAGTACAACATAATACATATACTACTATACTTCTACTACTACTATGCATAAGAGTGGTTCGCTTACTGGCGTGCACGCCATCCTAGGCTGTCAGGATAAATGGGCATCCTCCTCTAAATCATCTTCCCAACCGAGCCCCCTTCAAATCCTTTGCCRGCCGCTCAAGATCATTTAAATAGAGTCTGCATCTGATGATCAGTTGATGTGTGTACATATATGTTCTCATTACGCCAGTGTCAAGTCGCGAGTACTGGAGAGGCCTGGCTCCCTCGCACATAATAGAGGTATAACATTGCTTGTTTGTTGGGTGAAAACCCAGTGAAGCAGGAGGTGAGAGATAGAGGGAGAGGAGTGTAGGAGGGAGGAGGGGTGGGATGGTGGTGTTGGCGAAACGGAATGAGCCGAGCATGGCAGCACACAGTGTTCGAAGCCGGCGGGCACGTGTTTCCACAAATGACAGTTCGGCGCAGATGGGTACCTCCTAGTCACGCTTGCCTATCTAAATAAAATGGCTGCCGTGATTGCTGCTAAGACCGGTGGCTATGTACTGTAGGTGTCTCTCAGTTGGAATATTCAATCAGGGAGACTATTTTCAGCCCCAGTCTCTTCTTATAGTTTGAGCCAAATAATTCAAAATTAAATTGGCGAAGGTTCACAAGGTAAACACCATACCCCAAATGTTGGGATTTTCAAATTAGAAGCCTTCGGCTATAGATCTGAATCTCGTGGTAAATACATGGTAATTAATTCATTTCTCTTCACGGCTCACTAGTGGAGGGAACCACGTTGAGTAATGAGGGAAGGGAACGGTGATAATGAAATGACTAGCGTACAAGAAGGAGGGAGGTAAAGGCTGGGGACAGTACAATTGCCCCATTGGGGTATATGTACAGTATATACGACCAGTGTCATTGTCATTGTTTACTGTTCACCACCCTATGCCCTTTGAAATCCAGAGCCATCTCCCCACATTCCGTGACCTATTGACCGAATGGGGTCAAGGTCATCCTTTGTTATCGAGTATGTGACTGGTTGAGGAGACAGGCCTCATGTCAACTCAACTGTTAATGGGAAACTGTTTGGGGGAGCTATTGGATGGATGGAAGTATGGGGTGGAGGTGGGGAAGGCGGGGGGTCAGGCATGTACATGGCTGATAAGGTGTTGGGCTGTAAATAGGTGGAAGGACCCGTCAATGCTCTGTCACAACTGCAGACCTGAGACCGGGTTAGGAAATGGATGATAGAAAGCGTCAGGTAGCCTAGTGGTTAACAGTGTTGCGCCAGTAACTGAAATATTGCTGGTTTGAATCCCTGAGCCAACTAGGTGAAAAATATGCCTATGTGCCTTTGAACAAGGCACTTAACCCTAATTGCTCTGGATAAGAGTGTCTGCTAAATCAGGGTTTCCCAAACTCGGTCCTGGGGTCCCCCCTGGGTGCACATTCTGGTTTTTATCCTAGCACTGCACTGATTCAAATAATCAAAGCGTGATGATGAGTTGGTTATTTCAATCAGCTGTGTAGTGCTAGGGCAAACACCAACACGTGCACCCAGGAGGTTTTGGGACACCCTGTGTTACACAAATAAAATGTCAATGTCAATGCTTCAAGTTCTTACAGTGTCTCTTGATACATTCCAGAGGGACTCTCAGGGATGCACCATTTAATGTAGCTCTGACACACTAACACTAATTAAAAGAATCAACTAATCATTAAGCCCTTGATTGGCTGAATCAGATGGTTTGTGCTGGGCTAAAACAAACATGTGCACCCCTTTGGGGTTAACCTGGAATGGACTGAGAGACAACGATATTATTGGAGCTGCAAAACAATCACAAAACATACAATATTATTGGCGTGTCTGTGTGGCAACATGTGCATGGAGAGAACAATAGAAACCAGTAGTCATAAGAAAACACTGCGGCAACCTGAGCCGAGCCATGTATGGCCTCTGTACCTGGACTGAATGATTGGGCAGTTATTTTTGTCGTCCGCATACTGGGACTATAATGTTGTTACAATAACATAAAATCTACATATTGTTTTTTTATCTCGATTTTAGCATTCAGTGAGTTCTTGGGTGGTAAAAACAACTCTGCTTCACTGTAAAAGGATTTGTCTACATTTATTTTTGCAATACGTCAATGAGTATAGGAATAAGACTTAATGCCACATGCCAGTTGGTGCTGTCATTCAAATAATAGGTCATCCTAGGGTAAATTAATTTGATTACAGGATGTCATGCCAACGGTTTCTGCGTTAAGCAGCAGCCAATCATCCCACGCGAGAGGCAGACTAATGGGTACTTTCTGTTTGCATACATCAATGGCGGAAACTTGACTTTTCAATCAAGATATTTTGCTACTATAATAACTTAACATGGCCCTTTGTAGCTCCAATTTAATGCGCCCATTCATTCTGTAATCCTTGAGAATGCAATTTTCAGCTGAACAAAAATGTAATTTTTACCTTTTCATGGCAATTAATGAAAAATGCTCATTTCTCGGCAGTGTTTGTTTTATCTTTCTTTGCGGGTGTCCAAAGTATGTCCTGAACCTACCAAGTGTAATTTGTGTGCTATTAAGACAGAAAAACATTCTGTTCAAATTCATTGCAATGGCAACCGAATTACCTTATCTCAATCTCTTCAATTTGATGTCTGAGTTAGGTCTCTTTCAATTATTGTGTACGTAACGAAATGCACATGCATCTCTAATTATAAATATTGATTGGGTCAGTATTGACTCTTCACTGATAAGCCAAAACCATACTCCTAAAACATTAGCCGTTCATTTATCCAGTACAATGAAAATGATTAGAGCTGTTGTGTCATCACAATGTAACAACACCGTAATTGACCATAGGTAATAGTAATACTCTATGAAAGTGACTCATCATTTGCCAGCAAAGACAGAATAGAGTTAAAAGAGGAGTTAACACGCACACTACTAAATTAATCGTATTGCTCCAAAAATCAACGTCACAGAAAAGGGCTTCTACCAAAACTTCGACCTCAATAATTGTACAGAGGTACAATTGTGTGAGGGAGTCATTTTTATTTAAAAGTAAAACATCTAGAATAGTGTTAAACTCATTGATCTGACATGAGAACAGGATGTTTTAGGAGAAAAGGGAATATGGATCCACATAGCCAATGAGTAGGTGGAATGTTTAATTCAAGCTTTGACTCACTACCTCATTACACTGCCCACTTCATCAGTCACTTACACTTAGCACTACAAAGGTCACAAGGAAATATGGACAGAACATAGCATTAGCATTTAGGCTACTTATCGCAATAAACAATATCAGAAAAATGCCTGTGATAAGTGATCAGTGTGGTCGGGGTTGATAATGTTCTGTTTTTCGTCCCAGCTCTAGCTTTGGCTGAATCCTACTGTACAAAAGGATGGACAAAGGCAGCAAATGGACACAGACAAAAAGTGTGGAAATCTTTCCTTGTTACTTCCCTTGTTACTTCCCTTGTTACCTCCCTGTCACACCCTGATCTGTTTCACCTGTCCTTGTGATTTTCTCCACCCCCCTCCAGGTGTTGCCCATCTTCCCTATTATCCCTTGTGTATATATAACTGTGTTCTCTGTTTGTCCTTTGCCAGTTCGTCTTGTTTGTCAAGTCAACGAGTGTTTTGTGTCTCAGCTCCTGCTTTTTCCAGTCTCTGCTTTTCCCACGCTCCTGGTTTTGACCCTTTCCTGTCCTGACTCCGAGCCCGCCTTCCTGACCACTCTGCCTGCCACTGACACCAAGGCTGCCTGCTGACCTGTACCTTCGTTCCCCTCTGGATTACTGACCTCTGCCTACCCCGACCCTGAGCCTGCCCGCCGTTGCCCCAACTCTGGTTACTGACCCCTCAAATCAAATCAAAGTTTATTTGTCACGTGCGCCGAATACAACAGGTGTAGACCTTACAGTGAAATGCTTACTTACAGGCTCTAACCAATAGTGCAAAAAAAGGTGTGTGTGTGTGTAGGTAAGTAAAGAAATAAAACAACAGTAAAAAGAAATGTGACAGTAGCAGTAACAGTAGCAAGACACCGGTTAGTCAGGCTTATTGAGGTAGTATGTACATGTAGGTATGGTTAAAGTGACTATGCATATATGATGAACAGAGAGTAGCAGTAGCGTAAAAAGAGGGGTTGGCGGGTGGTGGGACACAATGCAGATAGCCCGGTTAGCCAATATGCGGGAGCACTGGTTGGTCGGGCCAATTGAGGTAGTATGTACATGAATGTATAGTTTAAGTGACTATCTATACATATATGGTAAACAGAGAGTAGCAGCAGCGTAAAAGAGGGGTGGGGGGGCACACAATGCAAATAGTCCGGGTCGCCATTTGATTACCTGTTCAAGAGTCTTATGGCTTAGGGGTAAAAACTGTTGAGAAGCCTTTTTGTCCTAGACTTGGCACTCCGGTACCGCTTGCCATGCGATAGTAGAGAGAACAGTCTGTGGCTGGGGTCTTTGACAATTTTTAGGGCCTTCCTCTGACACCGCCTGGTGTAGAGGTCCTGGATGGCAGGCAGCTTTGCTACAGTGATGTACTGAGCCGTACGTACTACCCTTTGAAGTGCCTTGTGGTCGGAGGCCGAGCAATTGCCGTACCAGGCAGTGATGCAACCGGTCAGGATGCTCTCGATGTTGCAGCTGTAGAACCTTTTGAGGATCTCAGGACCCATGCCAAATCTTTTTAGTTTCCTGAGGGGGAATAGGCTTTGTCATGCCCTCTTCACGACTGTCTTGGTGTGTTTGGACCATTCTAGTTTGTTGTTGATGTGGACACCAAGGAACTTGAAGCTCTCAACCTGCTCCACTACAGCTCCATCGATGAGAATGGGGGCATGCTTGGTGCTCCTTTTCCTGTAGTCCACACTCATCTCCTTAGTCTTGGTTACATTGAGGGATAGGTTGTTATTCTGGCACCACCCGGCCAGGTCTCTGACATCCTCCCTATAGGCTGTCTCGTCGTTGTCGGTGATCAGGCCTACCACTGTTGTGTCGTTTGCAAACTTAATGATAGTGTTGGAGTTGTGCCTGGCCATGCAGTCGTGGGTGAACAGGGAGCACAGGAGGGGACTGAGCACGCACCCCTGGGGAGCTCCAGTGTTGAGGATCAGCGTGGCAGATGTGTTGCTACCTACCCTCACCACCTGGGTGCGGCCCGTCAGGAAGTCCAGGATCCAGTTGCAGAGGGAGGTGTTTAGTCCCAGGTTCCTTAGCTTAGTGATGAGCTTTGAGGGTACTATGGTGTTGAACGCTGAGCTGTAATCAATGAATAGCATTCTCACATAGGTGTTCTTTTTATCCAGGTGGGAAAGGGCAGTGTGGAGTGCAATAGAGATTGCATCATCTGTGGATCTGTTTGGGCGGTATGCAAATTGAAGTGGGTCTAGGGTTTCTGGGATAATGGTGTTGATGTGAGCCATTTCAAAGCACTTCATGGCTACGGACGTGAGTGCTACGGGTCTGTAGTCATTTAGGCAGGTTGCCTTTGTGTTCTTGGGCACAGGGACTATGGTGGTCTGCTTGAAACATGTTGGTATTACAGACTCAATCAGGGACATGTTGAAAATGTCAGTAAAGACACCTGCCAGTTGGTTAGCACATGCCCGGAGCACACGTCCTAGTAATCCGTCTGGCCCCGCAGCCTTGTGTATGTTGACCTGTTTAAAGGTCTTACTCACGTCGGCTACGGAGAGCGTGATCACACAGTCGTCCGGAACAGCTGATGCTCTCATGCATGCCTCAGTGTTGCTTGCCTCGAAGCGAGCATAGAAGTGATTTAGCTCGTCTTGTAGGCTCGTGTCACTGGGCAGCTCGCGGATGTGCTTCCCTTTGTAGTCTGTAATAGTTTGCAAGCCCTGCCACATCCGACGAGCATTGAAGCCGGCGTAGTATGATTCAATCTTAGCCCTGTATTGACGCTTTGCCTGTTTGATGGTTCGTCGCAAAGCATAGCGGGATTTCTTGTAAGCTTCCGGGTTAGAGTCCCGCACCTTGAAAGCGGCAGCTCTACCCTTTAGCTCAGTGCGAATGTTGCCTGTGATCCATGGCTTCTGGTTGGGGTATGTACGTACAGTCACTGTGGGGACGACGTCCTCGATGCACTTATTGAGAAAGCCAGTGACTGATGTGGTGTATTCCTCAATGTCATCGGAAGAATCCCGTAACATGTTCCAGTCTGTGATAGCAAAACTGTCTGCCTTGACCTGTCTATTGCCTGCCCCTGGTGGATTATTAAACTATTGTTTCTTCGATGTGGTCTGCATCTGGGTCTTACCTTCATACCTTATACTCCCTTGTTACTTCCTTTGTCACTTCCCTTGTTACTTCTCTTGTTACTGCTCTTGTTACTTCCCTGCCCTCTGGCCAACCTGAGTTTTAGCTTGTAGTGTGTAGAGCCTTACAGTACTACAGTGCTCTTCTATGTAGTATTAGCCTTCTTATACCTTGAAAGTACCTTTTTCTCTGGGGTAATTTCATCCCTATAATGGCAGCACTTTATTTTACTGTACAGGATTTTTACACAGCAGTAACCTATTTGTTTGTTTCCTTATTATTCATTAAAACAAGCGCTACTGGGCAACATTTGGTACCAGGTAGTTTGTGTTGAATTGAAGTAGCTAACTACCAAAACGTAAGCTGGTAAATAACAGCTAAATACCGATGGACACAGTACCATAATAGAAATGGCTGTTGTTATGATTGTTAATTCAATTGAAAGCCACTGTGGCAAGGCGGATATTGTTTCATAACCATACTTGGCTGTCGTCCATCACCTCTCAAAGTGGAGCATTTTTTGGGTTGATCTATCTACTCTTACCAGGAACCCACACATAAACAACACTCCACCTTCCCTCAATTTTACAGCTTTTGCAGATTTGTATTTGTTTGTCCGACCGCCATTTCAAAATGATAAACAGGACAACATTAGCATCAAAACACCATTCTTGTCAGGGACGTGGCGGGCACCTTGATTTAGTACACATGCTCATTAAAGAGAATATTTCTGATAGCGTTTATTTGCCTTTAAAGTGTGATTCATCACTCAGGTGCCTCTGTAATATGTTCCTGGGACACCATGAGTTATGGCTTATTAAATTAATCACTTTTAATGGTGCTTTTCAGAATGGAAATGACCTCACCTCCAATGTCCACACCTCCTCTCAATCTATTGCCGCAGTGACATATGCTTGGACCACACACACACGTACGTACACACACACACAGACACACAAACACATGCACACACAGACACGCACGCATACACACTCCACTGCTGTGTGTGTGTGTGTGTGTGTGTCTGTGTGTGAGGTATTTCCCTAATGGAAAAAATAACTGTGCCAGCGCTCCATCAAACTATTTCCCGTTGTCAGCACAAATGCGCCGGTCGCTCTTCACTCTGCAATGAACACCAATGAGATTTATGGACGTCGATGACTGATTTCATTTCTCCTCCAGCACTCCTCTCTCACCCTTTTGAAACCAACCCAACACTTTAATTTCTCTGAAGTCTTCCTAAGTGCAATGAATTGCTAGAGAAATTAATAATCTGATGAAGTCCAAGGTTTTAATTTAGTTAAATCCTCCAGAGCAGGTTATAAATGCCTTTGGATCATAATTCAAGCGTTGAAAAAAAAACATGTGTGTGTGTGTGTGTGTTGCCCTGCATCTTGAAGATTGGGGAGCAGATGCTGTGAGATGGGATTTGCGAGGCCACAGCACTTCTGACCATGATGAAGATTACACACACACACACACACACTAGCATTAGCCTGGGTGCAGCTGCTGCGTTGTGTTTGATACACGTTTAGAAGGAGAATTATTCACCTCAGCGTTCTTCACTACTGTAGGTTCCAGAGGATTCGCCTTGCTACCATTAATACATTATTACATTTCTTGTTTCCCCTGGTCCAAATGCTCTTCATCTTGCGTTGGTTTGAATGTGTTTTCTTCAACTCAAATCCTACTTGTCCTGTAAAACCAATCACAAAGATGTTTTTTTGTGTTTGCCTGTTGTGTGTTTGACTGTTGTGTTTCTGTTGATTTCAAGACTGATATCCCAATACCCTCACAGGAAACTTTTATTCATTTCATGGTATGGTATTATGCATTCAGACTTGGTATAAGCATGTATGAGCCCTTTGTGCATGTATGAGTAGGAACATGTATGAACACGTATGAGTACACGTCTCAATAAGAAAACTTGAAATACCCAGATAACATAACTTTTGCCATTATCCACCTGAATTCCAACTTCAGCCCTCTTAACTTCTTATGGCTGCAGGGGCAGTATTGAGTAGCTTGGATGAAAGGTGCACAGAGGTGCCCAGAGTAAACGACCTGTTCCTCAGTCATAGTTGCTAATATTTGCATATTATTAGTATTGGATAGAAAACACTCTGAAGTTTCTAAAACTGTTTGAATTATGTCTGTGAGTATGACAGAACTCATATGGCAGGCAAAAACCTGAGAAGTTCTACTTCCTGTTTGGATTTTTTCTGAGGTGGCAGATTTTCAACCAAGCTCTCATTGAAATTACAGCGAGATATTGATGATGTCAACAGTCAATAGAACTTTTTCTGATGACTCTAATGTGAAGAGGGGCCGAAGGAGACAGGAATTAGTCACCACTGCCACGAGCTGACCATGCTTTGACCATGCTTTGACCATGCGCGTTCCCGTGATAGGCAGCTCCGTTCCATCGCTCAACTGAAGTCAATCTAATTCTCCGGTTGGAACGTTATTCAAGATGTATGTTAACAACATTCTAAAGATTGATTCAGTACATAGTTTGACATGTTTCTACTGACTGTTATGGAACRWTTGGACATTTCGTCACGTTATASTGGACGCGCTTTGTGARTTTGGAATTGTTTACCAAACGCGCTAACCAAAGTAGCTAATTGGACATAAATAACGGACATTATCGAACAAATCAAGCATTTATTGTGGACCTGGGATTCCTAGGACTGCATTCTGATGAAGTTCATCAAAGGTAAGGTTAAAATTTATCATGTATTTTCTGGTTTCTGTTGACTCCAACATGGCGGCTAATTTGGCTATTGTTCTGAGCTCCGTCTCAGATTATTGCATGGTTTGCTTTTTTCGTAATTTTTTGGGGAAATCTGACACAGCGGTTGCATTAAGGAGAGGTATATCTATAATTACATGTGTATAACTTGTATTATCATCTACATTTATGATGAGTATTTCTGTTGAAACGATGTGGCTATGCAAAATCACTTGATGTTTTTGCAACTAGTGAATGTAACGCGCCAATGTAAACTCAGATTTTTTTATATAAATATGAACTTTAGCAAACAAAACATGCATGTATTGTGTAACATGAAGTCCTATGAGTGTCATCTGATGAAGATCAAAGGTTAGTGATTCATTTTATCTCTATTTCTGCTTTTTGTGACTGCTATATTTCGCTGGAAAATGGCTGTGCTTATTGTGGTTTGGTGGTGACCTAACATAATCGTTTGTAGTGCTTTCGCTGAAAATAATATTTGAAATCAGACACTTGTGGGATTAACAACAAGATTACCTTTAAAATGATATAAGACAAATGTATGTTTGAGGAATTTTAATTATGAGATTTCTGTTGTTTGAATTTGGCGCCCTGCACTTTCACTGGCTGTTGTCATATCGATCCCGTTAGCGGGATGGAGCCATAAGAAGTTTTAAGAACAGAACTCTTGTAATTACTAGTCAACATTTAAAGGAAACATTAATACACTCAGCCACGTTTGTGGAATCACTGATGAAGACTCACTGCGCCTCAAAGGTATACGCTTCGAATCAAAACGTCTAATATCGCCTCATGTCACCATGTACGTCTCGCCTGGACCGTTACGGCAGCAGGGTGACTCACACTCAACAGGAGACGTTCAAAAGGCGAGGGCTGAAAAGACACTGATTAACCTGTCGTGTTCCAGGCAGGTATCCATTAGCTCTGTCTAAACGCCATGAAATTAAAATTTTCAACCCGCCGTGGTGCCACTGGGGACTCATTGAACTGAACTGATACGTGGCATCTATACGTCTGCTCTTATGAATGTTCAGACCTGTTCCTCCGTTCAACGCTTTTCCACTGAGGTGCCTCCGAATGACCCTTTTTATTCCAACCCATGTCAAAGACACACTTTTCACACTTTGCCTCTCACACATCTTAGGAGATCTCGTGGAGTGACAAGACCTGGAGTTTTTTAAAGGTCTCTCACGGTGCTATGCCTACTGATGATAATTAGTCGACGGGGGGCCCGAAAGAACAAACAAGGCGTAAAAAATAGCCAGAGGAGAAATTCACTGTCTTAAGAATTAAGAACACATTTTTGAACCTCCCAAAGAGATGACAGTCAATTCTTGAGAAATGCACTTTGCATCAGTGTGAACTCTACTTTGTAATGGTCCTGATAACTGCACGTTCCAGTTTACTGCCTGCTATTATTATAGTCCCAAATAGCTGCTTTCAACAGGAAGTCAACTGTATTGAATATGATTGACCTCAATGACCTCTCATTGATCATTTAATGGCATAGATTGGTCACACGATGTAAAATGGCAAGTATAAAAACCAGCTGATACTGCAGTCCTTGAGGGCCAGGATTGGGAATACCTGATTAAATGGGGATCTATAATTACCTCCATCCTCACTCACATTTTTGCATGTTTTGGGCGTCTTTCTGTAACGCCCCCCACAAACACATACCCCACCCCAGTGTGGAGTATCCCAGTGACTGTGTGTTTGACATGATACTCGAGGTAATAATTAGCCGTCCCTGGTAAAAATTAAGTCGCAATTACCCGGGATTGAAGTAAAAAATCCTTTCACACCAGGGGCTCCTTTTCAGTCAGCAGGTTTGTTCAAAGGTTTAGTATCATCTCTCCCGTCCTTCTGTCCCTCCTCCTCCTCTTTCTCCCACTATATCTGTGTTCCCCAGTCATAGAAGAATAGAGAGCATGGTTGTTCTGATGTAGGATTTGATAGATTTGTTTTCTGCCGCATTCATTTGCTCCATATCAGAAAGCTGACAGGCCGTAAAATGAAAATGTGCCTTAGATTTTCAGCATGACTGTTTGGGGTCAAAATGTGAAGGTTCTCCCTGTGCATTCCTGATACATGTTTCTCTACATCTTAAAGTGCTTTACATACAAATTATATGTATGGATTGATGTTTTGTATAAAGGCACACTTTTTTAAATTCCTATTTAGAAAAATATAAACAGCAAAAAATATTATTTTGGGGCGGAAGGTAGCCTAGTGGTTAGAGCGTTGGACTTGTAACCGAAAGGTTGCAAGATCAAATCCCCGAGCTGACAAGGTAAAAATATGTCGTTCTTCCCCTGAACAAGGCAGTTAACCCACTGTTCCTAGGCCGTCATTGAAAATAAGAATTTGTTCTTAACTGACTTGCCTAGTTAAATAAAGGTAAAATGAAATTAAAATGTAAATTGTGATGGGGGTGATACTGTGGTGGGAAGCTATATTCCATTTTCTCTTGTTTTTAACAGTAGTTTCCAGATCACAAAACATAATTAAAAAGTGACAGTTATGGATAGAGTCCTGCTTTTCAGGTAATTAGATTCAATTAAAATGCATGGCGTCTTCCAGTGATACTAACAAACTCTAATTAAAATGAATTTGATGAAAACAGGGGGAAGCATTGTTTTCTCGTTTGAAAACAAAAGGTAAAGTTAAAGGAGAAACAGAAACACAACTAGAAGAGAGGAATAACTAGTTGTATGAATAACATTCCCCATACTGTTTAGTAAGACATTCAGGACCGTCATAATTAGCAATTATGATTTATCAAACTTTTACTGATTTTCCTTAAACAGTTGGCAGAAATATTTTATGCATTAATATTGTGTTCAACAATACATGTCCTTAATACCTATGCATTTATATGGCAGGCCTAGTTGCATAAACAGATACAGTGTAATGACGGAGTGGGTAGGCACACATAGTTTGAGCATAGGTACAGTATATTACAGTTTGTGGAGCAAAAGCAATCTGTACAACAGCTATTCTGTAGTGGTCATGCACCGATTGTACACGTTTTGATATGGTACACTGAATGAGATACAGATAAACAGAAATCAAGTATCTAGCACACATCTTTACAACAGTCACTTTACTGTTATTTACTCCCTCAACTCAACAGGTTGCAAAGTAGTAGGAACCAACCAACCAGCCAGTTCCTTTGAACTGTTCCTCTGTGTCCCTGTAAGACCGAGCGTGATGCGAGACCAGAGCAAGTCCGTAGCAGCCCACTCTGAAGGAAAGCGTCGTCGAGTGCACGACACCCTATTGCTCTTTCCGCCTGGTCCCCCAGCCGGTGTCATCGAGCGGCGCCGGATGATGGAGCACTCTCATTCCGAGTTGAGCGAGTCGGCAAGAGACCCAGTTCTTTAAATATACCCTACCTCTGCCTGCCTCTTGATCCAACTCGTTCAGAAAGATAAATTGACTTTTTGACGCCCGCTCAGATCGCATACTGTCCTTGGGTTTTGATAAACAAACCACATGTTTGTTTGTGTTCAATGTATAGTGTGTCACATGGGGATCATGTGACCCTTTTCAATACTCATAAGTGTCAGAGGGGGTTTTATACAACGGGTGGGTCTAATTCTGAATGCCGATTGGTTAAAATCGCATTCCAGCCGGTGTCTATTCCACAAGTTACCACCGGCTAAATCTATGACGTTAAAATGCCTATTTACTCTGTTCCATCTGACTGCGCAATCCACTGTCTCATCAGCCCAGCTAAGCAATTTATAAACTTGATATCCACTATAAAAACTATAGTGGATATCAAAAAAAGCAACATTATTTCACATTTATTTTAGATTAACATTTCGTTTTCAACAGCGGAGTCAGATTGCTCAGGTCTAAAATGGATACTGGGATTTATTTGGGGGGGAATGTATTACATTGGCATGGGTATCATATTGGTGTATTTGTGCTTGATCATTACTCTGCGGGTGCTGTCAGTTGTTCATCAAAATGGATACATTTTCACACAGACTATTTTTTACAAGTCTAGTTGTAGTATTTTTTCCATCGCCCAAGCTGCTAAAATGCATGCATAATCTATACTGCCCCTAGTGGCTTTACATAGCAATAGCAAGTAATTATGTAGTGCTTAATTAATTAACTCAAACAGTTCTGTGTAGAGAGAGACATTAGAATATGTTTAGCTAGTCACAGGAAAGCAATTGGAACCGTGAAATAAATATATGTTCTAGCAAATCTCATTTAGTGGTCGACTGATCACACAGATGATGCTCGACTTGACAATTCACTATCCCCCAGTGTCTCATATTTGGTTCCCTTCTCCATTATATTTGACCTTTTCTCCATTTCAGAAATACATCAGTAGCTTTCCCCAAAAATGTGCTATCTAATTTTCCACTTAGACGTGCGATATCACCAGTCAAATAATTTAGTTGTCAGCATCTTTTCAATGTAATGAAAATTCATTTGATGAACACTAAACTGACTGGATTGTCAAGGAAACTCGAATGGCAAATCCTGTTACATAAAATTTGTTGGAGGAAACACGTGCACTCAAGTAACCCACGTCTTTGATATGGTCTTGACTGTTGGTGTGTTCTGACAACATACAGTCATTTACGCCGCGAGGGCCAATTACTTTAGCTCTCAAACACCTGGGTCTGTTAAAATGACGAGCCTCAAGAACATCTCCAATGACATTTGAAGACAAGAGTATTTCAGGTCAAGAAAAGTAGATTCTGCACACGACTTGCATTCACAATGCACAAACCACAATGCAATTCTTCACCAAAGCAACAACTTGGGCGAATGTTATATTATTTCGTACAGTCACATGTCAGGTTAACTGTCATTGGTTTAGCCTTCATGCTTGGAAACCAACAAAGCCAACATAGCCTAAGATAGAAGAAGAAGCAATGGGAGGAAAACCTTTGAAAATATCCCTCAGGTCAGGAGGCCCTACTTACTGTATGTACTTCAGTGTATTAGAGTATATAATCATGAGGAGGATGTAAATGCTTCCTTTTCATTGAGGTCAAATCAACAATTTAACCTCCCAGATCGAAGATTGGTCCCCCTCCAATACTTTGACAGTTCTGCTGCATAGATGCATTTTGTGAAATGTGGTTTCCCAGCTAGCAGCAGGAGTGTAAAAGTCCATTTTCACTTAAGTACCCTGTGATATGTTGTAAGGCCATTTATATACAATGTCTTGCCTCCACACATCCCCCTGGCACTTTGTAAGCACTCTGTAGGCAGCTCTGTTTGATGGTAAAATCAACACAAATTTCTGTCATTCAAACACTTTTTCACAGCCCCATTTGTGCCTGAAGGGTAAACTAACATCCATGCTATGTTGCCTTTATGAGTCATTCCCAAACACAAAGAGATCATGATGTCGTTGTAACTTTGCCAAGATTGAAACTTCAGATTTCTCAGCATTCCCACATTGTCGTCGCTGTGGTTTTGTAGATTTAATGATGCTCATACTCGGGGACAGCCGACAACGGATTCTTTACCATTTCAGATGCACGGAATCTATTAGCTTCGACGTCGAGGAAATGTTATTTGGTGCGCTTCCTGTGCAGAGTTTTGCCAGCTGTCTTTTGATTTCACTGTCTTAACGGAGGTAATCGAACCCATGCTGGGTGCCTTGACACTCTTGGGATCGCATCTTATCTCTTTTTGAGTGAGCAGGTACTTTGCAGTGGAAAAAGGGACGCCTTTCCCCTCCATTCCAATAATAATAGTAAAGTAGAGAGGAAGGAGGGAGAAGCCCTGATGAGGAGTTTGATGGTAGGGAATAAAAATGCAGAAGACAGCTGGTATCCAAAATGTGGAATAAGTCAAGGGGTGTGAATACTTTCTGAAGGAACTGTCACTTTTGAGTTAATGGAGAAAGGGCCAGATTCAAAAGTTTCTAATTATTTCTACACGTTTCTGATACCCCCAAGAGCCTACAATAGGGAATGATATAGCTTGATGGAATATCATTGTATTATAGTATCTTAAATATCATGTGTGAATCCATTTCATATCAAGTATGAACCAATTACACTTTGTGACTCCCCAATCCTCCTTCTCCGATGGGATTAGGGGTTCGCCCAGCTAGCTTGTTTCACAAAAGTTGCTCCCTCAGAAATATTAGTGACAACCACTGCTCTAAACATTTGAAAGAGTTGAGTCAGGCCCATAAACTTTTATTGGGAAATGAATGCTGGAACACTTTGTCAGCAAGCTACCCCATCTTCAGACAGTATTTTATGTGAACGTTTTCATCCCTCATTGATAGTGACAATGAAAGATTTTCATGCCATTCCTACCAGTTGCTCAAGGCTGACAAGTGCTTCAGGTTGTTATCGGACCGGAGGAGAAACAAAAGTGAGTTTCGCTCTGTCACTACTCACCTGTTTCTCACGCTGAACACACAGGACTCTCTTGCCAAAGTCACAGAGTCTCTGGTCATCCATTTTAGCAGTCTCAACATTGAGCATGGCAGAACTCCTGTATCCTCACCCCTCCCTCTCTCCCTTTCAATCCGTCTCTCTCCTTCCCCCTCACTTATACCATGACTGAATTTTCACGCATCATCTCAGTGAGTGTATTGGAGTTGATGGGGTGCGGAAGATGACGAGGATCAGAGTCAGACAGCTTCTGTTCTGCCACTCACTGCCCCCCTCCTCACTCTCTCGATCCCTCTCCCCATCCTGGCTCTGCAGAGTGTGCTTGATGGGCATGTCTGGGCATGTTCTGCTTCAGGTGGGCGAGTTGAAGGTAATATCTGGATTATCCAGCCATATGCTCTTCAGGGGCCAGACAGGGAGCCTGGTGTCCTGGGGCCACAGCTAGGGACCCCTTCACCCCCTATGTAAAAGGGACTCCTTGTTTTCAAGTCTATGTCTGAACACTGCTACATGACTGAACACTGCTATTTAATAGTGATGGGTTGTTCGCGAATGAACAGCTCTTTCTGAACAGCTCTTTTTGGTAAACGTTGGGAACCGAGTCGCATCGGTGAAAGAGCCGTTCATTTTATTGGTCACGTACACAGTTAGCAGGTGTTATAGCGGTGCAACAAAATGCTGATGTCACTAGCTCCTAACAATGCAATCAAATTTGAATACGGCTACTGCTTTTTAGAGCTCACAATCACTCTCTGAAGATGGTGAATCCTCACTGCAGAAACAATAACAAGTGGGGAGAGCACCTTACTCTGGTCCACGGTCATCTTGCAGTGCGAAAAAAGTTTTTGCAGGCGATGTATTAATTTGGTCAGGTAAAAATGTATTCGTAACGTGCATATACGATCTGACATAATGGTAGCCTACCGTTTGGAAGCTAAAATGATGCGTCTCTTTTACGTGAATGGAGCCAAATGATGTGGTTCACCGAAAAGACTCAGAATGCCCATCACTACTACTACTACTCACAAGCCAGTGCAATCGACAGATTCTACATTATTTTGTCTTCTACCATAGCTATGCTATTTCTACATTCCGATACTAGAAAGGCGTTACATTTCATTACATCTCATTATATTTTGCTACCACTATAGCTTCCTATTCATACCATTTTGCTGCATTTCAGTGAAGCTCCTTTGTTTTGAAGTGATTGATTTGAATTACCTTGTGTCTTAAATCTTGGTCATATTTTTGAAGAGGCTTTATTCTAATCTGGGTTACTTCAGCTCTGAAAGGCTCCGGCACCGTCAGAAGAATGGAAAGAGATATTGTTCCTTTTCCCGCCACTCCACTTCCCTTTTGATTTCATATCTCTTTTATTAGCTCTGCGTTATTACTACCGCTCGCTCCCTGGCTTTCATTATCCCTTTTTTTATGCCACAATATTCCCCTGGAATTGTTATCGTAGGGAGAGTTCATCTTGTCGCGCTGTTTATATATGATTGATTTGTGGGGTGCTGATCACTCCCGTCCACCCCTTGCTCAGTGCCGACTTAGCGGATCCAAGGGGTTAGTTATTCATTGGTGATAGATATCTTTATTAGACGAAGAGAATGCTTTAAACCCTTAAGCACAGGCATTTATCTGTGAGGTGCCGGCGTCTAGCTGCCGAGCAGCTAGACAGACCGGGGCTAATCCATCACGGACGGGGCGATGGCCCGAGTGCAGACCGTTTGCCCTCGCCGTCAGCCTGAAGGACTGAACGAGGCCACGAGCCTGAGGGAGGCCCCGAATCTCAACGAGGCCCCGAGTCTCAACGAGGCCCCGAGTCTGAAGGAGGCGAGGCGTGCGTGAGTGGAGAGTGCTTTCCGGCATCATCTCCACTCCAGTGGGGTCATGGCTCCCCGCTCCCCCAGTGTTTACCAATAGAACATAATTGTCCTGTCAGTCAGAGGTCAAGGTTACACTAACCATAATAGGGGATGTCAGTGTTTTTCAACCACTATAAAAAAATTATAATCCATAGAAGCGCCAGGGAAACTCTCTCTCTTATAACAGAATATAGAGTTTACAGCAGTCTATCTTCCTTCAGGGTTTTTTTCAGGGCTACTAGGCTGAAGCAAAAAGCAGGAGCCCCTGAAAACATTTGTGGGACTCAGCCTGTTTTCCAGTGAGCGGATGGCAGCCTGGCTCATGCCTTTATGTAATCATGCGTCTGGGTAATGAAGTTGGTGTTTGCCCTCCTTTGCCCGCCAGTGATGGCAAATGTCATTAAGGCTTGTGAAGATGATGATTCAGAGCACTCGCATTAAGCTGCGTCTATGAACATGACTTGTTTTTTAAAGACACATCATTATCCTCTCCCTGTGGCATGACAGCAGTTGGCTTCAATACTTAAGGGTGAGGAGATTTCATTTATTTCCTGCTCTTTAGCCTTTTTGAAATGGAGTTGGGTTGCTTTACCCCATCTCATGTTAGTCATGAGAGGTCTTTAATATAAAATGGATTAGCATAACTGGTCACAGTAACGTTGTGTATTTATGTAATGGTATTTTAGGGTTGAGAATGCACCGTTTTTCATGGTACTCATATATGAGGTCTTGACATAGTTATCTCTTAACAAAATAGCACTTACAGTACATGTTCTTGGCAGTTCAAAAGTTATCTTGGCTCAAATGAAAAGTTGTGCTCAGAAGTAAATCCCCTTTGCTGGAGGGATAGGTTACTGTATTAATAGGTGTCAGTGTCCATGAAATGCACTGTTCTCCATCTCCTACTTTAGATCTGACAGCAAAATGAGGGGCTATTGCTTTAGTGGGAAATAAGATGTGAAATCGAGTGTTGCACTGAAACATCACTAGATTTATTTCCCCCTGGCATTTTGAGCCAATTGATTATTCATGCTTGGGTCGCCAATTTACATTAGCGACCCGGATGCCCCCCTAAGATGATTGCTTACATGCGCTTCAGTGATCTATATTTAAAAGTTTAATTACCATTGGTGAGCCATTACCCTCCATCCCGGCATCACAGAGTGTGGGTAGTAGCGGCCAAACTCCACAACACTAATTACAGATTGTTGACGAGTTACGGTTCGTTCCCAGACATTCGGCCATGGCAGTGACCGCTTGGTAGGCCAGAGGGGGTTCAAGGGGGCAGTCAAAGTCTCACTGACTCCCACGCAATGACCTCACTTCCTCTTTTCATGACACCTCTCTGATTAACGCTACAGGGGGAAGAAGTATGACTCTATTTATGCCCTGGAAAGTTAATTGTTTTTTCTTCGAGAATTCTTATTAAATACCAACTTCTCTCACCATCTCCACCAATTCGAACCACACATTTCTCCCAGTGTTCATTGGGAAACGATGACAATAGATTAATTTTTTCACTGTCATGCTTTGCAAAATGGCATAATTATACCACTTACATCACTCACTCCTCATGTGTTCATTATCTGGGATTGAGGCTGTGTCAAATGTTGTTTTTATTTCAATTAATTTTATTTCATTTTATAATGAAGAGTTGGAGTTGTGCCATAACGCTTTTTTTAATCAGTGTTTCTATGTGAAGTAAATGGGATGGTGTTTAACCCTAAAAGCACCAACATATTTTAACCCCAAATTGGAAATTATGACAAAAAGACACAACAGTAACACTTTTCTTTAATTAATCTTTTGTAACACAAGTAAATGGTTTAAATTCCCCAAAATTATTACACATTTATTGTAAAATGTGATGTTTCAAAACGTTTTTGTAGGTTTTTCATGTTTTGAGCATATATTTTGATCAATTTCCTCCATAGTCACATGTTATGAACATTTGTCTGTTATTCATTCAAATCCAAAAAAGGGCACCTTTGGTGCTTTTAGGGTTAAAAAACCACTAACAAAGACCTTTGTATTAGTAGCGCACAATTTCCCTTCGGTAACACACACACACACACACACACACACACACAAACACACACACACAACACACACACACACACACACACAACCCACAACCACACACACACACACACACACACACACACACACACACACACACACACACACACACACACACACACACACTTATTCTGTTCTCAATTAAACTCACACTAGTGTACGGTACCTCTTAAAATGATCGTTGTTTATGTGTATTCGAACTCTTGCAGGAACCATTATCAAGGACATTCAAATCTCGTCAACTGAGACACATGGTCAATTGAACTTGGTCAACTTATTGTTATTTATCAAAGTGTGAAAATGGTTCATCGTCATAAAATAACCCACCATCACAACAGTCAACCTCGACTTTTGATTAGTGAAAAACATAATTGACTCTCCTAGGGCTGGTAGATGAGCGAGCCCTCAACACTGATGGACCAAACCGGCAAACCTGCCATATTGATAAAATAAGAAAAAGAGGCCCCTACTGTATGTAGTCAAAAGTATTGCACTATGTAAGGAATAAGGTGCCATTTGGGACTCAGTCCATACTTGTTGGATCAGGGAATGGCATCCTTGACTTTCAGGTAATGGAACTGTCATCCTTCTCTCTCAGATAAAAATCAGCCTCCCTTCTTCTCCCCTCTCCCTCCTTCCTCCCGTCTTGTCCCTCTCCTCTGCAATATTAAAAGCTGTATAAATCTGGAAGGTGGTGACACCATTATTGAAATACATTTTCTATCGTTTTTTTTTTTTCGCCACCAGACTAAAACCGAAGAGCCTGGAGGATGGGAGAAACAGAGGAATGGTTCGGCATAATGATGCCGAACGACTACTCTCACTAACATTAAGTTATCAACACCGCCTTTGCAAAATTACAGTAACTTTTCCAAAATTCCCAGGTTTCCAAGAAATCCTGGTTGGAAGATTCCTGGAATTAAAACAAAAACTGGGACTATTGAGAAACACACCGGAATTTTGCAACCCTAGTGTACGCTCTTCTTTGCGTTATGATCTGGTACAACACACCCAATACCGTCCAGGCAGTTTTATTTCATTTTATCTGTCGACGAAGTAGCAGTTAGCTATCCATTCCAAATAAATGACGCGATAATGAGTATGCATTTCGCAAGACGTTTTAAAATATATTTAGCAAGGAAACACTGGTCTAAGCAAGCGTTAATCACATCACTATGTAACCGCCTACTGATATAATGTGTCAGTGACAGGCGGACATGCCTTAAAAGAGGGTTGAAATAGTACTGTATAGATCGAGCCTTGCATTTCTTTCCTCGACTCTCACACTTCCTTTACTTTGTTCACAGTAGCAGAGTAGTGTGGTGATACAGGATGTTGTGAAAGGTGACTCAATAATATGTGAGAAGTGCCGGCCAAAGCTAGCCTGGTGTGAGCTAGAGGGACACTGCAGAGGCAGGAAGGGTTCTTCTTATTTTCTCCACTGTAGTTTTCATTAGCGCTAGTGTGCAGGAGGCGGAGGTGGCTACGACTGCAGAGCTAACTATTTGGCCCGGTCCCTCGCCCCCTACGCAAGGGGTCAACAGTGATGAGTCACATGACACACGCTTCCGCCCCTTCCCGGTTCTATTTCGAGAGCAGCTGGGAGCACGGGATATTCCGGGCAATCTTCCGGTGTGTGTGTGTGTGTGTGTGTGTGTGTGTGTGTGTGTGTGTGTGTGTGTGTGTGTGTGTGTGTGTGTGTGTGTGTGTGTGTGTGTGTGTGTGTGTGATGAGCGTAGGGACATCAAGTCAGTCCAGTAGGTGGGTGCAATCTCTGGGAAGATGCCAGAAGTACAGTTCCCTGACTTCTCTCTGTGTGTGTGTTGGTGTTGGTGTGTGTGTATATGTGCGTGGATGTGCGTGTTTATGTGTGTTATTGTCCACTAAGGAATTGGGAAACATTCCATCTGGACATGCTACTCTCACATTGCCAAGGTTTCTCCTGCTGATTGTATGCCACGTGCCACTGCTCTGGTCTCTGGTCATCGAACATGGTGACAGCATGACCGGTGAATCGTGCATGTCCTATTGATGCTGTTACTTCTTTTGGTCTGTTATTTTTTGGACCTGCAGCTTTTGGGCAATGGGATAGTCATTCATCTTATAGGTGAGATTACAGTCACAACAAAGATAAAGATGTACAATTTCAATGCAGTAAACGTGAACTTTTACGGAATAAAAAGCCATACTCTTTTCATGTATAACGCTCTCAAACACAGGCTTTAATAGTCTACAGTATTTCCAATTTCCTCCAAGATTTACGGAGTATTTCCCATACCCCTTATTCGTGCTTAGCATAATGTTCTGGTGGAGCAGCCTGCATCAATCAGTTTGTTATCTGATCTGGCACCTGCCTTGACCAGTTGGTTCGACACGCTGCCGACATCACTGACAAACAAACCTGGATTAACCATCCATCCCATCTGCCCCTTACATATGTCATCTCATGTCATGGACTGGGCCACGACATGGCTACCATTCTGTGAAATCAGTGTTCTCGTTTTGCACCTGCAGTGTATTAAGCCATCGAGGCAAAGATGCAGCCAGTTAGCTAATTTATCATTTTCAATTAACTGAGTATATGTAATACAGTGCAATAATGTACCATGACATTGGTTGTAGTATGGAAAACAGCTTACATCAATATTAGTCACAACCATTATGCATAAAGGATAGACTGTCATTTCTTAGTTCAATACACTACAGAACGGTGCAGTGAGTCAATGTGTGCTTAGCCCAGAATTACATGAAAATAAGGGCTTTGGGCTTAATGGAGTGTGTGGAAGTCCATATACTGTATGTCAATTTATTGTCTAATATTGTTTGTTAGCATAGTAACAGTTCTATCTTAACATTAGGAAAGGCAACGTTGCACAGAGGTGAGGAGCAGGATAATAGTAAGTGTTACATGAATTGCCTTAGTCTCCTGGAGGTTAATATTTGTACTGTATGTAGTTCATTAAATTCATCCTTTAAGTAAACAATGCATCACATACTAACCATGTCCCTCGGTTGATATTGAATGACGTTCCTTCTTTTTTTCCCTTCTTTTTTTCTCTTTTGTCACCAGGCAACATAGAACATATTTTTCAATTACATCCCCATTATCCAACACTACCTCAGCATATCTCTAGATTCAATATTATTTCCGCCCACATTTGAACACCAGTCATTTTCCCTCACGACTGTAAACAAACTTGAGCCAAAACGGCCAACGACGTATCTTAATTTCCTTCTGAGTGAAAGAAAATGGAAGTTGATAAAAGTGCGGAGGAAATCCTGGTCTTTTTCATTATTTATTTCTTAAATACATTCTCATTACTTATTATCTCTTGGTAGTTATTATTATATATATTTTGGAATAAACAAGAGATAAGTGAAATCCCCCATCTCGTCCCCCAGCCTAGGCCCAGACCTGCAGCCTCAGATAATGAATGCAATTAAGGCCTTGCTGCATTAAACCGCGGAGTAAACAGAGGGCTTAGCGGCAGAACAATATTACCCATACTATTTTTTATTTAAGGAGAAACGGAGAGATAGGGGAAGCGTTACCTTGAGGGAGACGACTTTCTGACAGGAGAGGAGAACTTCCCATAAAAGTTCCCATAGGAGTCAGCTGGAGAGTTTGGGAAAGTTGAGGTAAAACTAACCATAAGGGAACAATACATGTGCTTACCCTGGGCTATGATAACTAGTCATATTTAAGAGATTGCAGACTCTGAGATTGCAGACCCTGTTCTATTGATGTTCCCTTTAATAGTTGACAATGTTATACGACAATAGAAAATAAAATCATCATAAACGGCCCAATTCACCACCTTGAATTTGAATGCATGTCAATGTGGCAATTAGCTACCATCTGTGCTGAGGACACGTTATGAATGACCTATTATTAAGTCCAACGAATGTTCATAGACTATACGGTATGTTCTTATATACAATCTTTTTTGTTTCTATTGTTTATCACATTTTGCAAATATTTTGGTAAAAGATCTGTGCACTATTCACATTACCCTCCCAAACACCTGTGGTAAGCGATAGCGAGTTAGATGTGCATGTTGAGTGAGGGCAGCGGTAGCATGAGACCAACGCTCCAACTGCATAATGGAGTCTCCCGCCGTGAAAACAACAGCAGGGTTTCACAATCTCTCTGAAGCGTTACAATGTAACATCTCCCCTCATATAGAGAGACCAGGAACATTTCCGGCAAGGGTTCAAGTACCACACAAACGCAATGCAGCCTCAGGCTACAAGCTACTGAATGGACTGAGCAAAACCAACACAGGTAGAGACATTACAACAAAAACATAATATGAGGGAGGAAACTAGGAAGTGGAGTGTGATTTATCATGTCGGCATTGATACACTAGACCCCTCATTTTATATGACATGGATACCAACTGGTCCAGGGTTTGTTACTGTTGAATCTGTCAATCATGTTGTAGTTTTCTAATTTCCTGGGTGTACCCGTGAGGCCCCTTGAGAATGAACACTTATCCCTCAAAGTCACAGGCACTACGTTCAGGAAGTCACCAATGCACTACGGTCAGGAAGTGGCTCCTAGTTGTAAGATAAGCGGAACATACAATATATCTTATACCGAAGAAAAATATAAATGTAACATGCAACAATTATGATTTTACTAAGTTACAGTTCATATAAGGAAATCAGTTAATTGACATATGACTGGGGTCGCATGTAGCCTAGTGGTTAGAGTGTTGGGCCAGTTACTGAAAGGTTGCTGGATCGAGTCCCCGAGCTGACAAGAGTAAAAATCTGTCATTCCCGCTCCTGAACAAGGCATTTAACCCATTGTTCCTCCATAGGCCGTCATTATAAATAAGAATTTGTACTTAACTGACATGCCTGGTTAACTATAAAAGTACATGAAAATAAATAAATTAGGCCCTAACTGATGGATTTCAAATGACTTGGCAGGGGTGCAGGCCTGGGAGGGCATAAGGCCCACCCACTTGGGAGCCCATCCCACCCACTTGGGAGCCCATCCCACCCACTGGGGAGCCAGGCCCAGACAATCAGAATATGTTTTTCCCCACAAAAGGGCTTTATTACAGACAGAACTACTCCTCAGTTTCATCAGCTGTCCGGGTGACTATTCTCAAACGATCCCACAGGTAAAGAAGCCGGATGTGGAGGTCCTGGGCTGGCATGGATACACGTGGTCTGCGGTTGTGAGGCTGGTTGGACGAATTGCCAAATTCTCTAAAACGACGTTGGTAGAGAAGATTAACATTTGATTCTCTGGCAACAGCTCTGGTGGACAATCTTGCAGTCAGCATGCCAATTGCACTCTCCCTCAAAACTTGAGACATCTGTGTGACAGAACTGCACATTTTAGAATAACCTTTTATTTTCGCAAGCACAAGGTGCACCTGTGTAATGGCCATGCTGTTTAATCAGCTTCTTGATATACCACACTTGTCAGGTGGATGGATTTTCTGGGCAAAGGAGAAATGCTCACTAACAGGGATGTAAACAAATTTGTGTACAGCATTTGAGAGAAATAAGCTTTTTGTGCGTATGGACAATTTCTGGGATCTTTTATTTCAGCTCATGAAACATGGGACCGACACTTTACATGTTGAGTTTATATTTTTGTTCAGTGTATATAGGAGCTTTGGTATTTTCTCTACCTTCACCTCCTCTCACCTGCATATGCTGTGTTCCATCCCATGATGTGCTAGCTGTTATGGTTAAAACCCATTGCCTTTCTATTGGTGGGGGTTGCTGCTTCACAGAACGGATGTGTACAATACACACACTGCTTCTTCTCCATTCTAGTCCTTCAGTAGAGGAATTAAACCAGCTAGTGCAAGAAAAGGGGAATAACTGTTATTCACCTCACTCAAACGCTCATAGTCAAACAGCACTAAAGGTTTGCATTAGGTCTATGCATTAGACACACAATACAGCACAATTCCAAAGTTCTCCCTTCTGGGCTCTCAGTGGATAAATATACTGTACCTACTACTGCTGTAAGAAAAAGGGATATACTGCTATACACTCATAGCTCAATTGCACTTGGGCACAGCTCCAGTCCTCCTTTTTCATCCTCCACTTATCAACTTCCTTGCTATTCCAAACACTTATCTGTGCACTTTGAGCGAGTCTATATTACAGCCCTATCGAGGGCACGATCCGTAAAAGTTTTGCTTGTGGTACTTTGGCTCAACTCATTATTTTTCAGATAAAGCCCTCCTAGATAACAGCGAGCACCTGCTAGCTAGATTGTAGTCGGACCAACGCAACTATCGTATGGGATTGGTTGAAGCTCAATGTTAAATTAATATCTCCCTACCATCATATCTAAGCCAATATGACAATGATGTCAATGAGAATTCGCCAATCAACTTGATTGGAGGCACACACCACACGCCTCTCGTCATGATCCATCCAGCCATTACTGAGAAGCACGATACCGGATTTTTGACAGGGTCATTAGCATTAGGGTCATTAGACAAATTTTGCCCAAACCGTAACACTCCCGTGCAAAATTTTGGGGTCACTTAGAAATGTCCTTGTTTTTGAAAGAAAAGCAAATTTGTTGTCCATTAAAATAACATCAAATTGATCAGAAATACAGTGTAGACATTGTTAATGTTGTAAATGACTATTGCAACTGGAACACTGCTGATTTTTTTATGGAATATCTACATAGGCATACAGAGGCCCATTATCAGCAACCATCACTCCTGTGTTCCAATGGCACGCTGTGTTAGCTAATCCAAGTTTATCATTTTAAAAGGCTAATTGATCATTAGAAAACATTTTAACAATTATGTTAGGACAGCTGAAAACTGTTTTTCTGATTAAAGAAGCAATACAACTGGCCTTCTTTAGACTAGTTGAGTATCTGGAGCATCAGCATTTGTGGGTTCAATTACAGGCTCAAAATGGCCGGAAACAACGCACTTTCTTCTGAAACTCGTTAGTCTATTCTTGTTCTGAGAAATGAGGGCAATTCTATGTGAGAAATAGCCAAGAAACTGAAGATCTCGTAGTACCCGTAAAACACCAATCTCAACGTCAACAGTGAAGAGGCGACTCCGGGATGTTGGCCTTCTAGGCAAAGTTGCAAAGAAAAAGCCATATCTCAGATTGGGCAAAAAAAGAAAATATTAAGATGGGCAAAATAACACAAATATTTGTGTTTAATAACTTATTAAAGACTAACATAAAGAATTATTTATTTTGATCCAGAGTCACTCAGCTTTTTGTAGGTGCCGGGCTATATGACTGTGCCATCAACTTGATTATATATAACGATATTTTGGAGATGATTTTGTTTTAATTTAACCTTGAGTGAGCGAGAAAAATGCCATTCTTGAACATGGGGTGAGACATTCTCACTAATTTGTAAATAAATCCAGTTTGTTATTTAGAATTATTTATTTTGGAAAAAAAAACTAAAGTCGTCTCATGGGTCTCCCAGTGGTGGCCGGCACGGGTATCGAACCAGCATCTGTAGCAACGCAGTTTGCACGAGATTATTTCATTTAAAAAAAAAATGAAAGTGAGTGATTGTATAATCTGAATAAAGGCCAAAGTAATATTTGTAAAGGCCCAAAAATGTATTTCTGTTTTTAGATGGGGAGCAAAGCTGGGCCAATTGTGGGCCGCCCGATGAGACTCCCAATCACAGTTTGATGTGATACATAATAATAATAATAATAATAATATGAATACTTTTTCCACCTTCCACATGTTAAAACTTGTTATGGCTGAGATCCCGTTAACTTCTTATGGCCGGGGGCAGTATTGAGTAGCTTGGATAAATAAGGTGCCCAGAGGTGCCCAGAGTAAACTGCCTGCTACTCAGTCCCAGTTGCTAATATATGCATAGTATTAGTATATTTGGATAGAAAACACTCTGAAGTTTCTAAAACTGTTTGAATGAGAAAACTCATATGGCAGGCAAAAACCTGAGAAAATCCAACCAGGATGTGGGAAATCTGAGGTTGGTCTTTTTTCAACTCATTCCCTATTGAAGATACATTACATTTACATTTAAGTCATTTAGCAGACGCTCTTATCCAGAGCGACTTACAAATTGGAAAGTTCATACATATTCATCCTGGTCCCCCCGTGGGGAATGAACCCACAACCCTGGCGTTGCAAGCGCCATGCTCTACCAACTGAGCCACACGGGACCATACAGTGGGATATTGGTCATGTTGCACTTCCTAAGGGTTCCACTAGATGTCAACAGTCTTTAGAACCTTGCTTGATGCTTCTACTGTGAAGTGGGGCCGAATGAGAGGGGATTGAGTAAGGTCTGCCATGAGCTGAACATGCGCTGACCATGCCCGTTCACGTGAGAGCGAGCTCTGTTCCATCGCATTTCTGAAGACAAAGGAATTCTCCGGTTGGAACATTATTGAAGATTTATATTTTGGTGGCGATAACGTTATCGCCCCTTTTGCATTGATTCAATGCTGGGGTGATGTTAGCTCATGTGGTATGCTAATATAACGATATATTGTGTTTTCGCTGTAAAACACTTAGAAAATCTGAAATATTGTCTGGATTCACAAGATCTGTGTCTTTCAATTGCTGTAGGCTGTGTATTTTTCAGAAATGTTTTAGGATGAGTATTTTGGTAATTGACGTCGGTCTCTGTAATTATTCCGGCTGCTTCCAACGCTATTTCAGATTGCAGCTGCAATGTAGAACTGTGATTTATACCTGAAAAATGCACATTTTTCTAAAATAACATATGCTATACCATAAATATGTTATCAGACTGTCATCTTATGAAGTTGTTTCTTGGTTAGTGGCTATATATATCTTTATTTAGTCGAAATTGTGATATCTGCCCATGCAGGAAAAAAATGGTGGAGAAAAAAAAGTTGTGTCTTTTGCTATCGTGGTTAGCTAATAGATTTACATATTGTGTCTTCCTTGTAAAACATTTTAAAAATCAGAAATGATGGCTGGATTCACAAGATCTGTATCTTTCATCTGGTGTCTTGGACTTGTGATTTAATGATATTTAGATGCTAGTATTTACTTGTGACGCTATGCTAGGCTATGCTAGTCAGCTTTTTTACTGTGGGGGGTGCTCCCGGATCCGGGATGAGTACCAAGTAAAAGTTAAAACATCCTAAAGATTGATTCTATATTTCGTTTGACATGTTTCTACGGGAGGGCACGTGCTCAGCTCATGCCAGACACCTGACTCAAAGAGCTCTCCTTCCCTCATTCCTCACAGTAGAAGCATCAAAACAAGGTTCTAAAGACTGTTGACATCTAGTGGAAGCCTTAGGAAGTGCAATATGACCCCAAAGACACTGTATATTGGATAGGCTAACCTACAAACCTCAGATTCCCCACATCCTGGTTGGATTTTTTCTCAGGTTTTTGCCTGCCATATGAGTTCTGTTATACTCACAGACATCATTCAAACAGTTTCAGAAACTTCAGAGTGTTTTCTATCCAAATCTACTAATACAATGCATATCTTAGCTTCTGGGACTGAGTAGCAGGCAGTTTACTCTGGGCACCTTATTCATCCAAGCTACTCAATACTGCCCCCAGCCATAAGAAGTTAAAGGTTCCAATTGATAAATGTCCTTTTTCGGATTAGCCCCTTATTTCCAATTTTCGCCTAAAATGTCATACCCAAATCTAACTGCCTGTAGCTCAGGTCCTGAAGCAAGGATATGCATATTCTTGGTACCATTTTAAAGGAAACACTTTGACGTTTATGGAAATGTGAAAGGCATGTAGTAGAATATAACACAACACAAATACATTTGATGATATAATTTCCCCCCTACCCTCCTTCTAGGCAAGTCTATTGACCTGCTAATAGCCTTGCTAATAGCCATAACGGCGCTGTACAATGTGACCGCGTGTGTTTGGAAGAGTATTTTCCAGTAAGCAACGATTTGTTTACCTTCATTAGCCTACTTTTTTCCAATATTTATGTCATTCAGTGATATTTCTTCCCATAGTAATTGGTTTTAGATCCAAAAGGAAATAAACATCTGCATTTTGAAAGAGTATTTTTATCATTATTTTATTAAGGAAAGCATAAAGATGCTGAAGAAATACAGTACTGTACAGTATATGCTTTATGAGATATTTTGCGGTTGCATGAGGTCGGCCACACGCACTTTAAACATTTGGATAATAAAGCATTTAAAGCATTTTGAAGATAGAAGCCAATATCGCCTGACTCTGGACAAATGCATCAGCTGTCGCCCGTATCTCTGCCCTCAGATAATGTTTCTCTTTCTGCTGATCTGCCTTCAATGACTCGATCTCGGTCTTCAAAGTTTGAATCTGATCCGTGTGTACCTTCATCAGATGAGCAGTATGGTACCGCCCTGAGCCCCCATCGATTACAGTGGCATATGATAGAAACGGTAGAGCAATTAAGAATTAAAAGTGACTCCAACACACAAATGCTGCGTACACATTTTAAGAATCAAGCAAAATGTACCGCTTTCTTGGCAACCATGTGTTTTTTAGGTGCGGCCCGTTGTCCAACCCTTTGTCTACTGATCTCCACCGATGATTGTCGGCATGGTTGTACGCTCTGCAAAAACACATTCACGTTTTTAATACACAATCATTTTTATTTAACCTTTATTTAATTATCAATTTTATTACACAGTATGCCTACACATTGATAGGCTATATAKATTTTTTTTTTAAAGATAATGCACTGAAACTAAAATACTTTCAGTTTTGGTGATCCTCTCAGCTCTGGTTCATTCTCAAGATCTCTTGGAAATTCTAACCCTGGAACGGGTAGCACCATAGAAAGAAGCTGGCTTGATGAAAACGATGTCCATTTCGTCTGGGGGATGTTCACACCTACAGTAGCTGGGCTATAAAGAGTCTATTGTCCTGCTGATAGGGTTACACCTGCAACAGTACTACAGTACTATTGTGAAAAACAACTGTTTTCAAAATTCCTCCAGCTGTCCATCACTACTGTAAATAAAAAAACAGCGTCTTGTTCACAAATAATTTGTGTCTACCTTTCCAATTACTTTCAGAGTTTGGGATTTACAAATGTGCACTTTTCATGTCATCCAGTTCGGATTTAAGTTAATTTTGACTGACGCCTTTTGTCAGAGGTCTAATGCTCTAATATTTAATAATTTCTGCCCTCTGAATTCATATCTAAGGGGCATTTCTCGCGCCATTAATAAATACATTGTTTTAGTTTGAGCGTGCAGACAGGCACAAAGAACAGCGGGAACGTTTCCCTAGTCAGCGCCATTATTAATGCAATGCCCCTTAAAGTGTTGCTCTGTGCTACCCAGTGAGGTGGGGTGTCCCCCCCCCCCCTTCCTCCTCCTCCAGCCCCTCCTCCTCTTCCTTCTTCTGTGCGCTGCTCTGCGGCCCGTCCCGTGCCTCCTGCCCTCATGCCTTGAACCTTGTGGGCCTACCGCTATTTCAGTGGATAAAGCTGGAGAGCTGCAAGGCAATCCCATTGTGCGCCACTCGGAAACCATGACCAATATGACCAATATATATTGTCCTGCTAGAAATGTTTCTTGCAGAATTCACAGCTTGCTATGCTTGTGAAAAACAGGGTTAATAACATATCTGTGAGAATATCTAAGGGGATTTTATATAATTGTAAATCAATTCATAGTAATAATAATAATAAAGCTTTGTTTTAAAAATAATGATATTTCGGAGATTATTTCGTTTTCAAATAACGTAAAGTGAGTGAGAAAAAGGCCATTCTTGAACATGGGGTGAGACATTGTTACTGATTTGTAAATATAGGCAGTTTGATATTTAGAATGATTTATTTCTGTTTTTAGAGGGAGAGAAATCAAAAGCCTACCATCACCACATGGGTCTCCCGGTCGCAGCCGGCACAGGTATTGAACAGCATCTGTAGCGATGCAGTTTGCACTGCGATGCAGTGTCTTAGACTGCTATGCCACTTGGGGGCTGTACAACATGACCGGTCAGGAGTAGAATACAGTACTACAGTAAGAGCAAAATAATCCTAACATTTCATCCTAATTGTAGTCTAAGTTTCTCTTAGAATAAAAACCTTAGTGTAACAAAAGTTTTAGTAAGTAATACTGACGAGTACTGTAGTCACAAAAAAATAACTGTATTTTTAGAGACACAGTAGAGCCTTGGGACCCAAATGCATAATCAGTAGTGACGCAGGACACCGTACTAAACCACAAAATAGCTCTAAATTCCGCAGCAGAATCGCAAAACTTGTAGTTGAGCAATCACTGTACAACGGCTCCGGCTCTTGTCGGATGTGGCAGGGCTTGCAAACCATTACAGACTACAAAGTGAAACACAGCCTAGAGCTGCCCAGTGACACGAGCCTACCAGACGCGCTAAACTACTTCTATGCTCGCTTCGAGGCAAATAACACGGACGACTGTGTGATCACCTAAATGACTACCGACCCATAGCACTCACGTCTGTAGCTATGAAGTTCTTTGAAAGGCTGGTCATGGCTCACATCAAGACCATTATCCCAGAAACCCTTGACCCACTCCAATTTGCATACCACCCTAACAGATCCACAGATGATGCAATCTCTATTGCACTCCACATTGCCCTTTCCCACCTGGACAAAAGGAACACCTATGTGAGAATACGATTAATTGACTACAGCTCAGCGTTCAACACCATAGTGCCCTCAAAGCTCATCACTAAGCTAAGGACCCTGGGACTAAACACCTCCCTCTGCAACTGGATCCTGGACTTCCTGCCGGGCCAGCCCCAGGTGGTAATGGTAGGTAACAACACATCCGCCACACTGATCCTCAACACAGAGGCCCCTCAGGGGTGCGTGCTCTGATCCTTAATACAGGGGCCCCCCCTTTGCGTTGCTCATCCCTCTCTCCCACCCCTCTTTTACACCGCTGCTACTCTCTGTTATTATCTATGTATAGTCACTTTAATAACTCTACCTACATTTACATATTAATCAATACCTCGACTAACCGGTGCCCCCGCACATTGACTCTGTACCGGTACCCCCTGTTTATAGTCTTGCTATTGTTATTTCACTGCTGCTCTTTAATTACTTGTTCCTTTTATTTCTTATTCTTATTCATATTTTTTCAACTGCATTGTTGGTTACGGGCTTGTAAGTAAGCATTTCACTGTAAGGTCTACACCTGTTGGATTCGGCGCATGTGACTAATACAATTTGATGTGATTTGATTTGAATATGTGCTACAATTTATAGACCTCTATATCTACATAAGTAACCGTGTTGAACGCACCGCCTCCTGTTGTTATGTTGGGTACCTACTGACCAAAAAATATCTTGTGGAATATATTTATTTGTCAATGACGTGTATTGTTCAAATAAAGGTTTAAGGAAATAGAGGCAGACACCACATTACTACAAGACAAAACAGCTCACTCAATCAAGCGTGATGGTATTGTAAGTATAAAAGCAAAGCTTGCTTTCATATAAAAATCAAAAGCTTGAAAAGGTATTGGAAAGGGGTAATGTCTTAGTGTGGGGTGGGAAGAATGCAATACATTACCTTGTATGTGGTACAAATCACATCATTGTGGGAGGACCTCCTCTAAGAGTATAAATTAGGCTGTTTGAGAAGGTTTGAATCCTAAGCAACCTGAATAAACATTGTTTGAAGTACAAAAGACCAATGTAGCTACTGTAGTAGGTCAAAGCTCTGTGCTGGAAAACCTTAGTAGAGCATAGGTGAAGTACGCATTGTAGTGGTCGCAAATTTCCTTTATTTTTCAGCTTCAGACCAATGCCTACTTCTCACTTAAAACATTGTTTTTTTTGTTTTTAATTAACTCAAACTTAAGTTAATGTGATGACTCTGGCACAAGAAGAGGGGAAAGGTGGTGCTCACAATGATGTACTGTAGAACTAAAGGACAGTTTGATTGATGCCTCTCCCTAATATCAATATGCCTTGTCCATTACTGTCCTGGTTAGTGATTGTTGTCTTATTTCACTGTAGAGCCTCTAGCCCTGCTCAATATGCCTTAACCAACCATTTAGTTCTACCTCCCACATATGCGGTGACATCACCTGGTATAAACGTCTATAGAGACAATATCTCTCTCAACATTACTCAATGCCTAGGTTTACCTCCAATGTACTCACATCCTACCACACCTTTGTCTGTACATTATGCCTTGAATCTATTCTATCGCGCCCAGAAACCTGCTCCTTTTACTCTGTTCCGAACGTACTAGACGACCAGTTCTGATAGCCTTTAGCCGTACCCTTATCCTACTCCTCCTCTGTTCCTCTGGTGATGTAGAGGTTAATCCAGGCCCTGCAGTGCCTAGCTCCACTCCTACTCCCTACGTGCTCTCATTTGTTGACTTCTGTAACTGTAACAGCCTTGGTTTCATGAATATTAACATTAGAAGCCTCCTCCCTAAGTTTGTTTTATTCACTGCTTTAGCACACTCTGCCAACCCGGATGTCCTAGCCGTGTCTGAATCATGGCTTTGGAATACCACCAAAAACCCTGAAAATTCCATCCCTAACTAAAACATTTTCTGACAAGATAGAACTGCCAAAGGGGGCGGTGTTAGCCTGCAGAGTTCTGTCTTACTATCCAGGTCTGTACCCAAACAATTCGAGCTTCTATTTTTAAAAATCCACCTTTCTAGAAACAAGACTCTCACCGTTGCCTCTTGCTATAGACCACCCTCTGCCGCCAACTGTGCCCTGGACACCATATGTGAATTGATTGCCCCCCATCTATCTTCAGAGCTCGTGCTGGTAGCTGACCTAACACCCCGGCCATCCTACAATCTAAGGTTGATGCCCTCAATCTCACACAAATGATCAATGAACCCACCAGGCACAACCCCAAATCTGTAAACACGGGCAGCCTCATAGATATCATCCTAACCAACTTGCCCTCCAAATACACCTCTGCTGTTTTCAACCAAGATCTCAGCGATCACTGCCTCATTGCCTGCATCCGTAATGGGTCTGCGGTCAAACAACCACCCCTCATCACTGTCAAACGCTCCCTAAAACACTTCTGCGAGCAGGCCTTTCTAATCGACCTGGCCCTGGTATCCTGGAAGGATATTGACCTCATCCCGTCAGGAGAGGATGCCTGGTTATTCTTTAAAAGTGCCTTCCTCACCATCTTAAATAAGCATGCCCCTTTCAATTTTTTTTGAACCAGAACAGATATAGCCCTTGGTTCTCTCCAGACCTGACTGCCCTTGACCAGCACAAAAACATCCTGTGGCGTTCTGCATTAGCATCGAACAGCCCCCGTGATATGCAACTTTTCAGGGAAGTTAGAAACCAATATACACAGGCAGTTAGGAAAGCTAAGGCTAGCTTTTTCAAGCAGAAATTTGCATCCTGTAGTACAAACTCAAAAAAGTTCTGGGACACTGTAAAGTTCATGGAGAATAAGAGCACCTCCTCCCAGCTGTCCAATACACTGAGGCTAGGAAACACTGTCACAACCGATAAATCCACAATAATTGAGAATTTCAATAAGCATTTTTCTACGGCTGGCCATGCTTTCCACCTGGCTACCCCTACCCCGATCAACAGCCCTGCACCCCCCACAGCAACTCGCCCAAGCCTCCCCCATTTCTCCTTCACCCAAATCCAGATAGCTGATGTTCTGAAAGAGCTGCAAAATCTGGACCCCTACAAATCAGCCGGGCTAGACAATCTGGACCCTCTCGTTCTAAAATTATCTGACAAAATTTTTGCAACCCCTATTACTAGCCTGTTCAACCTATCTTTCGTATCGTCTGTGATTCCCAAAGATTTGAAAGCTGCCGCTGTCATCCCCCTCTTCAAAGGGGGAGACACTCTAGACCCAAACTGCTACAGACATATATCCATTCTACCCTGCCTTTCTAAGGTCTTCGAAAGCCAAGTTAACAAACAGATCACCGACCATTTCGAATCCTACCGTACCTTGTCCGCTATGCAATCTGGTTTCAGAGCTGGTCATGGGTGCACCTCAGCCACGCTCAAGGTCCTAAACGATATTATAACCGCCATCGATAAAAGACAGTACTGTGCTGCCGTATTCATCGACCTGGCCAAGGCTTTCGACTCTGTCAATCACCACATTCTTATCGGCAGACTCAACAGCCTTGGTTTCTCAAATGATTGCCTCGCCTGGTTCACCAACTACCTCTCTGATAGAGTTCAGTGTGTCAAATCGGAGGGCCTGTTGTCCGGACCTCTGGCAGTCTATGGGGGTGCCACAGGGTTCAATTCTCAGGCCGACTCTCTTCTCTGTATATGTGCTCTTGCTGCTGGTGATTCTCTGATCCACCTCTATTTATTGTCTAACATGGAGACCTTGGATTGCCACCAGATGAAGATCATCAAAGGTAGGTGATAAATAGTAATGCTATTTCTGACTTTTATGACACTATCCTTGCCTGGAAAATGGCTGTATGGGTTTCTGTGGCTAGGTGCATACGTAACATAATCGCAAAGTGTGCTTTCTCCGTAAAGCCTTTTTGAAATCTGACACAGCGGTTGCATTAAGGAGAAGTTTATCTTTATTCGTATGTTTAACACTTGTATTTTAGATCAATGTTTATGATGAGTATTTCTGTTATTTGATGTGGCTCTCTGTACTTTCACCGGATGTTTGTTTGAGACAATGCATTTCTGACCATAACACGCCAATGTAAACTTGAGATTTTTGGATATAAATATGAACTTTATCGAACAAAACATACATGTATTGTGTAACATGAAGTCCTATGAGTGCCATCTGATGAAGATCATCAAAGGTTAGTGATTAATTTGATCTCTATTTCTGCTTTTTGTGACTCCTCTCTTTGGCTGAAAAAATGGCTGTTTTGAATTTGGCGCCCTGCAATTTCACTGGCTGTTGTCGAGGTTGGACGCTATGGTACCAGAGAGGTTAACTAACCTCCAGACGAGCTTCAATGCCATACAACTCTCCTTCCATGGCATCCAACTGCTCTTAAATGCAAGTAAAACTAAATGCATGCTCTTCAACCGATCGCTGCCCACACCTGCCCGTCCGTCCAGCATCACTACTCTGGACGGTTCTGCCTTAGAATATGTGGACAACTACAAATACCTAGGTTTCTGGTTAGACTGTAAACTCTCCTTCCAGACTCACATTAACTTCTTATGGATAGGGGGCAGCATTTTCATGTTTGGATGAAAAGCGTGCCCAGAGTAAACTGCCTGATACTCAGTCCCAGTTGCTAATACATGCATAGTATTAGTAGATGTGGATAGAAAACACTCTGAAGTTTCTAAAACTGTTTGAATGATGTCTGTGAGTATAACAGAACTCATATGGCAGGCGAAAACCTGAGAAGAATCCAACCAGGAAGTGGGAAATCTGAGGTTTGTAGGTTTTCAACTCTTGGCCTATCGAATACACCGTATCTATGGGGTCATTTTGCACTTCCTAAGGCTTCCACTAGATGTCAACAGTCTTTAGAACCTTGTTTGATGCTTTTACTGTAAAGTGGGGCCGAATGAGAGGGCAATGAGTCAGGGCTCTGGCAGAATGCCAGGAGCTCGTGACGCTCGTTCACGTGAGAGCGAGCTCTGTTCCATTGCTTTTCTGAAGACAAAGGAATTCTCCGGTTGGAACATTATTGAAGATTTATGTTAAAAACATCCTAAAGATTGATTCTATACTTCGTTTGACATGTTTCTACGGACTGTAATATAACTTTTCGTCTGAACTTTTGCCTGGACCTGCCCGTGCGTCGTGAGTTTAGATTGTGTACTGAACGCGCAAACCAAAAGGAGTAATTTGGACATAAATGATGGACTTTATGGAACAAATCAAACATTTATTGTGGAACTGGGATTCCTGGGAGTGCATTCTGATGAAGATCATCAAAGGTAAGTGAATATTTATAATGCTATTTCTGACTTATGTTAACTCCAACATGGCGGATATCTCTTGTGGTTGATTTGTCGTCTGAGTGCTGTACTCAGAATATTGCATGGTTTGCTTTTTCCGTAAAGTTTTTTTGAAATCTGACACAGCGGTTGTATTAAGGAGAAGTATATCTTGGTTTTTGGATATAAATATGAACTTGATCGAACAAAACATACATGTAACATGTTGTCCCGGGAGTGTCATCTGATGAAGAATATCAAAGGTTAGTGATTCATTTTATCAATATTTCTGCTTTTTGTGACTCCTCTCTCCCTCTCTTTGGTTGGAAAATCGCTGTATGCTTTCTGTGACTAGTTGCTGACCTAACATAATGATATGTTCTGCTTTCGCCGAAAATATTTTTTGAAATCGGACACTGTGGTTGGATTAACGAGAAATTTATCTTTAAAATGGTGTCTAATACTTGTATGTTTGAGAAAATTTAATTATGAGATTTCTGTTGATTGAATTTGGCGCCGTGCAATTTCATTGGCTGTTGGCGAGGGGTTCCGCTAGCATCTCCAATCCAAAATTAAATCTAGAATCGGCTTCCTATTTCGCAACAAGGCATCCTTCACTCATGCTGCAAAAACATACCCTCGTAAAACTGACCATCCTACCAATCCTCGACTTCGGCGATGTCATTTACAAAATAGCCTCCAACACTGTACTCAACAAATTAGATGCAGTCTATCACAGTGCCATCCGTTTTGTCACCAAAGCCCCATATACTACCATATACTACCCACCACTGCGACCTGTACACTCTCGTTGGCTGGCCCTCGCTTCATACTCATCGCCAAACCCACTGGCTCCAGGTCATCTACAAGTCTCTGCTAGGTAAAGCCCCGCCTTATCTCAGCTCACTGGTCACCATAGCAGCACCCACCCGTAGCACGCGCTCCAGCAGGTATATCTCACTGGTCACCCCCAAAGCCAATTCTTCCTTTGGCCGCCTTTCCTTCCAGTTCTCTGCTGCCAATGACTGGAATGAACTGCAAAAATCACTGAAGCTGGAGACTTATATCTCCCTCTCTAGCTTTAAGCACAAGCTGTCAGAGCAGCTCACAGATCACTGCACCTGTACATAGCCCATCTGTAAATAGCCCATCCAACTACCTCATCCCCATACTGTATTTATGTTTTTATCTTGCTCCTTTGCACCCCAGTATCTCTACTTGCACATTCATCTTCTGCACATCTACCATTCCAGTGTTTAATTGCTATTTTGTAATTACGTCGCCACCATGGCCTATTTATTGCCTTACCTCCCTTATCCTACCTCATTTGCACACACTGTATATAGACTTTTTCTACTGTATTATTGACTGTATGTTTGTTTATTCCATGTGTAACTCTGTGTTGTTGTATGTGTCGAACTGCTTTGCTTGATCTTGGCCAGGTCGCAGTTGTAAATAAGAACTTGTTCTCAACTAGCCTACCTGGTTAAATAAAGGTGAAATTAAAATAAAATAAAACATTTTTTAGTTGTTCTCTGACCTGCCTCCCAACTTGCTGTTGTCAACTGTGATGATGATAATAGCTGGTAATGGTGGCAAGTTCATTACACAGATAAGGACCTTTACTGGACCTTCCCCTCCTGTGTAGGAGGATTAGGTGTTTGTTGTCACTTGGGCCAAGCATTCGCTATGTCATCAGAGCGCGACGTATGCTTGTTGTTGTTGAACGCTGTCGAACACCAAACCTGAACTAAAGACCTTGGTTTAAAAGCGGACAGTGTTTTCATATACTTTTATTTTATTTTGAATCCTGCGGCTCTGTTGGGCTAAATTGGTGTGAATGCTGCTATCTGTCCCCGGATCCTGCCAGATTCCGTATAGGGGGAGAGACGCGAAAGCCCAGGTAGTCTAGCTGGCTCGGCGGTCTCAAATAGAGGCCGCTATTGAAAGTTTCCAGCGTTGCAGGAGCTGTGTTTACTTTGCTTTGTTACAGGACAATGTGGACCGCGCTGACTTTCAATGTAGCAACTGCTTGCTTGCGGAGGACTACAGGAGCGAAGTAGCTACTCTTAACAAGCAAGTAGCAAACCTACATAAGCTACTGGGGAACCCATGACCACCTACCTTTTCTTTTTCTTCCACCCCAGTAGCCGGATGCCGCTCTGGTCTGGTGGAAGTTTCCCCGCCGTGTCGGCTCTCCACAGCTGACTGGCCGGTGCTAGACAGGGTTCCATCCCCGAAGGGGTCTCCCCTTCCCTGGAGAACGGAGCTGATCTCGACCCAACCAACCAGCCAAGGAGGTACGTTACTCGCCGTGGAAGTCGAAGAAGGCGTCTTCTGGCAACGGGGGTCTTCATGGAGATGTTGAGCCTGGAACTGATACAGACCAGAAACAGCTTTGCCGCCCTGGATCTAGAGGTTCCGGCGCCGTCGTCCTTGGTGGCTTCCCAATCAAGATTGGATCCGGAGGTACCTGCGTCTTCGTCCTCGGTTCTGTATCCCTCTCCAGTGGCTTCTACCTCAGGTTCAGATCCTCGGAGCTCCCAACATCACCAGCTGTCATCATAGGCAGCTCTATGGTGAGAAACATCTCGTTCCCCAAGGCAAAAACCCTGTGCTACCCAGGAGCACGAGTACAGGACATAACAAGGCTGCTTCCGACTGTTCTACCACAGATGCCGGGAGCTGACACTGTCGTAGTCCATGTGGGGTCAAATGACGTAGGAGGGCTAGCTCGGAACATTTGAAAATGTATTTTAAAGAACTGATTTTAGCATTAAAAGACTCCAAAAAACTGCCAATATTTTCAGGTCCAGTACCATCGTTGGGCCACGGGTGTGAAAGATTCAGCAGACTGCTGGCATTACACATCTGTCTAAAAGACTACTGTTGCTCTTCTGGAGTCACTTTCATTGACACCTTCTGGAAACAGAAAATACTCTACAGGAATGACAGAGTCCATCCAAATCATCTTGGCTCCTGGACTCTGTCCACGCATTTCAAGGCTGCGTTGAAACAATGACAATGAATGATCCAAGACCAGCTCAGTTAATCACTACCATTGTGACAATGAGTTGTCATAATGCTGCATCAAATGTACTTGATTTTAGGGGCATTGGCAAACACAATGTAAGTAATTTAATGTATGCACCCCTTATTGCACCGAATACATCTGTTTATCATACAGCTATTGTAAGTAGTAATCATGAGCTTATAAACCAGAGTTACACTGTTAGCACTGAGGCGGTGTGTAATAGTAGGAAGACCACTTTATGCAGCTCACCCTGCGCTATCAGCTCCAATGTAAATAACATGAGTAAGTCTACCTCTGATAAGCTTCCCAGTAAAACATAAAAACAATCAAGCAACCCAGAAAAGTGCAAAGAATAGCCCACATTAACATGTGTGGCCTAAGAAACAAGGTCCATGAATCAATAACTTGCTTGTAACAGATGACATTCATATTCTGACTATCTTTGAAACTCACTTAGATAATACCTTTGATGATACAGTGGTAGCAATACATGGTTATAACATCTACAGAAAAGACAGAAATGACAACAGAGGTGGTGTTGCGGTCTGTATTCGGAACCACATTCCTGTAAGCTTAGAGACGATCTAATGTTAAATACTGTTGAAGTAATATCTGGATAAGAGCGTCTGCTAAATGACTTAAATGTAAATGTAATATAGCTTCATCTGCCTCACCTAAAGCCCATTCTTGTGGCAAGCTGCTATAGACCACCAAGTGCTAACAGTCAGTATCTGGATAATATGTGTGAAATGCTTGTTAATGTATGTGATATCAACAGAGAAGTATATTTTCTGAGTGATTTAAATATTGACTGGTTATCATCAAGCTGCCCACTCAGGAAAAAAATTAATACTGTATCCAGTGCCTGCAACCTGGATCAGGTTGTCAGTCAACCTACCAGGGTATTTACAAACAGCACAGGAATGAAATCATCAACATGTATTGAACATATCTTTACTAACTCTGCAGATATGTGCTTTAAAGAAGTATCCAGATCCATAGGATGCAGTGATCACAATATAGTAGCCATATCTAGGAAAACTAAAATTCCAAAGGCTGGGCCTAATATAGTATATAAGAGGTCATACAATAAGTTTTGTAGTGATTCATATGTCAATGATATTTGCTGGTCTGTGGTGTGTAATGAGGAGCAACCAAACACTGCACTTGACGCATTTATGGAACTATTTATTCCAGTTACTAATAAGCACGCACCCATTAAGAAAATGACTGTAAAAACTGTTAAATCCCCTTGGATTGATGAGGAATTAAAAAATGGTATGGTTGAGAGGGATGAGGCAAAATGTATGGCAGCCCAACTGATTGGCAAACGTACTGCAAATTAATAAATCATGTGACTAATCTAAAAAAAAGAAAAAGAAACTACACCATGAAACAAAGATAAATTATATAAAGAATGATCGTAAAAAGCTTTGGGGCACCTTAAATGAAATTTTTGGGAAAAAAAACAACTCGGCTACTTCATTCATTGAATCAGATGGCTCATTCATCACAAAGCCCACTGATATGACTTTTTAATTGGCAAGATAAGCAAACTTAGGGATGACATGCCAGCAACAAACACTGACACTACACATCCAAGTATATCGGACCAAATTATGAAAGACAAGAATTGTACTTTTGAATTCTGTAAAGTCAGTGTGGAAGAGGTGAAAAAATGATTGTTGTCTATCAACAATGACAAGCCACCGGGGTCTGACAATCTGGATGGAAAATTACTGACGATAATAGCAGACGATATTGCCACTCCTATTTGCCACATCTTCAATTTAAGCCTACTAGAGAGCGTGTGCCCTCAGGCCTGGAGGGAAGCTAAGGTCATTCCGCTAACCAAGAATAGTAAAGCCCCCTTTACTGGCTCAAATAGCTGACCACTCAGCCTGTTACCAACCCGTAGCAAACTTCTGGAAAAAATTGTGTTTGACCAGATACAATGCTATTGCACAGTAAACAAATTGACAACAGAATTTCAGCATGCTTATAGGGAAGGACACTCAAAAATCACAGCACTTACACAAATGACTGATGATTGGCTGAGAGAAATTGATGATAAAATGATTGTGGGGGCTGTCTTGTTTGACTTCAGTGCAGCTTTTGACATTATCGATCATAGTCTGCTGCTGGAAAAACGTATGTGTTATGGCTTTACACACCCTTCTATAATGTGGATAAAGAGTTACTTGTCTAACAGAATACAGAGAGTGTTCTTTAATGGAAGCCTCTCAAATATAATCCAGTTAGAATCAGGAGTTCCCCAAGGTAGTTGTTTAGGCCCCTTGCCTTTTTACATTTTTACTAACGACATGCCACTGAGTAAAGCCAGAGTGTCTATGTATGCGGATGACTCAACACTATACACGTAATTTACTACAGCGACTGAAATGACGGCAACACTCAACAAAGAGCTGCAGTTAGTTTCACAGTGGGTGGCAAGGAATAAGTTAGCCCTAAATATTTCTCAAACTAAAAGCATTGTATTTGGAACAAAAAACTCACTAAACCCTAAACCTAAACTAAATATTGTAATAAATAATGTGGAAATTGAGCAAGTTGAGATGACTAAACTGCTTGGAGTAACCCTAGATTGTAAAGTGTCATAGGCAAACATATTGATGCAGTAGTAGCTAAGATGGGGAGAAGTCTGTCTATAATAAAGCGATGCTCTGCCTTCTTAATAACAACACTATCAACAAGGCAGGTCCTACAGGCCCTAGTTTTGTCGCACCTTGACTACTGTTCAGTCGTGTGGTCAGGTGCCACAAAAAAGGACCTAGGAAAATTGCAATTGGCTCAGAACATGGCAGCACGGCTGGCCCTTGGATGTACACAGAGAGCTAATATTAATAATATGCATGTCAATCTCTCCTGTCTGAAAGTGGAGGAGAGATTAACTTCACCACTACTTTTATTTATGAGAGGTATTGACATGTTGACTGCACCGAGCTGTCTGTCTAAACTACTGGCACACAGCTCGGACACCCATGCATACCCCACAAGACATGCCACAAGAGGTCTCTTCACAGTTCCCAAGTCCAGAACAGACTATGGGAGGCGCACAGTACTAGAGAGAGCCATGACTAGATGGAACTCTATTCCACATCAAGTAACTGACGCAAGCAGTAAAGTTAGATTTAAAAAACATAAAAAAACACCTTATGGAACAGGGGGGACTGTGAAGTAACACAAACATTGGCACAGACACATGCACACACACGCACATGCACTCACACACACGCACGCACGCACGCACGCACGCACGCACGCACGCACGCACGGTAACATACGCACTATACATACACATGGATTTAGTACTGTAGATATGTGGTAGTGGTGGAGTAGGGGCCTGAGGGCACACAGTGTGTTGTAAAATCTGTGAATGTATTGTAATGTTTTTAAAATTGTATAAACTGCCTTAATTTTGCTTGAACCTCCGGAAGAGTAGCTGCTGCTCTGGCAGCGGCTAATGGGGATCCATAATAAATACAAATACAAACTCACTCACAGAACTCCATTTTGGGAAGCCTGTACAGGCAAGAAGCTTCCCACCCCCCCTACCCATCCCTCCCCCGCCCCCTTATGACACATCAGGAAGTGATAATTGGCCACCTCAGAATTATGACAGACTCTCCTTAAAGCCGCCCACCGGCTAGAATTATGCCGTAGTCCTGGAGCAGTCAGACCTTATTAAAATAAGAGGTGGTAGCAATGATTTCTGTGTATCGGAAGGAGGTGCTGACAGTTGTAACGGCTAAGCTGTCTTAAATCACAGCACGCTCGCTCTACTTGCTACCTGCTGCTGGTGTTGACACTGATGCACAGGGAGCGGATGGGGGAAAGACGAGCCTTACTTTTGTGCATTTTAGAGTATCAAAGGGGAAGGGGAAGGCTTATAAAGCCCACCCAAAACAGGGGGTGTAGGGGGAGAATTTCCTTTGGGCTTGTGCCAGATATGATTGGACATATTTAATGACGATGGTGGTTTGTGGTAGACGTAACAGAAATAGACATTCAGACATAAAGACTGTTGACAACACAGTGATACAGAGATATTCAATGATTTTGGAGACGGCCTACTTTGCTGTTGTGTCTGAAGTAGTATTGTTTTAACCTAATAATAGTACTGTATTTAGTTATTCAATTATTAGTCAAGCCCCAAGGTCAATCCTCAAGGGTAAAGGTTAGTCTATGGATGTCTGAATGGAGTTTTCAATAGACCACACCTTCCTCAAATGGCTTAAAGAAACCCCAAACAGGTTCCTCATACCTCACAAAACTGACATCAAACAGGGTCCCCATACCTCACTAAACTGACACCAAACAGGGTCCCCATACCTCACTAAACTGACACCGAACAGGGACATCAAACAGCGTCCTCATACCTTACTGAACTGACATCATACAGGGTCCCCATACCTCACTAAACTGACACCAAACAGGGACATTAAACAGCATCCTCATACCTCACTGAACTGACATCAAACAGGGTCATCATACCTCACAAAACCTACATCAAACGATAGTATTGTAGGTTCTTTGGGATCAAATGACATAGCTATGTAGATTATAATTTCTATCAAGGCACAAGGCGAGACCCAGATGCAGACACAGGAGGCAGATGGTTGGAGTCTTACAATGTTTATTAATCCAAAAAGGGGTAGGCAAGAGAATGGTCGTGTACAGGCAAAAGGTCAAAACCAGGTCAGGTACCGAAGGGCAGGCAGATTCAAGGTCAGCGCAGGCAGGATGATCAGGCAGGCGGGAAAGTAGTCCTGAGTCAGGCAGTGGTCAAAACCGGGAAGACTAGCAAAAGAGAATAGAAAAGAAGCACGGGGAAAAACACGCTGGTTGACTTGACTAAATGTACAAGACGAACTGGCACAGAGAGACAGGAAACACAGGGATAAATACACTCGGCAAAATAAGTGACACCTGGAGGGGGTGGAGACAATCACAGGGACAGGTGAAACAGATCAGGGCGTGACAATTTCAGCTTTCATGCCCCCCTTCTCGTACTAATACACAGCTCGGGAACATTTGCTGTTGAATAGTAATAAGGCAGACAAGGAGCTAACCACAGTTGGGATAAATAAAAGCCATATTAATGGCTGCCCCGAAAAACTAGCAAATTAAAGCAAATTTACACCTTTTCAGAAAAGCCATCGAGGGGTCTATCGGGCTTCTGGAACACTAATTTCTCTGCATTTTGACAAGTCGAGCTCGCCTCTCTCCTCTCCCCTGTTCTGCCTTAATAGCCATGCTGACAGAGACATAATCGCCCGCAGCTAATTCCCTAACGGCACCCTATTCCCTATATAGTGCACTACTTTTGACCAGAGCCCTATGGGCGAATGGCCGTTTCAGGTTGCCTTTCGGCCCCCACTTGAGTAATGGTGTGAGAGACACGGTTCACGTCGCCACCGGCAACACTGTCTGGGATTAAAATGCCTGATGCCTTTTATTGACGTAATTGTGATTTTGATGAGGTCGAGTCGTGGGAAAGGTGGGATTACGATTGTTTGTAAGGGGTCTAAGCATTCCTAAACTGATAGTAAGACAGCAGTAAAAGGCACACCACTGAACTCAATTAGTAGAAGTGAGTAGGGCTATCTGTGATCTGTTGTATCGTGTGCTTGGTCCTGCTTTTAATGGGACATGACTAGAGAGGAAGAATTTTTTGACTACGCCAGTGATTTGAGCAATGAGACGTTGTGTGTGTGTGTGTGTGTGTGTGTGTGTGTGTGTGTGTGTGTGTGTGTGTGTGTGTGTGTGTGTGTGTGTGTTGTACCTTGCTGGTTATTTGCTTGTTAGTTTGTGCCTGTCTGTGTGCATGTATTTTATTTTTATTAATTCCCTCAGGTGTAATTAAGTATGTATTCTCTGAAGCACACACTCACTTAAACTCCCCACAAAGAACACACGTCTAGTATGTGTCTTGTAAATGCAGCTGTATACGAGCAATTCCACGGTAACAGTGTGATGCTTCTGTCTCTTATACACATCTAGATGTGTATAAGAGACAGCGGTAACAGTGTGATGCTGAGACAGATGTTTTACTTTAAAATGTATGTCAAACAAATACCCAAAGCTAAACACACGATACAACTCTAAGGACTACTTTTAAGAAATTTAATTGGAAATTTACTTGAAGAACAGCGCAGATGCAAAGTTTAGTAACAGAATGACGGCACCAACTGCACAAACCGTCATTCTGATACCAAACTTTGCGTCTGCTATTTTTGTGTATGTCTGTGTTTTGGTGTGTGTAATGTGTGTGTACGTATGTGTGTGTGTATGTGTGTGTGTCTAATGTGTATGTGTGCATGTGGGTTTCCAACAGTGATAGCTTCTCTCCAAACAGCCCTGACTCCTCCCCTCGGCCCCATTCGGTTGGTGAGACTCCAGCAGGCTAAATACAACGGTCGATCACCACCGTCTCCCTACCATTCTCTACCCAGCAGTCCCTTGCCCCTGCACAAAGCCGCCACCCACGCTGCAGGAGACAGATTAGCTGCAACCAAACTCTCAGTGGAGTTTAGAGAAGAAAGCACACACACACACACTGGATGAGAGCAGAGACACACACACACACACACACACACACACACACACACACACACACACACACACACACACACACACACACACACACACAGCTATTGATGTGAATTCTGTCTGCTCTAGTAAGGATGAGATTTGGTGTCTGCTAATTTCTCCGCTCCACTTATGTCTGATTCACTTATAAGGGTAAAGAGGACTTGGGACACACGTTTGGAGTCCACTGTGGGTGGTGGGTAAGTTTTCAATGAACACTTTTGGAGAAGAGACTGACTGCTATGCCCTCACTGAAGAACCAACGTGTATGTTCATGGCATAGCAAAAATAAATGCCATAAAATCAACCTCCGTGATAGCCAGTTTACCACATGAATGATATGTACAATAATGAATAGTCTACAGTTATATTAGGAATCATGCTTGTCTGCTAAAATGGTATCAGATCTTTTTCATCCTCACTAATAAACTTGGTCTATCTAATACATCTGGAGTGATGTCTTTCACAGCAAGGGGGCAGTGTTGTCCTTCTCTGCCTCCACTCACAACCCTGTTGCAATATTCAAATGGGGCTGGATCTGATTTTCTTCTCTGTGTGGGAGAACTCTGATGCTCAATCATTTGCCTTTGTGTGGAAGGAAGAGCAGGGGCGCGGCCCAAGTGAAGAGGTGCCTCTTTTCGAGAACATGCACCTGTGTGTTAGGAGGTCATCCCACCTTGGGAGAGGTGATAGGAGGCGGAATCACTGAATATAATACAATAGAAGGAATGGAATTCCCAACATTCTAACAGAGGAGATGGACAAAAATAATAAATAGAAGTTGAATGTCCATCCACAGTTTGCGGCCTCAAAACAGCGGGAGTGGAAAACAGAGCAAACAGCCATTGCCTGTTCAAATAGCTGCATTGTCTCTGCTAGTGATCGACCTCAACACCTTTGTATGGGTAAACCTCCATGTGTAGCTTATAGGGAGAATGAGAGATGCTGAAGGAACAATGGCAAAATCAAATTTTGTTTGTCACATGCGCCGAATACAACAGGTGTAGACCTTACAGTGAAATACTTACTTACAAGACCTTAAACAACAATGCAGTTGTAAGAAAAATGTGTTAAGTAAAAAAAAAATAAGTAAAAAAAAAATATATATATATATATAATGAAAGAGCAGCAGTAAAATAACAGTTGTGAGGCTATATACAGGGGGTACAGAGTCAATGTGTGGTGGCACCGGTTAGTCGAGGTAATTGATCCTTTTTGAGGATCTGAGGACCCATGCCAAATCTTTTCAGTCTCCTGAGGTGGAATAGGCTTTGTCGTGCCCTCTTCACGACTGTCTTGGTGTGTTTGGTCCATGATAGTTTGTTGGTGATGTGAACAACAAAGATACTTGAAGCTCTCAACTTGCTCCAGTACAGCCCCGTTGATGAGAATGGGGGCATGCTCGGTACTCCTTTTCCTGTAGTCCACAATCATCTCCTTTGTCTTGATAACGTTGAGGGAGAGGTTTTTATCCTGGCACCACACGGCCAGGTCTCTGACCTCCTCACTATAGGCTGTCTCATCGTTGTCGGTGATCAGGCCTAACACTTTTGTGTCATCGGCAAACTTAATGATGGTGTTGGAGTTGTGCCTGGCCATGCAGTCATGAGTGAACAGGGAGTACAGCAGGGGGCTGAGCACGCACCCCTGAGGGGCCCCGTGTTGAGGATCAGCATGACGAATGTGTTGTTACCTACCCTTACCACCTGGGGATGGCCCGTCAGGAGGTACAGAATCCAGTTGCAGAGGGAGGTGTTTAGTCCCAGGGTCCGTAGTTTAGTGATGAGCTTTGAGGACACTATGGTGTTGAACGCTGAGCTGTAGTTAATGAACAGTCTTCGTGTATGTGTGTACACCACCATAATGAGTCATGTAATAAAACTGATCTGAGACCAGCAACTTACTATCTGCACCCTGCAGTGTTCCATTGTCAACATTGTTGGCAGATAAACCACTATCTGCCTTCTGCCCTGGATTCAATCTGAAATAAAAATGTAATGTAAACACAAGACAGTACAGTATGGCTGTTGCAATTTTTCCTTAACATTTTCCTGAATCTTCAAGTCAACAGACTTAGACTTAGCTCCCACTCTCTCTACGTTGAATCCATTATCCAGTCAAGATAAGTGTAGCATCTGTATTACAAAGCTGTAAAACCAGAAATATTTTGGGCCAAATCATAGTAAGCTGGATTATACTTTAATGTATAATGTTTAATGTCTTTAATGTTTAATGTCTTTAATGTCATGCTCTGTATTACACCCATCTCTGAAAAACAATATTTTCAGTTTTCTAGATAGTTCATTAGAAAGCATTGAATATGGATCCTCGGCTCTATGCCTTTCTACCAAGGGTATCATCTTAGAATTCTGACAGGTCTAGGAGCGCAGCAGGTTACAGACCTTGTGCAAATTAAAAGAGCCAAATGTCAGCGATGTTCTGCTTACCTGCTGAGCGGTACACCTCCGATATCAGCAGTTCTACATGCCTGTACCACCACCCACTGTGCCAGCCATTAGGTATACGTCTTATTTTTCATCAGGTAACAAGGTAATCTCCTATTATCCACTCCACTTTAATTTAACTCTCGTCTCTGAAAGTCTGACAAATATTCAGCATCGACTATTGCTTTGTACGGTATGTTCCCCGTATGTTCCTCAAATTGAATTTTGTGTTGTTTATTCCTTGAACAAATGTTGTTAACATAACCGACTCTGCTATATCTGAGGCATGGGGGAGTGCAATTCATTCATGGTGTTGATTTTCTCCAATATCAAATCCTTATATGCAAATGACTTCCTTTCTCCCACCCTCTGCTTTCCTCAACTCCTGGTAGGCATCAGGCCTTTTAATCCCAGCCAGTGTTGCCGGTGGCGACGTGAACCGTGTATCTCACACTCTCTTACCGCTCCGAGTACTTCGACACATAGCCATGATGTCACAGCTGCAGATGTTTCACCCTGAGTAGCTTTGCAGCTGTGTGTGTCTGTGTGTGTGTCAGACTTGATGCGTCTCGAGGGTGTAACGTAAGCCAGTACATTGTCTAGACCAGACGGGTCCAATTCGGCCTGCGGGTGGTTTAAAATATATATATAATAAAAAAAGGAACACATTTGGGGGGGGGGGGGTGACTGAACTCAAAACCCTGAATGACTGAAACCAAATGGAAACTGTATAAATGATAATGGACCTACATTCATAGAGTCTTTTGACTGTGTCCAGCTCGCTAATAATCAACCAAATGACAGTCAGGGAGCATAGTAAATTCCCAAAATGATGGATAGAGGACTATTTTTTACAAAATGTTGAAGGTGAGGAAATATAACACATTTTCAGTGCGGCCCTCCGGACCTCGTTGAAGACCGAATGTGGCCCTCGGGGCAAAATTAGTTTGACAGCCGTGGTCTGGACCCCACATGGAAGGGGGATCAACCCTCATGACTAATGCCTACTAATGGTAATGGCATGTGAAAGGGGCATGATCTGAAACCATTTATTTGAGGATTTTGCTGCTTTGATTCCACCAGCTAACTTCAGAACCTTACAGACACACACATGTCTTACTCTAAATCTGTCTCTGTCTAGAAATGAAATGTATTGTACAGTGCTGTTCTAAGGTAATAGTAAAAATGCCTAATCCCCATGAAGTGCCAGCTGTGTGTCAATGACTGAACTAGTCATCTCAATGCTAGACATGTAGTACTGCTATTGTTTCAGTTTATTGGGAATGTTGATGGTAATGGCAGTGAACCAGAGTGCGAATTAAAGGAGTCCCCCTAAATGCAACATGTCCAATTTTGATAATAATGGTAATTGAACCATTCTCCTATTTGTTTACAATGCAATTTGTATTGCTATAGTAAGACTATTCCAAATTAAACGAACATCCCAACCTCTAGGGCTGGGAGTTGCCAAGGACCTGACAATATTATCACCATATTTAAGTGCTGATAAGATATGTATTGCGATACTCACGATTCTATACTGTATGTATTGCAAATCGATGCTGTGATTTTATTTCGATTCAATGTTCCAAACATATTGCTCACCATATGTCTGCTGCAAAGGGACAAGTGAGAGCCATGAGGAAACGAGTTTTGATCAGTCATGGAAATAAGTGCTGAAAACAAACTGGCTCCCATATTTAAAAAGAAGCTGGAGAACAAGCTATGAAGGAAAATTACTTGAGTTCTGCTTCAGGTACAGCCAACTAGAGCTCAAATTATATTGCTATATTGTCAAAACAATACGATGTGATATATCGTCAAAAATAATATCCCAATTTGTAACTTTTCTTTCTACAAGAAAGGTAATTTTGTCAGCAAGACACATCAATTAATTCAGGCTACAAGAGTGTAGACCTAATGACAATCTCTGAATGCAATTACACTTTTTGACGTTTTGTAACGGACGTCTTTCCATTCATCAAATGGTGCGAGTCCACAGTGCACTGTTTGGATGCTGGAATTATTTTGGAGTGGACGAACATGCGCAGGTGGCCTATTTTTTAAAAGTAATTTGGTTGACAATAAGATGAAGACATCATGACTGGTTGTGTTAATGCCAAATTAAAAGGCAATAAAAAAAATGTTTCCGTTAAATGACATGTCTTTACTATTAGGCGCATAAAAATGTCTGTGCACGCAAGTCAAGGGAAAAATATATAGATCCTCTGAATGTCTCAGTATAATTCGCACTCTGGAGTGAACTTATTATTTTAAGTGTCAGGTAATAAAGGAGTTGCAGGGTGCTCTAGACCTGTCAAAACATTCATCTTCCAAATGTTGTCTTGTCATCTAATTGTACGTGAATGATCTAGTCTGTGAGAGAAGATAATCATTGCTGTACGTGGTTGCGCTTTGTTCTTCTTTCCTGCCGTGTAGTTTAAAATACCACACAGCCAGAGCCACGTCTGCTTTTGATTTGAAACACTTCGATTTAATAACCTTACATGGAACAAATTAGTGTCTGAAGAAATGGAAAGCGAATGTAATTGTTGTCGCTGTAGCTGTCTCTTGAACTGAAGCGAAAAGGTCCTACTCATGAGATACCATTTTAAACGGTCACTTCTACTGTTAATCAATAACTGTTGCATTCATTTAATGATAACAGGTCATAGACATGAATTTGAGCTCACAGTAGTCAGGCAAGTGATGTTTAATATACTGTATGACAGCAACCAAAAACAGATACGATGTTGCCTACCAAATAGGCAAACCATTCTATCCTCACTACCAACCAGAGACAAATGTAAAACAAACCTTAACATTGTCCACATATCTACAATTTACCCGTCAACAGTCTGACAACAGTCTGACAACAGTATGAACTGAACTGTGGGGGAAGTTTTTCCTTGTCTCGCAAGCTGGTTTGATTCAACTTACTAGAGCTCTGTTCAGGGAAATATCGATCACGGGAAAACACAAGTGTGATTTTCAAGTGGGCAGTAAAGTGTAGCCTTTTTAAGCACAAGCTGATGCCATTTTGACAACAGAATTAGCCGTCCTCCGCCTGCCTTTTTCACTGGAGCTCTCAACTCCTAACACAGTCACAGACAACATTGGCCTGTTATGTTGTCTTGCGGGATCTTGTTACGGCTCCTGCACGGTGGATCTCTGTGAATGCCCTGTAATTCCTCAACTAAACGGCTCCCAGTGCTTCTGATCTCTCAGGCACGCAGGCAGACCACGGAAGGTGATGCTACTGCCGCCACCGCTGAGACGGTTTTCAGGCTTAGTGCCCAGGGGCAAGGTAGTTTTATGGATCTGGCTGATGGAAGATCCAGTGCTAAGCCCCCTAAAGGCAGAATGGAAGTTTACCCAGATGTCCAGAAAGAAGTGGCTCTGTTGTCTAAATTATCTGATTGAGGGAAAAAGTCACATTTTCTCTTCTCTTTCCTTTCCCTTTCTCTTTCTCTCCATCTTTCTCTACCATCATCTCTCCCTCTCTGTCTCGCCATCCCTTTTTCCAGGCTCGAGTGAAAAAGCAAACAGTTTGTGTCAGGGGATTTGGGGATGTGTTCGAAACGAAGGATGAGACTTGGGCGCACTGGGCGTGCCTTTTGTTAATAGAATACGCATGGCTTGCTCTCCCTGGGGCTGTCGGCGATGAGAGGAGAACTAAAATGTTAATGTTATTACTGACATGAATTCTCACAGAACTTCTTAGTTCCTTACCACATCTAAAATGCTCTATGTCGTCCTGGTAAGTAAACTCCAATGGAGGAGCATTGTCACGATTTTGGATTGCCGAATGTGATGACAGGTGTGCTGTGATGTATCTACAGTAGGTAAACATGTGCCACCTCATATAGGCCCAAATTAAACTAAAAGTTCCAGGCAAATCTTCCATTGACATCTGAACATTTGACAGGGGTCCTATGGGGTTTTGACGAAGACCTGTGATCTCGCACGTCTGCTAATGTTCTAAGGACATGAGCCACAAATCAACACAAGGCCGACGCTCGAAGCCGTGTTCCTGTTCCATGCAGTTTGCGTGGGCGGACATGGTTGTTTGTCTGAAAGAATGATGATGCGTCGATGGGACACCTGTTCTGCTGAGTTGACGACTAAAAGCCCCCCCCCCCCTCCCCACTCCCCCCACACGCTGTGTGGGAGTGACAAGAGGGGAGAACATGATGGAGGCTACGAAGGTTGCCTGAGGTGTGTTTTCCATAATACAAACAGAGCGTTGGATCGGAACCTGCCTGTGAATCATCCTAGCCTGAATTGGAGTCAAAATGTCAAGGTTTTCAACGATTTACAAACCACAATGGATGAATCTATGAATCATACAGTGCCCTGCCGATTCAAAAAGCCAATGTGGGAAACCAACAGAAGGGCATATACAAAAGCAGGCTTCCAGTATTGACATCCCCTTGATCTCTCTCCACTTATTCCATTTGGGGTATTTCGATCCCTTGGTTTCGCTTGTCCAAAGTGTAATTTAAAGTGTCAGAAGGAGATAGTGTTCCCTTCCTCCACCCTACTTCCCTTCCTCCACCCTCCTTCCCTTCCTCCACCCCTCCTTCCCTTCCTCCACCCCTCATTCCCTTCCTCCACCCTTCCTTCCCTGTCTCCACCCCTCCTTCCCTTCCTCCACCCCTCCTTCCCTTCCTCGCACCCTTGTTCCTTCTCCAACCCTCCTTCCCTCCTCCCACATCCTCTTCGCCTTCCTCCACCTGCTCCTTCTTCCTCCACTGGTCTCCACCCCTCCTTCATTCCTCCTCCACCCCTCCTTCCCTTCCTCCCACCCCTCCTTCCCTTCCTTCCCCCCTCCTTCCTTCCTCACCCCTCTTTCCCTGTCTCCACCCCTTCCTTCCCTTCTTCCACCCCTCCTTCCCCTTCCTCCACCCAATTGTTCCTATCTCCACCCTCCTTCCTCCACCCCTCCATCCACTCCACACCTCCATCCCTTCCTCCACCCCTCCTTCCCTGTCTCCACCCCTCCTTCCTTCCTCCACCGCCCTCCTTCCTTCCTCACCCATTGTTCCCTATCTCCACCCCTTCCCTTCCTCCCACCCATTGTTCCCTATCCTCCACCCTCCTTTCCCTTCCTCCACCCCTCCTACCTTGTCTCCACCCCTCCTTCCCTTCCTCCACCCATTGTTCCCTATCTCCACCCTCCTTCCCTTCCTACACCCCTCCATCCCTGACCTCCACCCTCCATCCTCCTACCTCCACCCCTCCATCTCTTCCTTCCGCCTCCTTTCCCTGTTTCGCCCTCCTTCCCTGTCTCCCCCTCCTTCCTGTCTCCACCCCCTTCCCTTCCCCACCCCTCTTCCCTGTCTCACCTCTCCTTCCCTTCCTCCACCCTCCTTCCCTTCCCTCCACCCCTCCTTCCCTGTCTCCACCCTCCTTCCCTTCTCCACCCTTCCTTCCTTCCTCCACCCTCCTTCCCTTCCTCCACCCACCTTCTCTGTCTTCACCCCTCCTTCCCTTCCTCCACCCCCCCTTCCTTCACTCCTCCTTCCTTCTCCCCCCTCCTTCCCTTCCTCCACCCCTCCTTCCCTGTCTCCACCCTCCTTCCCTGTCTCCACCCTCCTTCTGTCTCCACCCCCTTTCCTTCCTCCAACCCTCCTTCCCTTCATCCAGCCTTCCTTCCCTTCCTCACCCTTCCTTCCCTTCCTCCACCCCTCCTTCTCTGTCTTCACCCTCCTTCCCTTCCTCCACCCCCCTCCCCTTCCTTCACCCCTCCCTTCCCTTCTCCACCCCTCCTCCCTTCCTCCACCCCTCTTCCCTTCCTCCATTCTTTCCCACCTCCCTCCTTTCCTTCCCTTCATATTTGTGCTGTGGAACACAGGTAAAGTTTTTCAGCAGTTCATATTTGTGCTGTGGAACACGGTTAAAGTTTTTCAGCAGCTCATATTTGCGCTGTGGAACACAGGTAAAGTATTTCGGCAGTTCATACTTGCGCTGTGGAACAAGTATTTCAGCAAATATCCCTCCTGACAGTCCATAGATCAGAAGAGGTAGTACCTCAGCGCCTGTTCCAACAGAGTGAGCGGCCGTGTCACGGAGGACGTTTCCGCTGTTCTCTCCTTTCCTCACCTCCATTTGTTATTGCTGGGGTCATTTTTTGTGTCTGGCAGACAATGTCTTGGCATGCAACTTTTGAAAAATCCCTTTGTTTTTGGCATTGTTTCGTTCTATTTGTCTTTCATTTAACCTCATTTTTAGCAAAACCAGCTTTCTCCTCAATTCATGTATGGTGGTGTATCAGGAAAGAAGACTGCATGCAACAGGAATACTACAGATGTAGGATTTTTATTTGACCTGTATTGTCGTAGCAAAATAATCCTGCACCAACAGAACAGAAAAGTGGAATACTGTTAATATAACCCTGTGTTAGTGTGGGTTTTCAGTGAATTTATGTAAATCACAAAGCTCATCTGCGTTTCCTGCGGTCCAGAAAAATTCTCAGCAACAAAAGTGATCAAATTAAGATCCTACAGACGTGGAGGTCAATTAAGGCAGCCCCCCACACCTCTCTGAATCAGAGGGGTTGGGTTAAATTCAGAAGACACAGTTAAATTCAGAAGACACAGTTAAATTCAGAAGACACAGCTGAATGCATTCAGTTGTTCAACTGACTAGGTATCCCCCTTTTCCTATCCATAACAAGAAAATACCATGTGTGTTTAGACTGAGAGGTGTACAAAACCTTAAGAACACCTACTCTTTCCATGATATAGACTGACCAGGCGAATCCAGATGAAAACTATGATCCCTTATTGCTGTCACTTGTTAAAGCCATTCTAGCCGTGTAGATGAAGGGGAGGAGACAGGTTAAAGAAGGATTTTTAAGCCTTTAGACAATTTAGACATGGGTTGTGTATGTGTGCCATTTAGATGGTGAATGGGCAAGACAAAAGATGTAAGTGCCTTTGAACGGGGCATGGTAGTAGGTGCCAGGTGCACCAGTTTGTGTCAAGAACTGCAACGCTGCTGGGTTTTTCATGCGCAACAGTTTCTTGTGTGTATCAAGAATGGTTTACTACCCAAAGGACATCCAGCCAACTTGACACAACTGTGGAAAGCGTTGGAGTCAACATGGGCCGGCATCCCTGGGGAACACTTTCGACACCTTGTAGAGTCCATGCCCCGACGAATTCAGGCTGCTCTGAGAGAAAAAGAGGGGGGTTCAACTCAATATTAAGGTGTTCCTAATGTTCGGTATACTCAGTGTATATACAGTAGGTAACTGCAATACATGAGGTACAGTATATAATAATATATCAGACCACTTCCATAACCCAACATTTGATAGAAACCCATATCTGTAAACCTCATGAGAGAGAAAGAAAAAAAAACTTCCCTCCTTCTCTCCTTCCTTCAGAGCAAAGGAAAACAACCTCAGCTACCTCTCACAGCCCAGTCACAGGCACCTAATTACAGAAGAACTTGTGGCGCGGTGAGGCTCGGTGAAATCTCAGAAAGAGAGTTAGGCGCTAAACATTCACAGATTCCCGAAAGCAGCTGCGAAACATATCTCGTTAATCATATATTATTAACGATGTGCTCTGTTTGACAAGCCAAGGCCATATTTATTGTCAGTGATGTCATAGAAGGCTATTGCATCCATAATTTGACGTCTTCACCTAAAATAAATAATGTTGTAGCACGTCATCCATGTCTTTTGGTGCTCTATAACCCGCAGCGTGTTTTTCATCCTCTACTATGCCTGCATGCTGTGGTGTTGTGTTGAGTGTCAGTATACACCACTACCTCCTAACACTGCCGGTGTGGCTGTTACCACCAAGAGGGATGAATCATACATGTTTGCGACAAGGATGTGAGCAAGACTATGGAAAGGCAAACTGCAGGAAAATAGTGGCAATAGTGTCATGGGGAAGAAAGAAAGGGTTTGGTGGATGTGGATCTGTACATCCGGCCTGGGTGGTGTGGTACCTAGTGAAGCATGGCGCTTTGAAGACAGGCACAGAAGGGAGGGTATGGCTTTCCACATGTGTTGGGGATCTTCTGGGCATGTCTGTCTGCATGGGCGAGTCTTTCATCATGATCAAATCTTTAAGTCTATGCCAGCTCTTAGTTTCATGACTTTACAGAAGAAAAATGGACCAAATTGAGTCAAAAAACAAAATGTCTGGTTTTCAACATTTGCTGAACTTTTCCTACCCTTCCAGACTGTTTTTGTTGAAAGCAGCCCCAGTCTGTGGGTACTGGAATTTCCCAGCTAGGAGGCACTGGATACTTTTGACCTGAACACCGCACCGTCTCCAGCAGTATCCAAACCTCATGGTGTGCCGGGCAAGCCGACCACACTAACAAAACGACTGGCTCAGTCAATGATGAGACAGACCTGTTATTTATCATGTAGATCAGGGCTTCCCACGTATGAAAGAGGCCAACATTTACGGTAGGCTTGTGACTGATAGCATTGTAAAGGGGGACGCCTGTGAAGTGCTCGATATCCATCCCACTGTGAACGAGGACGTGTACAGAGTTTGTTTTTCAAAAAGGTGAATTCAAGGACACACTTTCAGTACTTTGATGAGAGAAAACATAGATCTAAAATAATGTATAAAAATGGTGCTGTGTTATTTTTGGTATGGCTCAGCTAATATATTTTTTAAAGATATATATATATATATTTACACCAAAATATATGGGGGATTGGAAATGATGCAGACAATTACATTGATGGAAGCTACAATCTATATGCAATATTAAAGCTGATCTATCCCCTAAATAGTTTTAATTCTAATAATTATTAGCTTTACAGTAACATAATACTGATAAACATACAATATGTACAATAAAAAGTAGGGTTGATGTTCAAATACTTGCAAGTATATGCACCATATGGTAGATATTAAGTAGTGTTACAGAGACATATTTGGAAAATAGGGTTTTGGCCATGCTCTATCCACATGCTATGTTTTCTCTCAGGAAAGAACTCCTGTTCTGTCCATTTGCTACACTGATGTGGCATACATGCAGCAAAGCACATAATGTGAGAGGGTATGATCGATAACCTGACAACATAGTCAGTCGGAACAGTAATCAATACTGCATGGCCATGGTTTAAAAAAAAATACTGTGGTATGACACTCACTCAGGAGGAAAGGAAATCCTCGTCTCTGTGAGACAACAGATTTCAATTGTTTATGTGAAATGACTCGGCATCGGTAAGAACGGAGATAAAGCACTGTGATAACATTAAATGCTACACCAAAAAATGAAGTCTTTGGAAATCTCAATATTCCACAGAGACACTCATCTGAATAACACCAGGGAGGAGGGAAAAATGGTTGTCAGAGGCACAAAATATGCCACATGATGACCTCAAGACAGTAAGGAATAGCTTGTTTCATCCCCTCTTTTCAAGCTCACATGGGTAGATGTTTTCCTTGTGTACTTCTACACCCAATAAATCAACTATACCAACCTAATGTTTGGTTCACTCTCTCTCTCTCCTGCTCTCCCGCTCTCCTTTCTCACTCTCCCTGTTAACGGGGAGAGAGACAGTAATCCTCTCAAAATGCTCTTTAAGCAACCATTTGTCATCCTGTTTGCTGCATGCTGCATCTTAGGAGCCCTAGTCGCATTGGTAAAGAGGAGGGATAGGGGAAACAGAGAAAAGAAAGGGTGATGGCAACCACAGTCACGTAGCCCCCTTTGTAAACGGATGCTTTTCAGAGTCATTAAGGGAGTCTCCGGGAGCCCGCAACTCTCGTAATAGCTGCGAGTGTCAACCCTGGACATCGTTCTTCTTAACTGCAATCGTTCGTGAAATAGAATCCCTTACTATTATTCATCTCCCGGAGTGACTATGTACGTAACCGTGGCTTTAGTTATCATCAGAATCATTCTCAGATTAAAAGGACAAGAGCTGGGCTTCTGTGAGGAAGACAGGAAGTAATAAATAGACTAGAAAAACTTCCATGAGGATCCATGATGTTCTGTTTGCGGAGGATAAAGTGTCTCTATGGGCTTTGGGATGGTATGGTTGCCACCGGTTAGAACTGGTTTCAATGGGTTTCTTTTGAAATGGGGAAAGTAGTACGTTTCAAGCACCAAACAGCATTGATAATGTATTTTGTTTTTCTTACCTCACTTATCATTTGATTTCTAAATATGTGATGTGGAGGTATATTTAAATGTTCAGTATGTATAGAAACATCAAGGCTAGTACTCAGATTAAATAGTTTGATGGGTTCACACAAGTTGTTTCTAAAGCACCACCATCCAATGTCCTTAATTACATAATGCAGTGAATAAAACACCACTTTACTTTTTGGACGAATCTGAATGCTGTCAACAATGAGGCTTCGCTGCAACAAAAGAGCCCAACTTCTTTTACTGATAAGCTGCTGTAATCGTAACGCAACAGCAGAGGGAATTGTGATTTAACTCAATTTATATGTAAATGTAATATATCCTGTATAATGAGCTTATAGTGTCATGTCGGCATCTCTCCGGTTTGTTTGCCTCTTCGTTCAAGACGGTAACTGCAATCAATGTCATTACCTGATTTTTTTTTATTTTCCCCTAGACCGACTGACATTTGCATAGCTTATACATACTCGTTGTGAGAGATTTGCTTCAGTGAAAAGGAAAGGCTAGAAAATAGGAAAACAAAAGAATGCGGCTTGAGAATGAAGAGTCGATTGTATCTATAAAGGCCCATCATTCCCCTCTTTCGACTTGACTCAAGATTCGGTTGTCTATTCAGCTCATGTGATTGGATGCACAATCATGTTAATATTAGCAACATTTGTGTTTCCTTTTCTTGAGACCCAGGAATTAATCTGATGATTTTGATGATTAGCTTCCACAGACTGAATTAACAAATAAATAGGCGGGGTGGAACAACAATGATGTTGAGAGCAGTTTTTTTGTGTGGCCTAGAATTTAATTGGAGCTTCACTGGCTTGTAATATACACGTATGCATCATTGTGCAATAAGTAAATGGCCCATGACTTGTTTACTAAGGCCGCAAGTCAGCACTTTGCAGGATGCTATGCAGTCGACGCGGGATGAGAGTGGAAAGAAAATGGTGACATAAAACAGCTGGCTCCTGAAGAGCTCGTTTTGAGTTAAATTTGCATTAAAGACAGAAACTGTGATGTTGAAAGAGAATTATTAAAGGGAAACATGTTCTACTTCATATCCATCATCCTCAGCACCACCCCAACATCAACATATGTGAAAATGGCACGGTTCTATGTTTTGTAGTGAAAAAGATTGAGGAAGATAAGTGTTTCCAATGACATCATCAACCAATTAGTAGGCAAATAGTAGGCAATTAGTGGGCAATGCCAACTCATAATTGGTTAAAATTACACGATGCACACTGATAATGTCATTGGAAAAATGTATCTTCCTCTATCTCTTTTCTACAAAACCTAGAAATGTGCAATTTTCACATTTGTTGATGTTGGGTTGGTGCTGGAGATGATGAATATGAAGTTGAACATTTTAGAAACGTCCCTTAATGGAACCACACCCTAATAGGGATTTGTATTTAGTTATTACATCACAATCAACTTTGACCTTTTTTGTATTATACTTTTTCTGAAATATGTTATTCAAATATGCAAATGAGGCAACATCTCATTAATTATGCACATATTTGCAAATCTGGACACTGGATTAAGTCAGCCTAATGTTTTGGTAAAAAAAAATTACGACCCTCCAGGACCTAACTTAGTCAGAGCAAATTGTGGATAAATACTTTTTTCATCTTTCTATCTGTAAGAAACTAAACACAAAATGTTATGTAGATATAATTTTTTTTTTACAACATATCAACAATTTTCTCTGGGCAAGTCTCGGGAATATATCTGATAACCACACACAATTTGGTGAATGTAGATGCTTCTGAAGCTGAGGACAATGAGCTGGTGGGAAATGGCTGTTAAACACAAGTACACTTATTTAGGCCCAATCACCATCTCTTTAAAGTAAATTACTATAGTCCAGTTTGTTACATTCTGTATTAAATGGGCTTTTAAATGATGTGTAATTGAAATTATGGATGAATGTCCATTTTAAAGTAGTTCAAATGCATTACATTTTTATGACGGTAGTATGATAAACTAAAGAAAATATACATTTTTATCAAGATTGACATTTATAGATTTGCTTTTTGAAAATATTAATATTAATGGCCCAAAATACCAACAAATCGCAAAATTGATAGGTACAGTAGATGCAAAAATGTAAGATCAGAGCAAACTTCTTACATTGTAGCACTATCGTGAGAAAAAATCCAGCCCATCTCTTATCTTCTCAGAAGCTTGCATTCTCACTGCAATGGGCAAATGATGGTCACGTTCCAGCTCATTTTTATTGGAGTCACATCGCAAAGTTCTCACAATGCCTGGGTAACATCTCAGGCATTACCTGAATACGTTACTTCACTTTGATTTGTCTTGCCTTCCAGGCTACCCACTTGGTCATTTTGTAAATATACTGTATATTATGTTCTGGAACCATTACATGTACCCATCTCATTGTTATTTAATTATCAGAGATATAGACTGTTTTTGCACCCACCATGCGTCATGTCCGCAATGGTCATGTGAGGTGAAATGTGTATATTTTGGGATGTGAACTCTCAGTGTGTTTGACCTGACGAAGATCCGCTTCGGATCGAAACGCTGTCAATAAAGCGGTGAATTGGGAGCTTTAACGGTGTGCGGGCCTTCTTGTTCTATACCAGTATTCTTTATTAGCCCAGCACCTATGTTTTTAAGGATGTGCGTATGACCACAAACTTTTCTATAAACATCTCAGGAACCCCATTAATATGATCTAGCAATCTTCTTAGATGCTTAGCGTGAGTGTAAAAAAAGATGACCTGGAATGCACCCTGTATATCAAAGTCTCTTCAGCCTTCCCAATCTGGTAGGTTCAGGTCAAGAGAGGAGGCATGTACTGTGTAGACTACCGTGGTGGCGGAGAGTACAACATCAAGATTCATTAAAAGGCAAATGAGCAGCATGTTCTAAAACCATGTCCAATGCCACCAGGAGCCCAAATTGAGTGGAAGAAGCAGGAAGCGTGGTCAGAGAAGTGCAATTCAGTCCCTCCGGGATTTCTGGTGATATTTGCAGACACAAATGCTTGATTTTTCTGCATTCATTCAGAAATGTTTGTATGCGAATATGCAAAGAATTTTTGCAATGCACTGACGAGGGAAAAATATGGTTGACATGTGGCTTGATTGAACTATGCGGTAAATGGGCAGGATATTGGTTTAAATTGCGAGCCCTCTTTTTGTATTGCGGTGATGGGTCCGTTTTATGCGATAATTTTGCGATGATTTGACTGTTTTAGGCGGAAATAAAATGGCGCCAGAGCAGAAGGCAGACGTTTTACGTGCCCCCAACCGATTGTTTTTTTGTTTGTTTATCTGCGTTGTTTGTAAATCATTTTTTTACTCATTTTGTACATAATGTTGCCGCTACCGTCTCTTATGACCAAAAATAACTTCTAGACATCAGGACTGCAATTACTCACCACGGACTTGCAGAATACTTTTTCTTCTTTCACGACTCTGATGAGCCCGAGGCGGAGGATATACAGCTCCCTTGGGAACTAGCCCCGATGCAATCGAATATACCCCCACTTCCCTCAATTTTGAAAGCAAATGTACAATCTTTGGACAATAAAATCGCCGACTTACGTTTAAGATTTAAACTACCAACGGGACATTAAAAACTGTAACATCGTATGCTTCATGGAGTTGTGGCTGAACAATGACAACATCAACATACAGCTGGCTGGTTATACGATGTACAAGCAGGATAGAACAGCGGAGTCTGGTAAGACAAGGGACGGCGGACTATGTATTATTTGTAAACAACAGCTGGTGCACAATATCTAAGGAAGTCTCAAGCTATTTCTCGCTTGAGGTAGAGTTTCTCATGATAAGCTGTAGACCACAATACCTACCGAGAGAGTTTTCATCTGTATTCTTTGTAGCTGTTTACATACCACCACAGTCAGAGTCTGGCACTAAGATAGCATTGAATGAGCTCTATTCCACCATAAGCAAACAAGAAAACGCTCACCCAGAGGGGGCGCTGCTAGTAGCCGCAAACTTTAATGCAGGGAAACTTAAATCAGTTTTCCCAAATTTCTATCAGCATGTTAAATGTGCAACCAGCGGGAAAAGAACTCTGGACCACCTATACTCCACACACAGAGACACATACAAAGCTCTCCCTCGCCCTCAATTTGGCAAAAGTGACCATAATTTCATCCTCCTGAATCCTGCTTACAAGCAAAAATTAAAGCAGGAACCACCAGTGACTACATCAATAAAAAATTGGTCAGATGAAGCAGATGCTAAGCTACAGGACTGTTTTGCTAGCACAAACTGGAATATGTTGAGATTCCTCCAATGGCATTGAAACGTACACAGCATCTGTCATTGACTTCATCAATAAGTGCATCGATGACGTCGTCCCCATAGTGACCGTACGTACATACCCTAACCAGAAGTCATGGATTACAGGCAGCATCTGCACTGAGCTAAAGACTAGAGCTGCCGCTTTCAAGGAGCGGGACACAACTCCGGACCCTAATAGGAAATCCCGCTATGCCCTCCGACGAACCATCAAACAGGCAAAGTGTCAATACAGGACTAAGATCGAGTCGTACTACACCGGCTCTGACGGATGTGGCAGGGCTTGCAAGCCATTACAGACGACTACGGGAATCACAGCCGAGAGCTGCCTAGTGATACGAGCCTACCAGATGAGCTAAATTACTTCTATGTTCGCTTCGAGGCAAATAACACTGAAACATGCATGAGAGCACCAGCTGTACCGGAAGACTGTGTGATCACGCTCTCCGCAGCCAGTGTGAGTAAGACCTTTAGACAGGTCAACATTCACAAGGCTGCAGGGCCAGACGGATAACCAGGACGTGTACTGTGAGCATGCGCTGACCAAATAGCAAGAGTCTTCACTGACATTTTCAACCTCTCCCTGTCCGAGTCTGTAATACCAACATGTTTTAAGCAGACCACCATAGAGCCTGTGCCCAAGAACACTAAGGTAACCTGCCTAAATGACTACCGACCCGTAGTACTCACGTCTGTAGCCATGAAGTGCTTTGAAAGGCTGTTCATGGCTCACATCAACACCATTATCCCAGAAACCCTAGACCCACTCCAATTTGCATACTGCCCCAACAGATCCACAGATGATGCAGTTTCTATTGCACTCCACACTGCCCTTTCCCACCTGGACAAAAGGAACACCTATGTGAGAATGTGATTCATTTGACTACAGCTCAGCGTTCAACACCATAGTGCCTTCGAAGCTCATCAATATGCTAAGGACCCCGGGACTGAACACCTCCCTCTGCAACTGGATCCTGGACTTCCTGACGGCCGCCCCCAGGTGGTAAGGGTAGGTAACAACACATGCACCACGCTGATCCTCAACACAGGGGCCTCTCAGGGGTGCGTGCTCTGCCCCCTCCTGTACTCCCTGTTCACTCATGACTGCACAGCCAGGCACGACTCCAACACCCTCATTAAGTTTGCCGATGACAGAACATTGGTAGGGCTGATCACCGACAACAACGAGACAGCCTATAGGGAGGTCAAAAACCTGGCCATGTGGTGGTAGGACAACAACCTCTCCCTCAACGTGATCAAGACAAAGGAGTTGATTGTGGACTACAGGAAAAAGAGGACCGAGTACGCCCCCATTCTCATCGACGGGGCTGCAGTGGAGCAGGTTGAGGACTTCAAGTTCCTTGGTGTCCACATCACCAACAAACTAACATGGTCCAAGCACACCAAGACAGTCGTGAAGCGGGCACATCAAAACCTATTCCCCCTCAGGAGACTGAAAAGATTTGGCATGGGTCCTCAGATCCTCAAAAAGTTCTACAGCTGCGGCATTGAGAGCATCCTGAATGGTTGCATCACTACCTGGTATGGCAACTGCTCGGCCTCCGACCGCATGGCACAACAGAGGGTAGTGCGAACGGCCCAGTACATCACTGGGGCCAAGCTTCCTGCCATCCAGGACCTCTATACCAGGCGGTGTCAGAGGAAGGCCCTAAAAATTGTCAAAGACTCCAGCCACCCTAGTCATACACTGTTCTCTTTGCTACCATATGGAAAGAGGTACCGGAGCGCCAAGTATAGGTCCAAGAGGCTTCTAAACAGCTTCTGCCCCCAAGCCATAAGACTCCTAAAGATCTAGTCAGATGGCTACCCAGACTATTTGCATTGCCCCCCTCCCCTCTCCATACCACTGCCACTCTCGGTTGTCATCTATGCATAGTCACTTTAATTAACTCTACCTACATGTACATATTACCTCAACTAACCGGTGCCCCGTACATTGACTCTGGACCGGCACCCCCTGTATATATTGTTATTTTTTACTGCTGCTTTTTAATTACTGTTCGTTTTATCTCTTATTCTTATCCATATTTTTTTTAACTGCACTTTTGGTTAGGGCCTCGTAAGTAAGCATTTCACTGTAGGATCTACTACAGCTGTTGTATTTGGCGCATGTGACTAATACAATTTGATTTGATTTGAAATAGTGCGTGATGTCTAATCTGCAAGCCTTCGCATAATATCTCTGTTTTTGAAAATAATTATGCGATCACAGAATCGTAGAGTCCTGGAGGGACTGGCAATTAGTCCTAGGAGTCTGAAGACGAGCACAGACATCAAGCAATGTGGCAGATAGTTCTTCTGAGGTTAGGTCTGCTGAGGTAAATTTAGGGAGAGAGAGGGAAAAGTAGCGAAGCAAGAGTGATGAAAGTCATTTCTGGGAGACAGGTTTGAGGATAACATAACAACAAACCACGTTGTCCAAGGTTTCAAGCGTTAGCACCAGGTTGTGAAAAGGTGACGTTGGTCATGGTCATGAAGTTACCACATGACAACGTTGGTACAACCGACATCGTCAGGAAGAAATGTCCGTTTTGCCATACAAAGTCACATAAACCTCCAGCCATTGGGAACCATGTGACACCTATACTTTGAGAATTTCCTCAAATATAAATATACACACCTTCCTGCTGCATTTGCATGTTGATATGGGCTAGTTGTCACTAAGTGAATCAGAAGAAGTAGAAACAGGGAATATAAACAATGTGGTTAAATCCTTTGGTCTGCATTTGCTGCAGGTTACCATTAAAACGAGGCAATTAAGCTCATTACAAAATCCATACTGCGCTTGCCAACACACTGCAAAGGGATCCAGAAATGATCATGCTTTTTTCCCCTTCAGTAAACCTCTTTTCTCTCACTGTTAAAGTGAAAATGAAGATTGGAAATCTCAATAAGCTCTTCCCTGCTCTCTCTCTGTGTGTGTGCTGTCTCTTATACACATCTAGATGTGTATAAGAGACAGGTGAGCACGTGTTTGTCTGCAATCCAATGCATCAAAGAACTGGTAAACTCTTCTATAGACTTTAGTTGGCCCATTGGCTCCATTATAATCGATGTATATCCCATTACCTTCGATTATCCCCTGTATTCACAGCTCAATAGGAAAGTAATTCATTAAAGTTCACGTGTGTAAAATACATTTTATGTGGACAGAGCATATCAGTATTGGTTATTTTAATTGCTACACTGTAGTTGTAAATTGTGCCTAATTGAACAATGTATGTTGAGAATGTTTTTAGCATAATTTCTCCTATGCATACATTGTATGCCCCCTAAATATAGCTTTCTTTGTTAGTAGGCCCACAACCAAATTCAATAAGGTTTCCATTCAAGGAGTATTGTGGCGCAATACATTTCTGCCAAGATTACTTTGCCTATTTATGGTTATTGATAAACCAACATTTTTTCTTAAATTAAGAAAGTTGTCCTACATTTAATCTCATGAAGAATATTCTGGCAACTGTGGTCCCTCTGTGTATAGGAACTCCAGTACTGTTGCTCTAACTCCCAAAAATAGTTGAATTATGCAAATGTTCTCTTGTAATTTGTATACTTTAACATTTGAAAGACCCGAAAATATGTTTGTAATTAAAAAAAAATTAGACTGTTTTCCATTGTGCTTTACACAATAAGCGAGAAAAGTAAAAAAGGTGGCGTGAGACGAATTCAGTAGTCACATGTTTTGCAACCCACTCTTTTTCTAAACAACACAATGTGCCTCCAACAAAACAACCACTGCCATCTTCGATTGTGAGACTTAGCAATGAAGCCAGCCAACGTCTTTTGTGATTGATGCCCCAGAGGCTCCCCTCAGAGCCAGCATGTTGTATCTCTGAAGGCTATTTCGTCTTTGCCCAGACACCACAACACCACAGTGTCAGTACCCTGGTTTTTACACCACATATTCAGACAAAATATGTCACATGAATTTGCTCTTCATAGAAGTCTCTATTATTATTGCATACAGGGGATTGTAGTGATACACTATTTGCAGGGCTAGTTTCAGTATATAGTCTGAGTCCTACACTATTTCCTATCCCTGATAAGCAGAGAGAGAGAGCGAGAGAGCGAGAGAAAGAGAGAGAGAATAAAATAAGCTATGTCACTTAGAAGATGCTTTTTTTCCCAAAGCAACTTCTAATCATGTGTGCATACTGTACATTGGTATATGTGGCCCCGGTGGGAATGGAACCCACGATCCCCACGCCATGCAACTGGGCCACAGAGGAAAGAGAGAAGCCTGGTCACTCTGAGACCTCAGCTGCCTCTCCAACTGGCCCTCAAGGTCAAAAGATACAGACAGAAGTGGAGGGGGCGAGGAGGAGCCCTGCCTGGTCCTGCGCCCGATAACGGGTAGAGCTGTCGGAGCCCCCGAGAGGATGGGGGGACATTAGCCAAATCCGTCTGGATCACAAGCCACTGGATGCAATCCAGTTTTTGCAGGCCGCGATAAGGCTGATTATGTGTCACCCATCAATTCGCCCGGGTCCCGTCGCTGTCTCTCCCGAGCTATAAATCCACACATGACAAGCTCTGCTCTTCGGCAATCACCCCTCCGTCTCATCCCTCCCTTGTTCACTTATGCATCTATGTCTGTCTGCACTATCCTGAAGTGCAGTGCTGCAGTAAGGGAGAGTGGAGGGGGGATTAGGGAAGTCTGGTGCTACTGCAGGGATTGGGGCCAGAGTAATAGAGATTTAAAGATGCACTATACAGAAATCGCTTTGCCATTTTCTGGTTGCTAAAATTCTAATAGTTTCGAATTTCGGGTTTATGTGACAAAACAAGCAAGTATAGTGTAGAGAATCATTGTACCATCTAAATATATTTTCCTTAACCAAAAATATTATATTTTCAACTGTTTGATGGTGGTGTACAAAACCCAAAATATGCAAAAAATAAACTTAAAAACAGGAAGCATAGAGATAGCTCACGTAGAAAACATCTACCGCTTCTTAGACTTGCTTCCAATGAGAAATCTATAACTCACATTTCTATGTGAATTTTGTCAGGGTTGCCTAAAATGTGATATATTGCAGCTTAAATTGACTGATCCATACCATCCAGAGTCCACCTTCTGGTATGCATTTTCATTTTTGGTCAAGTTTTCTTAGATGATACATCTAAATTATTTAGAATGTTAAAAGAACATTTCCTGGTCAGAAATGATTCTCTCCCTCAAGCTATTTTGAATATATATATGAGTGTCCACTCACTGTGTTGCATTTGCATGCACACAAAAAAAGGAAAACACAAAGCATTTTCCTGTCAGCAAAGTTTTTTAAATAGTCCCTTCAAAGTGGCATCTGCAAATGATAGCCTGGTAAATACGTTTAGCACTTATTAATTACATTAGGAAACCAAATTGGGCAGTCCAGGTTTGATTTATTGCTTCTCTAACTTGTTTTGTCACTCTAGGGACATGCAGATGGGGGTGAGTGGGAGGATGTTCACTAGGAACGAGATGGAGAGGGACAGTGTGGTGAAACCAGTCTGACCCTGATGCATATCACCCTGCTCTCCGTCCGAACCTTGCCTCCGGAGCAGCAAAGCCAGCTGAAACCTCTTGGCCCGTTCAAAAGAGGACAAATGTAAAATGGAAAGTAAGCAGGTTCACACTCCCACAAGGACAAGAGGTGTGTGATGTCCAATCTGGCAACCACCCTGTCAGTTGGTTGACAGCCCATGTGTGTGGGATTGTGCGTGTGTGTGTGTGTGTGTGCGCACACGCAGCCAGGGATGCCTACCTTTACACATAATGTATCCTTAATGTCAATCTAGGTGTCAGAGTGCACATTTTAAGTGCACTATCCAGACCAAGGCACTTGAGGAAAAAAGGTGTTGCAATTTTGTCATATCCTTCCATAGCAAATTCTTCACTGCATTCACTTAGCAACCCCACTGAGTGCCGTCACCATGTTTAAAATATGCATCCCGTCAATCCATCGACAGGTCACGGTCACCTTTCTGTAAGCCAATCATGCGGTGATCATGATGAGCAAGCAGGAAGCAGACATCCCGGGGGCCTGATATCCCCTCACACTCTTGACACTGTGCCTGATGACATCCAATCGTGTTCTCCCACCCGTTGACTGACAGATGTGCTGGACCTATTCCCATTAACGTTGCCGTAGGTTTCCCTCGGGGCATCCTGATAATGTCTGGAAGAGAGTTATTCCATCATTCACTATGGTGAAGTTAAGCTTCAGCGATCACCCTGCTCCACTCGATTGACTAAGTAGTGATGGATGAAGAGGAAGAAGAGAATGGAGAGAACAGAGGTTTTGGATACCTTACAGTCATCTAAGATATTAGCATTCTATACTATATTGTTGCAGTGATCAGAACTATGGAGAAGCACCATGGTATGATATTAGATTAGAAAAACAGGGGTTCATTCACATTTACATTGTGATTCAGTCATCATGGGTGGCCCTGTTTGACTTAAAGTACCAGTCAAAAGTTTGGATACACCTACTCATTCAAGGGTTTTTCTTTATTTGTACTTATTTCGACATTGTAGAATAGCAGTGAAAACATCAAAACTATGAAACAGTACATATGAAATCATGTAGTAACCAACAAAAAGTGTTAAACAAATGCAAATATATATTTGATTTTAGATTCTTCAAAGTAGCCACCCTTTGCCTTGATGACAGCTTTGCACACTCTTGGCATTCTCTCAACCAGCTTCATGAGGAATACATTTAATTTAACATGTGTGCCTTGTTAAAAGTTAATTTGTGGAATTTCTTTCCTTCTTAATGTGTTTGAGCCAATCAATTGCGCTGTGAAAAGGTAGGGGTGGTATTCAGAAGATTATGGCAAGAACAGCTCAAATAAGTAAAGAGAAACGACAGTCCATCATTACTTTAAGACATGAAGGTCAGTCAATCTGCAAAATGTCAAGAACTTTGAAAGTTTCTTTAAGTGCAGTCGCAAAAACCATCAAGCGCTATGATGAAACTAATTCTCATGAGGACCGCCACAGGAAAGGAAGACCCAGAGTTAACGCTGCTGCAGAGGATAAGTTCATTAGAGTTAACTGCACCTCAGATTGTGTCACGACCGTTTTATAAATAAGTGGACCAAGGCGCAGCGTGAGTAGTTCCACATTTTTATTATAGTGAAACTTCCCAAAACAACAAAGAATTAACGGACGTGCAATCCGTAGCGCACATAGGCACTAATACGAAACAAAACAATATCCCACATCGCAGGTGGGAAAAAGGACAAACTAAGTATGATCCCCAATTAGAGGCAACGATTATCAGCTGCCTCCAATTGGGAACCATACCCACACACCAACATAGAAACACAATACCTAGAACCCCCTTAGTCACGCCCTGACCTAAAACACCATAGAGAACCCCGAGGGCTCTCTATGGTCAGGGCGTGACAGATTGCAGCCCAAATAAATGCTTCACAGAATTCAAGTAACAGACACATCTCAACATCAACTGTAAAGAAAAAAAAGAAAAGAAAGAAAGAAAGAAAAATCCTTAAATGAGTAGGTGTGTCCAAACCTTTTACTGGTACTGTATATGTGAAAAAACACTTACTGGCACAATTTCATCACGTTGCACCCAGATAGGAGCATCCATAGCTATATGCATTAGACTGGAAGGAGAGATCCAAGCCTTGTTGAGGTGAGGTCATAAAGAGCTGCTTACTGTACCGTTTATGCACGTCACCAAAGAAGAAAAGTACAGTATGCATCATTTTATCTGAAGATGCCGAAGTACACAGTGCATGCATACCCAAAGAGGTTCATGCTTTGTAAGATAATGTGTGCATAGGTGGAAGTCTGCGCCAAATATGCATTTGTTTTGTTTTACACGGTCAGTCATAGTAGTACGGTGGCCTGGAGCAAATTAGGATTGAGTGCTTTGCTCAAGGGCACATCGACAGATTTTTCAACCTGTCGCTCGGGTATTTGAACCAGCGAACTTTCCATCTTATCACCACCCGCTATTCATTTGATCTGTGCTTGCAATGTTTTTGCTCTGCACAATATGTCACGTCTCTTGGCAGGCTTTTTCCTGCATAATAAGTGTATCATTGCCAAAATGTTCCAACCAATTAGTACTTTGCTCAGCTCCAGCGTCAAGGTGTACCAAAAAACATTCAAAAGGGCAGTGGTAGATTGCATGGATGCTTAATTTGGAACGCAGAAAAGTACATAACCACGCTTCTGAGGGAAGGCCTCAACTCGCAGACACCAGTAGCAGACAAAGCTAACAAAAGCTTAATTTAGGCTAGCGTCTGTTCCGACAGTCTCCCCAGTCCCAAGGAAACTAGCCCCTTGGGCGCTAGAGGAAAAATAATTACTTTCGGTTTTTCAATTTATGCACATTCAGGGGCATACAAAAGAGCCAAAATAAGGTGGTAATTATATAAACGTGGGTTCATCAGAGACTTGTTATGCTGAGGGTGTCATCTTTGGTATACAATGTTAATGATTTGTTCTAAATGTTATCTGAAGCATTATTAGGAGTGGGGGAGTGATCCTGGGGAGCTGTGGAGTGCGCCCAAGGCTAATCGGGATCTGGTTATTGATCACGGTTGGAGTGCGCCCAAGGCTAATCGAGATCTGGTTATTAATCACGGTTGGAGTGCCGCCAGGCTAATCGGGATCTGGTTATTGATCACGGTTGGAGTGCGCCCAAGGCTAATCGGGATCTGGTTATTGATCACGGTTGGAGTGCGCTCCGCTGTTTCGCCACAGGGACGGCGAGAAGGGGTCATGGGACTTCTCAGCACCAATCGGCAAACCGTGTCTTGGCTGTCACCGACGGTATTGGAATATTATAATTTACGGGGAGAGATGGAGGTGGAGATTTTGGGTAGCTATTGTGAATTCATTCCCAGAGGAGACAAAGTGGAATTTACTAACTTTGATCACGAGCCGTGGAGAAATCGAAATAAATCAATAGCGCCTATAAAAGGTTAGGGAGAAACAAGCCCTGATGATGGCTGGATAAAAATAGTCTGAGTGTTGACAGTAACCCTTTACGAGCCGTAATGGTTATTCATTAGTGTGTAAAGGAGTGTTGCTGGAGACAAAATGAGGGGAGATGACACCTATAGGTTTGAGGACATACAGTGCCTTCAGAAAGTATTTATACCCCTAGACTTATTCTACATTTTATTGTGGTACAGCCTGAATTATAAATGTATGAAATATTATTTTTATTGAACACAATACCCCATAATGACAACATGTTTTCATAAATGTTTGCAATTTTTTTGAAAATAGAATATAAAAATATCTAATTTACTTAAGTATTCACACCCGAGTCAATACATATTAGAATCATCTTTGGCAGTGATTACAGCTGAGAGTATTTCCGAGTAAATCTAAGCGCTTTGCACACCTGAACTGTACAATATTCTTCAGGCTCAGTCAAGTTGGTTGTTGATCATTGCTAGACAGCCATTTTCTGTTGACCATTGCGATAGATTTTCAAGCTGATTTAAGTCAAAACTGTGACCAGGCCACTCAGGAACATTCAATGGTCTTGGTAAGCAACTCCAGTGTATATTTGGCCTTGTGTTTTAGGTTATTGTCCTGCTGAAAGGGGAATTTGTCTCCCAGTGTCTGTTGGAAAGCAGACAACCGGGTTTTCCTCTAGAATTTTGCCTGTGCTTAGATCTATTCAGTTAAAAAATCTCCCTAGTTCTTGCCGATGATAAGCATACCCATAACATGATGCAGAAAACACCATGCTTGAAAATATGAAGTGTTACTCAGTGATATGCTGTGTTGGATTTATACCATACATAACACGTTGTATTCAGGACATAAAGTTAATTTCTTTGCCACATTTTTTGCAGTTTTTCTTTAGTGCCTTATTGCAAACAGGTTTCATGTTTTGGAATATTTGTAATGGCTTCTTTCTTTTCACTCTGTCATTTAGGTTAGTACTGTGGAATAACTGCAATGTTGTTGATCCATCCTCAGCCTTCTCCTATCACAGCCATTGAACTCTGTAACTGTTTTAATGTCACCATTGGCCTCATGGCGAAATCCCTGAGTGGTTTCCTTCCTCTCCGTCAACTAAATTTGGAAGGACGCCTGTATCTTTGTAGTGACTGGGTGTATTGATACACCATCCAAAGTGTCATTAATAACTTCACCATGCTCAAATGGATATTCAATGTCTACTTCTTTATTTATTTTTACCCATCTATCAATATGTGCCCTTCTTTTTCGAGGCATTGGAAAACCTCCATGGTCTTTGTGGTTGAATCTGTGTTTGAAATTCACTGCTCGTCTGAGGGACCTTACAGATAGGACCTTACAGATAATTGCATGTGTGGGCTACAGAGATGAGGAAGTCATAAAAAAATCATCAACCCAAAAGGGTTCTACCTGGAACAAAAATGATTCTACCTGGAATCAAAAAGGGTTCTTCGAAGGGTTCTCCTATGGGGACAGCTAAGAGCACCTACAGAGCACCTTTTTTTTCTAAGAGTGCAGTCATGGACAAAAGATCTGCTCAGAGCCACTCATTGAGAGATACAAACACATAGGTAGAAAAGACTGAGACTGACCAAATGGACCTTTATCAGCTTTCTTTAAAGTACTGATTACAGGGCTCATTTTGTAGAGCATGATGCGTGCAACGCCATGGTTGTAGGTTCGATTCGCATATGGGACCAGTACGAACATGTATGCACTCATTACTTACTACTAAATGACAAAAATGTAAATGTAACAATGTGTTCAGTTTTCACTCTCACAAGAACCAGAGTACCCATTAACTGCAGGATTGCCCTTAGCGTTATTTACTCACACTCCACACTTTTATATTTACTATCAGTTTGTGATGCCTTCTCATAACAACATATACCTCACCTTATTTAAGTCTTGTCCCCGGAATTGATCAAACAACCCTTGGCGGAACGCTCATTCATCAATCTATTTATTTGCCTTGAAAATGACTGCTTCTCTTGCTCGTAGGGTCAGCATGTAGCCGTTTCTCTTCAAAATCCTGCCCTCTTCCCCGGCCGGAGTCATAGCTACCCTGTCCAATAACTCTTCTCATGTTTAAGCAAAGCGTCTGCCTAATAGACTGCTCTCAAATCACACACAGGGGGACTGGTGGAGTGAACTGAATGTCACAGCAAATTTATCTCCTTTTCACCCCCACCCACCCTTCCTGAGACCATTATTTTAACTCAGAGGAGGAAAGGCTGTGAAAACACACTGTGAGAGGGGCAAGTGAGAAAGAGAGAGAGAGCGATGAAATAAAAGCTTTAAATGACTTTCAGCTTATAAAGGCTTCATAAAGACTTCATAATGCCTTTATAAGCACAACATACATGGGTTACAAAGCATCTATAACCGTATGTCTTGCTTGATAAAGGGTTCTTAAATGTGGCATACCTGTGTGACATAATCACCAATGTCAAATGTGATATAGTACAATGTCGAATATGATATAAACATGTGTTTTTTAAAGGATGACATGTTGTGCTGAAAGATGGCACACGCTCTAACGTGAAGTCATGTTAGTCACATTACGCCTAATCTCGTTCCCCGACACTTCTGTTCAAATGAAACTTTGTTAGCCAATACAGAGTGGCTTAATCTACCAACAAATCATCTCCCACAACACTTTCTCCCATGTGTCATGTGCACCTCTGTTGTATCGGTCCAACATCTTGGCAATAAAGAAATTGTGTTTGTAACTCTTATTGGGATAGTTTTCCCGAGAAGCGCGACACACATTTACTACCACAAGGTGTATGTCTTCCTTCATCTCGGTGAAGCCATTAGCTACAGTAGCTAGCTATGTCCTTTGCTAATTAGCTAGCTGGAAGGTAGCACCTGTTGTTTTTTTCTTCCTTGAGGCCAGGGGGAATTGTTCCCACTAGATAGCACAGCCACGAAGTCAAAATGTTCTAAATCATTAAAATTCATGAAAACAAACATTAGCTTTTTGTTCTTAATTTAAGGTTAGGGTTAGGCATAAGGTTAACAGTGTTGTCAAGGTTTAACATCCAAGATAAATTGTGGAAATGGGTGGGGTTTAGACATAATTATGACTTTGCGGCTGCGTTAACTAGTGGCGACCAGGGGGAATGTTTTTTGCAAGCAAAGGACATAGCCTGATGACAGATACTTTACTCAATAATGTCACTCACATAGAATTCTATGGTCACTCCCACTAAGGCCAACTTTGAATGGTTGATGTCCCATGTGCTGTGTGTGCAATAGCCTGGGGACGACGTTACACCAAGAAACATCTGTCACATCTGCTCCTGCCACGCCCTCTAGTACTCATCCTGTGTCTCCTTGACCTGCCGCCACTCCCCCAGTGTTCTCTCCCTCTCCCTCTGTGTGTGTTTGGGCGAAGACAGGTGTGCTGGAGTCAGAGCAGATCCCCACCAGCTGCAACCTGTTCCATAATCAAGACCTCTACAAATACTCAGTCCTGCCACTTCTACACTGCCAGATCATAATCTCTGCTCAGTCACTCCATGTTTCTAGCTGTTTGTTCCTGTTGTGCCTGTTTTCCCTTGCCTGGCGCTGTTTTCCTCTCCGCTACAGTTCTACCCATTCTGACTCTGGTCACTGTCTCCAGTCTGACTTCTCGTCAGTCCTGCTACTCTGTCCTGGATTCCCCACTCTACGCTCCCTTGGATTGGATTAACTCCAGAGTGATCTATTCTTACAATTTGTAGTCTATGACATTTCAGATTTAGATATCATAAGTAGTTTGGATGTAGTGAACTACTTTTTCAAAGTAACTTTAGCTAAATAAACTGTGTTTCTTAAGGGTAGCTTTAGAGTAGCTTAAATTCCTTCAGTGTGAATTAATTAGTAGCTTGGTAAACTATATTTTCAGAGTAGCTTCCCCAATACCGTCTATTGTAAACCAACAAGGCAGCCTTGTCGTAGTTTTGTGAAATATGTAGGTACTCCTCACAGCTTCAGTTTAGGGGAAATTGCACATTGTTTTAATTGGCAGAAACAACACAAACTGAACTTGCATTTCCAACTCCCAGATCTGTGGTATACCAACCAATCATTCTGGAAAGCATTTCTGGGAGATGAAACAGTTTTGGGGCCAGCTGGAGAGTATGTTCGAGTTTAACCCAAGCACCCAGACCCAAAAACCACAGATGTGTGACCACCATTCTTCTCAATGGCAGGCATTCAGCTTGGGGATAAAAAAAACCTGGCATTGCAGTACAATGTTTTACCAAGATGTGCAATGTGACCACTCATACGAAATATTGTACCGATGCTTAGACCCTCAGCAACACATCCTAAATTCTGAAAGGGGTCAACACATCTATAGTCTTCATCATCATCATCAACCTACTACGCCTTCGGTGCTGCTGAAACACAAAATCACCACAAATAGGTCCAACTTTAGCGTGGAGGGCAAAAGACTGTCATGAAAATAAAATGGCGCATAATCTTCTACTCAAAGATTGCCTGTAAAGCTTAGGACATTTCCTCTACACCGGTGTCACATTTTGGTTTGTATTATTCAGCCGGTTGTGGGTTTATCGGATCACTGGCACAAAATGACCCCTAGGTTGACTTTGGCCCAGCAACATGAAGCATCATCCATTCTACGTTGTCAGAGAAGGCTATTAAGGCTATTAAGTACGTGCCCCAGTCTTAGCGCTGTCAGCCAGAGACGGAGCTAATGGTCGGAGACAAAATAAAGCACAGAATCACACACTGGCCTGGATATCGATTGGACTGGATCATTGCCCCTTCAAAACAAGGCTTCAGTGTGTGTGTGTTGTTTATCCTGTGGAAGGGAATAGTGGACTTGGACCTTCAAGCTGCCACATTGCAATTAAAAAACAATTGTATTTCTGTTATCAATGGGTTGAGGTATATTCTGATTGAACTGAGTTTCTTGGCAGATTGGATTAAGTCAATAACCTGGTATTTTCAATATATTTCTCTCTTTAAGTAATATAACCATTCAATAATCATAGCGGTTATAAAAAACACACGTGTGCAAACTTTCTACATAACAGATATGAAAAATGTACAACACAACCAACCATAGGAGAAGGACTTGGACTAGAAGTGTCGTAAATCAATAACAAATCACGGTGCCAATCAATCGGATCAAAGGAGAATTAATAGATGTATTGATTGTTGTGTAGAAGCAGCTCCTTGAATCACCTGGTCTTATTGTCAAATATCAGAGGAGTGAAAGCCGGTGGGTCGCGTTGAAAAACACGCCAGACTGGCAAAGGAAAAAGCAGACCGCTGAATGCAACTCAGGCCCTGCATCTGCCTAACAACGGAGCAGGAACCTGGCAACCTCCCATCAAGCAAATGGCCCTATTATTTTTGCTTTGGAGGCTTCCAGGGGCTCTGAATAAGCTGAATTTATCTGTGTCAAACAGTCTTGTCTTTCTTGTTCCTCATTCTTTCCTCTCTCTCTCTCTCTCACGCGCACACACACTTCGTCTTCTGCCTCAACTCTTTCCTTGCCAGATGCCTGCCTTGACTCTGAAATTATTTTTGTTTTGTTTATTATTATTATTATTATTGTAATAATACTGTGCTATACAGAGATGGAACATCATTTTCTTCACGGGAAAGTATACCCTACATCATTGAACTGCAGAGCAATGTTAGTGTTGTCTCTAATGACTCTTCTCGCTGTATTTCTTTGGTTTGCAGTTTGTTGCCTTAGCCGAGGACAATGATGTTTTTTAAGTTGAATTGGTGATCAATAAGTTTCATTATTGTTGATGTAGTGCTAACAACTGGGAATAAAGTTATTAAAGCAATTGATGGGTAAATGAGACATGCCGAATGCATGTCCCTTTGTTTAGCGCTTATACAGTTGCATCATTTTGATACTGTCTGCCAATGTGTTGTGTAGGTCTATTACAACCAACCTAGCATAGAAGAGCTGCAATTCAACGACATGGTCAACGGCATAGTCATGTTTAGTCATGTTCAGGGAGAGAATGTGAGAAAATACTATAGTGAACTATAGTTTTGATAGTTTCAGTGTAGTTCAAGAAATAACATTTAAAATCACTTCTCTGCACAGTATAGCAAACCATTATTTAGCAAATATTGAAAACATGAGTCATTATATTTTTCTTCTTTTGATGAGGTAAAAGTTGAGGCTGGTCACACAGTTTATACATTCAGAAATCCCCTTCCTTCATAAGGTCATGTACTGTATTTTGTTATTGTTCCCTTTAATCCATTTTCTATTTTCCAACTCCCACGCTACGGTCAAGAAGTCAGTCTGCAGTCAAAGCACCACAAACAAAAATGATTCAAACATTGGCTAGAAGGAGCTCATTGTGTGCGAGCGTCCGGATTGTTTGGCATCCTTTATGTGTTTTTTTCTTTCTTTTTCAAACCAAACCATTGGTCCCTGGGGTGAATCCCCCAACACAAACGCCTTCTGTAGGATCGATAGACAATACCACACTCGCTAACCTCTTTCCCAGGATTCCTCTTTCTTCGCCTGGTCACCAACAGGCCTTTGATGCCGGGTGAACGGGTTGAATGCGGTTTGCGATGACTTCAGGGAAACCGACAATTTGCGACCCTGTGTATAGAGCACTCAATTTTCCTTCTTCTGGCCTCAGAATGTGTTATTTGAACGCGGTGGCCACGTTACAGGGAGTTCCATATGGTTTTGCTCGCAATGAACAACAGGCCTTGTTTACAAAAGGGGAAATATTTTTATTAGAATTTTGACATGCTTCTGATGAAAACTGTTGAGGTCTTTCATTTTACCCTTTGGGCTGTGGCTTCAAAGTCAGGACCGCCAAGGGTTATTAAACATATTTGTCTCTCTGCATCTTAGTGAGGGAAAGATGTGGAAGGATTTATGGTTTTATGGATATGAATCATCATAAGTTATTTCGTACGCGTCAGTGAAATGAAGGACAATAAAATGACGATAGGCTTCTCGACTGTGGTCCTCTTGCACTGCATCAAGGGCCAATTGACGTTATCAGAGGTCTACAGTGGCTAACTTTGGCTCGGGGAAGACAGTTGTATTAACAGTGATTTAGATGAGGTTATGGAAGTCAACAGTTATCAAAATGAAAACTACTGACCTCTATATTGTAAAAGAAAAACAGGAAAACCCCTATCTTGAGTCCTATTTGTGTTTGTCAAAACTCAATTTCAGAGTTGGAAAATGAGGTTAACTAAGGTGGTGAATAGAGGATTACCACCGACATACCGGGTGGATTTGGTACCTATCTTTGGATGCCACCCTGGCAGCAGCATTGTTCCTGAGCTGCCCTGAGAGTTAATGACATGCTTATTCCATGCAAATTTGACTCTCTGATTTAATTGTAGTATTTTCTGAAGCCCACCTGACATTTCTCCCTCGTCTACTTATTCACATGAAGTCACCGTCTATCCTCAGAAAACACATTTTTATTTTTTTATTTTATATACAGCTCTAACAATATTTATTGTAAATGATGCTTGGACAGACAAAACTAGATAAGCATTAAAGGTGGTTTTCTAGGTTACGAGAGTTATACAAAGGTCTATGCAAGTTTGTTTTTGAAGGAGAAGTGGATGTTACGTTGTTATGAACTGATGCCAGACAAATACACAGTGACTTAGATCCTGATTTGTTGTTGAACTGACTTACACATATAGGCCTATGTGTCACTACTCTGAAAAAGGTTTGTGAATAATGTTACGACTATATGGATATCTGAAGCCTTCGCACATCTAACATGCTATGGAATTTAGTTTAATGTATGTATAATACTATACTGAAAAAATATATAAACGCAACATGTAAAGTGTTGCTCCCATGTTGCATGAGCTGAAATAAAAGATCCCAGAAATGTTCCATACACACAAAAAGCGTATTTCTCTCAAATTTTGAGCACAATTTTCTTTACGTCCCTGTTAGTGAGCATTTCTCCTTTGCCAAGATAATCCATCCACCTAACAGGTGTGTCATATCAAGAAGCTGATTAAACAGCATGATCATTACACAGGTGCATCTTGTGCTTGGGACAATAAAAGGCCACTCTAAAATGTGCAGTTTTGTCACACAACACAATGCCACATATATCTCATGTTTTGAAGGAGCATGCAATTGGCATGCTGACTGCAGGAATGTCCACTAGAGCTGTTGCCAGATAATTGAATGTTAATTTCTCTACCATAAGCCACCTCCAACATCATTTTTAGATAATTTGGCAGTACGTCCAATCAGCCTCACAACCACAGACCACATGTTACCACGCCACCCCATGACCTCCACATCCGGCTTCTTCACCTGTGGGATCGTCTGAGACCAGCCACCCGGACTGCTGACGAATCTGTGTGTTTGCAGAACTGGAGAATTCCAACACAAACTGTCAAAAACTGTCTCAGACGTGCTTGTTGTCCTCACCAGGGTCTTGACCTGACTGCAGTTTGCCGTCGTAACCGACTTCAGTGGGCAAATGTTCGCCTTCGATGGCCAATGGCACACTGGAGAAATGTGCTCTTCACAGATGAATCCCGGTACCTGTGACCAACAGATGTATATCTGTATTCCCAGTCATGTGAAATCCATAAATTAGGGCCTAATGAATTCATTTACATTGACTGATTTCCTTAAATGAACAGTAACTCTGTAAAATATTTGAAATTGTTACTTGTTGCGTTTATATTTAAGTTCGGTGTAAATAGATAGCATACACATGAAATGACTCTGATATAACAGCAAGTATTACTTAAAACCTTTCATGTGACGGAACCCCAGGAGAACACATTACCTACTTGAAAGCAGTACGTCACTTTGACATATTATTGTACTTCAACATACATTTCTCTCCTGTCATGGTCAACACACTTCAATACGTACACACAAAATATTTCCACTCTCTGGTGCTTTAATATCGGGTGTTTTAGTCCACAGCTGTCGCAGATGATACCATTTTTAAGCCATAGCCTGTAATTATATATATTTTTCTATGGAGAAAAGGTTTGTCATTGTGTTCACATGTGCCATTACAGCCGTTTTACGTCATGCATGGTTTCTAGTATGCTATTGTGGTCTGACGTTCTACCACACCAAACCTGCAAATGTTGATGCAGTGTAACTTTAATGAGCAGGTCATAACAGTCGTACAACTGTTGGCAGAATGGTGAGTTGAGTCATTGTTGGTATTATACAGTATGAACGCACGCACGCACACACACGCACACACACACACAAAGAACAGAGGTAATTCTAAGATGATTCAGAAAGATTAGCAAATATGTATAAAGGAAGCCACCAGAACAGCTTCAATGCACCTTGTCATAGATTATACAAGTGTCTGGAACTCTATCGGAGGGATGAGACACTATTCTTCCACAAGAAATTCCATCATTTGGTGTTTTGTTGATGGTGGTGGAAAACACTGTCTCAGGTGCCGCTGCAGACTCTCCCATAAGCGTTCAATTGGGTTGAGATCTGGTGACTGAGGCGTGCGCACACACACTTTAAACCCCCTATGCTCCTCTTAGACCCCTCTTTAAATGTCATTGAGATCTCTTCATCTAGCCACGGTAGCCAAAATGGGTAACTGGGCATTTTTATACATGACCTTAGCATGATGGGACGTTAATTGCTTAAAGGGGAATGGAAAGTTTAGGAAGAAAAGCTAAGCAAAGAGATGTTTGACACAAACCAGTGCGCCTGGCACCTACTGCCATACCCTGTTCAAAGGCCTCTACTGTAAGTCGCTCTGGATAAGAGCGTCTGCTCTTGGCCGGTAGGGATATCCTTGTCTCAGTATGTAAAAAAATATATAAAAAAATTAAAATAAAAAATGTAATAAAAAAATGTATGCACTCTACTGTAAGTCGCTCTGGATAAGAGCGTCTGCTAAATGACTAAAATGTAAATGTAAATGTAATGTATCCTATCCACTAATACTAAACATTTGCTAACCCTAGAAACATCTCTATTTTTAAGATTTTTACATTCAACAACATTTATTAGAGGTATGGGTAGCTTTGGCCGGGGACTGAAAGTGAATGCTGCCACAAGGAGGCGCCTCGCCTCCACTGGACATGAAATGTTTCTCATGACTTCAACTGCTTTGTCATTGAGATCAGGACAACAATATTAATGTAAGAAACTGTACATGATTCGTTTTTATGTTGGTAATTATAGTTAAATAATCTTCTGATAATAAGCCGAGTAGGCTGTCAGACAAAACAAGACAAGGTAGCTTCAGTAGCTAGTTGTCTACTAGATTTAGCTCTTCTCTTGTCATGTTTTTTTATGTTCATGTTGTCTTTGATAACTGTACGAAATATAATGCTGATATTGTCAATTTGAAAAGCATTTGTTATTGGTATTATCTAAGAGCTAAAATGAACTAACGAGTGTCTGATGAGATTTGTAGCTAGCTAGCCAGACACAAGCGAGGGCTGCTGCACTGTTTTTCCATTAGAATGTATGATACCCATATCATTATTAGTTAGCTAGCTAGATCCCTAGCTACCCCCTCCCCCCCATTTTGCCCTCTGAACAGCCTCAATTCGTTGGGGCATAGACTCTACAAGATGTCGAAAGCGTTCCACAGGGATGCTGGCCAATGTTGACTCCAATGCTTTCTACAGTTGTGTCTAGTTGGCTGGATGTCCTTTTATATATTTTTATTTTATTTTTATTTAACCTTTATTTAACCAGGCAAGTCAGTTAAGAACAAATTCTTATTTACAATGACGGCCTACCAGGGAACATTGTGTGGTGGACCATTCTTGATACACACGGGAAACTGTTAAGTGTGAAAAACCCAGCAGCTTTGCAGTTTGACACAAACCAGTGCGCCTGGCACCTACTGCCATACCCTGTTCAAAGGCACTTAAATATTTTGTCTTCCCCGTTCACCATCTGAATGACACAATTGTCTCAAGGCTTAAAAGTCCTTCTTTAACCTGTCTCCTCCCTTTCATCTACACTAATTGAAGTGGATTTAACAGCAGACATCAATACGGGGACATAGATTTTACCTGGATTCACCTGGTCAGTCTATGTCATTGAAAGAGCAGGTGTTCTTAATGCTTTGTATACTCAGTGTGTATACCAAATATATGTATAACTAACCCAAGATAGTTAATCTGTGTCTTTTACAGTGTGAGGAAATGAAGCATAGTGGGCAGAACAGAGAAGAAGGTGGGCAAAGCCAAGCACAAGCTAGCAAGATCCGATTGGCGCGTTCAGTGGTGTAAAGTACTTAAGTAGAAATACTTGAAAGTTAGTCGTTTTTTGGGGTATCTGTACTTTACTTTACTATTTATATTTTGACTACTTCTACTTCACTACATTCCTAAAGAAAATGATGTACTTTTTACTCCATACATTTTCCCTGACAACCAAAAGAACTCGTTACATTTTGAATACTTAGCAGGACAGGAAAATGGTCTAATTCACACACTTATCAAGAGAACATCTCTGGTCATCCCTACTTCCTCTGATCTGGCAGACTCACTAAACAGTGTGAGTGTTGGAGTGTGCCCCTGACTATCCGTAAATAAAAAATGAAATGTTGCCGTCTGGTTTGCTTAACATAAGGAATATGAAATGATTTATACTTTTACTTTGATACTTAAGTATATTTTAGCAATTACATTTACTTTTGATACTTATAAGTATATTTAAAACCAACTACTTTTAGACTCAAGTAGGATTTCACATTTACTTGAGTCATTTTCTATTAAGGTATAAGGGCACAAGGTGAGACCCAAATGCAGACACATGAGGCAGATGGTTGAGCTCCGATATTTATTATAGCAAAAGGGGTAGGCAAAAGGCAGGTCGGGTACAGGCGAGAGTTCATAAACCAGGTCAGAGTCCAAACGGTACAAGACGATAGGCAGGCTCGAGGTCAGGGGCAGGCAGAGTGGTCAGGCAGATGAGCTCAGAGTCAGGACAGGCAAGGGTCAAAACCAGGAAGGTGAGAAAAGAGAGCCTGGAAAAAGCAGGAGCTGAGACACAAAAACGCTGGTTGTCTTGACAAACAAAACGAGCGGGCACAGAGAGACAGGAAATACAGGGATAAATGCACCGGGGATAATAAGCGACACCTGGTGGGGGTGGAGACAAGCACAAGGACAGGTGAAACAGATCAGGGCGTGAGAAAGGTATCTTTACTCATGTACTTTTACTCAAACAGGAAAACGCTCATCCAGAGGGGGCGCTCCTAGTGGCCGGGGACTTTAATGCAGGGAGACTTAAATCCATATTACCTCATTTCTACCAGCATGTTAAATGTGCAACCAGAGGGGAAAAAAACTCGAGACCACCTTTACTACACACACAGAGATGCGTACAAAGCTCTCCATCACTCTCCATTTGGCTAATCTGACCATAATTATATCCTCCTGATTCCTGCTAACAAGAAAATGTTTAAGTAGGAAGCACCAGTGACTCGGTCAATAAGAAAGTGGTCAGATGAAACAGATGCTAAGCTACAGGACTGTTTTGCTAACACAGACTGGAATATTTTCCAGGATTCTTCAGATGGCATTGAGGAGTACACCACATCAGTCACTGGCTTCATCAATAAGTGTATCGATCACGTCGTCCCCACAGTGACTGTACGTACATACCCCAACCAGAAGCCATGGATTACAGGCAACATCCGCACTGAGCTAAAGGGTGGAGTTGCCACTTTCAAGGAGTGGGCCTCTAATCCTTTAAGCTTATAAGAAATCCTGCAATGCCTTCTGACGAACCATCAAACAGGCAAAGCTTCAATACAGGACTAAGATCGAGTCGTACTACACCGGCTCCGACGCTTGTCAGATGTTGCAGGACTTGTAAACTATTACAGACTGCAAAGGGAAGCACAGCCGAGAGCTGCCCAGTGACACGAGCCTACCAGATGAGCTAAATTACTTCTATGCTTGCTTCGAGGCAAGTAACACTGAAACATGCATGATAACACATCAGCTGTTGCGGACGACTGTTTGATCACGCTCTCCACAGCCGATATGAGTAAGACCTTTAAACAGGTCAACATTCACAAGGCCGCAGGGCCAAATGGATTACCAGGACGCGTACTCCGAGCATGCGCTGAACAACTGGCAAATGTCTTCTTTAGATTTTCTGTGAAGTGTGCAATTCGACTTTGCACTCCTTCTAAACAACACAATTGTTTTTTACTTTGGCAAAGCGCCAAGTCTATAAAACAGTGCACTGTATTCATAACAGATTCTAGTTTTTGGAAGAGAACATTTTATTCAGTTCAGATGTTTCATCAATGAGAAAATTTGCAGAATGTTGGCCCAGTTTCATCTAGTTCCATCCTCTTCCACTACCAGCGACTGGACTTCCTCTCACTACCAGAATTGGTGGTGAGAAAAAGTTCTAGACGGATGCTTCAGCACTATAGTGTCTGGGTTTCCTCTTCAGTCTGCGTATTTTAGGTCTATGTTTTATAATTATCTCTCTCTCTCTCTCTCTCTGGGTCTGTCTGTTGAACACTGGTGGACTGTCAGCTCTCAGACTTTCGTGAGGAGGATGACACTGTAGACATGTCACCTGTACACCAGACAGTCATTTGAAGCTGTGTCAAGGACAGACAGGGGCTGGAGAGACTGGACAACATGATGCTGAGGCAGCAGTCCTCATGAGAGCCAGTTTCATCATACTGTAGCTCTTGATGTTTTTTGCGACTGCACTTGAAGAAACGTTCAAAGTTCTTGAAATTGTCCGCATTGACTGACCTTCATGTTTTAAAGTAATGATGGACTGTCATTTCTCTTTGCTTATTTGAGCTGTTCTTCCCATAATATGGACTTGGTCTTTTACCAAATAGAACATCTTCTGTATACCACCCCTACCTTGTTACAACACAACTTATTGTCTCAAACTCATTAAGAAGGGAAAAAAAATCCACAAATTAAATTTTAACAACGCACACCTATTAATTGAAATGCATTCCAGGTGACTACTTCATGAAGCTGGTTGAGAAAATGCCAAGAGTGTGCAAAGCTGTCATCAAGGCAAAGTGTGGCTTCTTTGAAGAATCTCAAATCTCAAATATATTTAGATTTTTTTAACACTTTGTTGGTTAATACATGATTCCATATGTGATATTTCATAGTTTTGATGTCTTTACTATTATTCTACAAATTAGAAAATAGTAAAAACTGCCCAAAATACGAATGAGTAGGTGTGTCCAAACTTGACTGGTGCTGTATAAAATTATATATGTCCTTGGAATATGGTTTAAAGATGACTTTCTCCTTACTCGTCCAAACTGATGATGCATGAAATGTGCAAATGAGCAGTGATGGGTAACGTGTCAAGAGTTCTGTAAAAGACTCAGTCAGTCAAAAGATGCCACTATGTCATATTCATGAGAGTCAACTGTCTATTTAATTGTCCTTTCAGACCCTTCACTGGGAATGTCATGGAAAATGTCATTGTAATACACATTACACATAACACACATTTCATATGGGTCATGAAATGTTGATTTAATCTTGAGAGAATCACATGTTATATTAGTGAGCATGCAAATGTAGTGAGAACTCCCACATAGTACTCATAACAGGTCACTTCTTATGTCGAGAAAACCCAGACAAGAGCGTAATACTATAACATCTTGGTGTTCAAGAGCATAGTTGTCAAGTATTTCACTTCCCGCCTCCTGAGTTTTGTGACACCAATTGTCTGAAGAAATAAAAGCGTCGCCACACCTGACTGCCTAAGGGTAAAAAAAAGCCCACTAAAAAATTATTTCATTCATTTACGTAAATTAAAAAATCCAACAAAGAAAAGTGTCTTCGGGCGGTATCAGCAATTAGAAGGGGGGAAAAAGAGAATAAAGTCATACATGTCCTCTTCATTCTAATGAAGTGAGCTGTTACTTGGGAAGATGCAGCAATATCATATCTTTAATATTTCCCTGGGACAGGGGACATGTATTGCTATGCGTTGGGGCTCTTGCTCGCAGAGGGAAATGTTGCTAATTACCAATACATGTTGTTATTATTCTATTACTTGTGTTTTGATCATGCTTTTTAATGAGCTTCAACTAGAGCCCTAGGCAGTGTCTCATCAGGTTTTGAAGTCTGGGCTCTCTCTCTTGTAGTCATGAACAGAAGCAGCAGTTTGAAGCCAGCATTAAAAGGCTTCCAGGAGCGTTTGAAGAACAACCAAACCTGTGACCTGCTCTGTGGATCAATGCTATTGATGCTACAGTATTGACGAGGGAGAGAACAAATTGTGGGGGGGACTTCCTTTCCTTTAATCCCTGTGGTAAACTACAAACCTGTGATCTGCACAAGTACTATATGCTCCATGTAGGCTAGTGCTTTGACAGGCTAGTGCTATTCAAATCAAATTATGACAGAAATGTACTTTAGCCTGCCCAAAGCGAATGTATTTTTTTTACTCCATAGTAAAGTTGCACCCCCCACAGGTTTTGGTTTTGGTCACATTTAAGGGTCTTGACCCCTGGATTAGGTCATCACGCTACATGATAGATCCACCCCACTTCCTTTCAACATTCACACAACATTCAAATTCCCAAAAGTTACTTTTGTGCTTTCTCATTGGCCTGGACCCAAGACAACTACTTTACACAAGTTCGGGTGAATGCAGATAAATGACCCTGCGAGTGTTGATTGAGAAGGCTCTGCTGTGCTGCTCGGTGTATTGGCATCCCTTTTAATGGATGTTTAGTAAATGGCCCTGGTTCTCCCTGTGTTTGTCAGCATTACCGCCGTTCCCCTCTGCCGAGAGTAATACAACAAACCTCCCCGGCGATAGCCCCCGGTGATTTGTTGCGTTCCAAACACACAGCGGCGTGACACTCCAATAATGGGCCGGCATGTTTTACTCTAACAAATGGTGCTGAAAGTGGCGTGATGGAAGCCACTCACTTCATTTTTATTCAGGCAGAGCTGTCCGAGTGCAAACCCGAGGTGCCGCCTCAACAAAGAGACGGATCCATACTGATGACGAATTAATAGAGAGGAATGGAACTCTATTGGAGTGGACGCACCTGAAGGGCCCATCTTCACTGAATGGCTGTCAATACCTGCTGGACAAGTCAGGAAGATAGCACACAGTTTTGGAAGTTAAATAAAATTGTATTTTATTGGTTGCATACACGTATTTAGCAGATGTTATGACGGGTATAGCGAAATACTTGTGTTCCTAGCTCCAGCAGTGCAGTAATATCTAACAACACACAACAATACAGACAAATCCAAAAATGTAAATAATGGATTTAAGAAATATAGAAATATTATGTATTTGTATGTATGTAGGTATATATAAATACACATATACAGTGCATTCGGAAAGTATTCAGACCCCTTGACTTTTTCCAATTTAATCCATTTTAGAATAAGGCTGTAACATAACAATATTTTTGTTACGTTACAGCATTATTCTAAAATGGATTCAATTGTCCCCCCCCCCATCTATCTACACACAACACCCCATAAGGACAAAGCAAAAATAGGTTTTTAGAATAAAAAACGGAACAATTATTTGCATAAGTATTCAGACCCTTTACTCAGTACTTTGTTGAAGCACCTTTGGCAGTGATTACATCCTTGAGTCTTCTTGGGAATGAAGCAACTCTGTCAGGTTGGATGGGGAACGTCGCTGCACAGCTATTTTCAGGTCTCTCCAGAGATGTTCGATCGGGTTTAAGTCCAGGCTCTAGCTGGCTGTGTGCTTAGGGTCGTTGTCCTGTTGAAAGATGAACCTTCGCCCCAGTCTGAGGTCCTGAGCGCTCTGTAGCAGGTTTTCATCAAGTGACTAGTGTTCCATGACTATGTACATAGGGCAGCGGCCTCTAAGATGCATGGTCAAGTAACCATAGAGTAGCCGTCTACTGACAGTGACTAAAGTTAAAGCTATCAGACAGAGTTTTAGAAGTTCTGATGTGTCTCGGAGTCCTGGTTTGGCATGTTAAATGCCCATAGTTTAGTAAAGACTTTAGTAAAGGCACAGTGTCTCTTTTCAAAACCTTTGGCAAGTAAAGTTGTTCTTTACAAAGGTCAAAGCTATCGCTTGTATGAACAACTGGATTGCAAGGTTAACCTACACGTCAAGACTCTCAGCCCACTGAGTTAAAGCATTAGGGTGATTAGACAAGTCTTCAGGTCTCAGACAAGATTAGACACAAGCCACCTCCATGCTGAGGAGTATTTCTGCCTGTAATAAAGCCCTTTTGTGGGGGAAAAAACTAATTGTAATTGGTTGGGCCTGGCTCCCCAGTGGGTGGGCCTATGCCCTCCAAGGCCCACCATGGCTGCACCCCTGCCCAGTCGTGTGAAATCCATAGATCAGGGCCTAATGAATTTATTTCAATTGCCTGATTTCATTTTATGAACTGTAACTCAGTAAAATCTTTAAAATGGTTTCATGTTGCGTCTATATATTCTTTCAGTATAACATGAACTGGGTTCTTGCAACTCTATACAGGGCCTTTAACCACATCAGAACACAAACTATAAGCTTGTTTTACTTGTTTTTGTATGGCTTCCAACTGTGATTGAAAATATCTGCACAAATTATGGAATAGGGTCCCATTTTGGATGCAGCTATGGCCTTATTGATTGTAACTGTTTTTAACGCAAAACATCTTACTTTTCAGTCAAGGGACCAAAAACGGCAAGTGCATACAGTACGTGTGACAGCATAGACTACAGATCTAGCACGGCTGTTAAGCTTTACAATCCCGATCCCACACACAGACATTAACATGTTCCTACACTGTTCAACCATCTCTGGCGGTGGGCCCCAGCCTGTTTTGGGCATTAAAGCGATGACATACATTGATAATCCCGCTAATCGCCCTGCAGATGGATTCCGGTAATGTGTGTTGAGGCATCTTCATGTCCCCGAGGTGAACTTCATCAACGAAATGGAGCGGAACTTTTGTTGACATCAGCGTAACGCCGTCGTACAAAGTCCGCCGAAGCCACTGCCAGGCAAGCTAGTTGAAACTCTCTCCCCGCTCGCTCCTTACAGATGTTCCCATGGCATTCGTCGACTTGCCAACCCTGCCTGTCGTTGCTGCTGGCGACGGTGACACCATCGTAGCCGGCAACGGCCCCAGCCTTGAAAAGCGAACCTATTTAATTAAATAATCACAATAATAATTAACGGTCTGTGAAATGAACAAGCGAGAGGGCGTGTGGCAGAGCGCTATAATCAAGGCGCCTTTCACATGTCGGGCTGCTCTATGACCAATCTAGAAGATGTGTAAGCAGTTCTGAACATACTGGAGCCGAGGCCGGTCATTATCCACAACAAACGCTCCACACGGGGTGGCACCGAGAAAGAGAGAGGTGCTGGTGCCTCGGGCCCAGACTTGCAAAAAAAAAAGTAAAAGGGCTCAGCTGCTGTTTGTGCCACAAAGTTCTCTGATGTTGAAGACAATAGAGATGAATATAAGAGAAATTACTGTTCGGGAACCATACAAACACATACTGGTGAAGGAATATAATTTCAGTGACAATTTGCATTTCCTGTTGTCTCAAATGGGAAGATAGCTGGTTTGGAACCAATGGTTTGGCAATCATTTAAATGCATTACTATCTGCAATAGTATCTGCAATTGTCTATCAGAACAACAATACAGAATGTTGGATAAAAATGAAAATATACCCCAGCGGGCAAAGCAGTTTGAGAAGAAGTCATTACAATCTGGTTTGCCCGCTGGGACACTGGTCTCAGGCGAAATCTGCAGCCGTCTTAGTTGTAAAATTATCATTATTACTGCTGCATTTGTGTTAAGCAAAACCTGTACAGTTAGTAGAGACTACAGCCCTGCTCTAAATGATGGCTGCGGTACTTAATCTAAATGACTGTAAGTGACTCGACAGCCTAATTAAAAATGCTGTTCAATGAAGTGTAGTTGACCATCAGTAAACTCATCTCTAACTGCTGCGCTCCTTCCTCAAGGACACAGTTCCCACAGAGCACAGGGCCTGGTTTAAAGCAAATACGGGTTTATTCGTTTTCCAAGTGGTTGTCATGCCCTGACCTTAGAGTGCCTTTTATGTCTCTATTTGGTTTGGTCAGGGTGTGATTTGGGTGGGCATTCTATGTTCTTTATTTCTAGGTTTTGTATTTCTATGTTTTGGCCGGGTAAGGTTCTCAATCAGGGACAGCTGTCTATCGTTGTCTCTGATTGGGAATCATACTTAGGCAGCCTTTTCCAGCCTGTGTTTGTGGGTGATTAATTTCTGTTTTGTGTTTCTGCACCTGACAGAACTTCCCACCCTCAACGGACCAAGCAGCGTGGTAAGGAGGAGCAGCGTGTCCAGGATTCATGGACTTGGGAGGAGATCCTGGATGGTAAGGGACCCTGAAGGCAGGCTGGGGAGTATCTCCGTCCACGGGAGGAATTGGAGGCAGCAAGAGCAGAGCGGCAGCGTTACGAAGGGACTCGGCTAGCAAGGAAGCCCGAGAGGCAGCTCCAAACATTTTTTGGGGATAGGCACACGGGGAGTGTGGCTGAGTCAGGTTGGAGACCTGAGCCAACTCCCCGTGCTTACCGTGGCGAGCGTCGTACTGGTCAGGCACCGTGTTATGCGGTGGCGCGCGCAGTGTCTCCAGTGCACAGCCCGGTGCGCTACCTTCCAGCTCCCCGAATCGGCCGGGCTAGAGTGGGCATCCAGCCAGGTCGGAGGATGCCGGCTCAGCGCATCTGGCCGCCAGTACGTCTCTTCGGCCCGGGATATCCTGCGCCGGCTCTGCGCACTGTGTCTCCGGTGCGTCTGCACAGCCCAGTGCGTCCTGTGCCTGCGCCACGCATCTGCAGGGCGAAAATAACCATCCAGCCAGGACGGCTTGTGCAGGCTCTACGCTCGAGACCTCCAGTGCGCCTCCACGGCCCAGTGTATCCGGTGCCTCTGCCTAGGACAGGGCCTCCTGTATGTCTCTCCAGCCTGGTGAGCCCTGTGGCAGCTCCATGTACCAGACTGCCCATACGTCTACTCCCTCCAGTGATGATCCATGGCACGAAGCCTCCAGTGATGATCCATGGCACGAAGCCTCCAGTGATGATCCATGGCACGAAGCCTCCAGTGATGATCATTGGCCGAAGCCTCCAGTGATGATCCATGGCACGAAGCCTCCAGTGATGATCCATGGCACGAAGCCTCCAGTGATGATCCATGGCACGAAGCCTCCAATGAGGAGTCATGGAACGAAGGCCTCCAGTCCGGAGCCTCCAGCGAAGGTCTCCAATCCGGGGCCTTCAGCAACGTTCTCCAGTCCGGAGCCTCCAGCGACGGCCTCCAGTCTGGAGTCTCCAGAGACGGTATCCAGCCCGGAGCCTCCAGAGACGGCCTCCAGCCCGGAGCCTCTGGCGACGGCCTCCAGTCTGGAGCCTCCAGAGATGGCCTCCAGTCCGGGGCCCGCAACGAGGGTGCCCAGTCCGGGGCCCGCAGAGAGGGTCCCCAGTCCGGGGGCGGCGGCGAGGGTCCCCGCACTAGAGGCGCCACCATAGTGGGCCAAGCCAGAGGTGGAGCGGGGTCTACGTCCCGCACCAGAGCCGCCACCGCGGATAGATGCTCACCCGGACCCTCCCCTATAGGTTCAGGTTTTGCGGCCGGGGTCCGCAACTTTGGGGGGGGGGATACTGTCACGCCCTGACCTTAGAGAGCCTTTTTATGTCTCTACTTGGTTTGGTCAGGGTGTGATTTGGGTGGGCATTCTATGTTCTTTATTTCTATGTTTTGTATTTCTATGTTTTGGCCGGGTATGGTTCTCAATCAGGGACAGCTGTCTATCGTTGTCATACTTATCATACTTAGGCAGCCTTTTCCCACCTGTGTTTGTGGGTGATTATTTTCTGTTTTGTGTTTCTGCACCTGACAGAACTGTTCGTTGTCATTTTGCTCTTTGTTATTTTGTTCAAGTGTTTTGAAAATAAATCATGAACACTTACCACGCTGCGCTTTGGTCTGCTTCATTCGAAGGCCGTGACAGTTGTTCTAATTTAAACAGCTGTTTGTGTGGTTTCGCTTCACGTTCTACCTCAGTTTTTCAACGGAAGAGTCATTTCCTAACGACCCCTACGTTAGCTTTTAATTTTAAAGCAAGCCCATGATACACATGACATTATAGCTACAAGCACTATACAAGCATTACTTTAAGCATTATTAAGACTTAATGAATGTATTCATAGCATGTCTATTGTGAAGAGGAAGAGTGGAGGAGTAGTTGGGCTTCATGGGGTGAACATCAGCCCCGGGCCTGTCATTGCCTCCCATTTGTCATTTTAACTTCCCAAGACCTTTGTGCCCCTGGCTATAGGATTATGGTATTAAAATCTCCCGAATGCACTTATGTACACTATTCAAAACATGCTAGCTTCATCTCCCTAAGGTAGCCAGAGGCACTCCATTTTCCTTTCTTTGTGTTCCATTGGCTGTTCAGTCAGATGAATACCAGCAAAAGCTCCCAGAATTCACTTAACTCCTGCTTCCGGCTTTTAAGTCATCCCTTTTTGACAGGCTAGGGGTGAGAGAGTGAGACCTAAAGTCACCCTGGGGTTATTTGGGGAGAAGTACATGCATTGTCTCACTGTGTGTAATCTTGTCCTAAGGTCAGCACAGCAGAGTATGTTTCTTACATGTGATACTATGAACAATATGCAGCATTTTAATTGTTGCAGTGTCAAGCACATTCTGTTTTTAATGGGATACTATTGATGTACTCACTCACTGAATTAAATGCATCGCATATGCCTCAGAGCAGAATACTATGGAATGAAGAAAATCCAAACACAATCACATCATAATGCACAACCTCAAGTCATCCCTATGGTCAACATGGTAGTGAATTTATAATCCCCATTTTAATGAACACTAATGTCTGAACAGCTTGATAACATTGGTAAAGTCGTTGCTTTAACAGGGATGGACTGAATCTATGAAGTCATGTGTTTGCAGATTTGCACTGTCAAGTGTCATTTAAATGATAAATGCATCTCAAACTAGAGTAAGCCATAAGTTTTGGCTTTGCTCCATTACTTAGGAAGGAAAATATAGAGTGGAATAATGATCCATTTGCAAATGGAAGCGACAAAGTCGACATCTATTGCCGTCTTCCCAAAACAACAGCTTGCACTCTGAAGTCACGGAGAGTGGAAAGATAAGCAATTTAAGGCACAATTTCCTCTACTTTTGTCACATGGATATTGCTTAAGAAATGCCCCCATTTCTCAGTGTTCTCAGCTCCAAAACTTCTAAAAGGTCTTCTCCCTTTCTTTTCACTTGTCCTTTCACACACACAAACAGAATGAAGGCCTGGAAATGAGGTTTTAGAACTGCACTGAAGCTCAAAGCCTCCCGCTGGCCACTAATTTGTATTTGACAACTGAAGCAAACAGTCACAAGTGTACTTTGGGAACATTGTGGGGGCAAAACACATTGGCTGACTGGATGTGAGTCTTGAGATGCAGGCGCTTTGCTAGCACCCAGAACATTCTGCTAATGTCTCCTCTGTGGAGGGGAGATAGTGGAAGAAGAGGGGGAGCAGGGTAAAATAGAAAGATGTGATGGGAGATGGTGCAGAGAAAGTGAGGGGAGAGGAGGAGGATGAATGGAGAGGCTGGAGTTGAAGAAAATATAAAAGGAGAAAAATAACTGAGCGAGGGTAGAATGAAAGGTAGAATATTAAGAAAAAAAGGCAATATTAGCTGGCTAGAATGCTTTGCATAGTACCTCAGAAATTTGAATAGCCCAAATAACCACGGACTTGAAAATATGAATCATTCTATGAAGATGCATTGGCATACATGCTGCAAGAGATACATTGTTTTGGTTTAAGACAAATCCTGTTTATACAGAGCAGCAAGGGGAACTGCCCCTCCTTACCTTCAGGCGATACAGTATGCTCAAACCCTACATTCTGAGCACTCTCTTCTGCCACCTCTGGTCTCTTGGTACTCCCACCCCTACGGGAGGTCAGCTCCCACTCAGCCCAGTCAAAGCACTTCTCTGTCCTGGCACCCCAATGGTGGAACGAACTTCGCCCTAATGTCAGGACAACGGAGTCCCTGCCCATCTTCCGAAAACGTCTGAAACCCTACCTGTGAATATGTTTGATCAGGCACTATGCCGTCAAAGGTTAAGACAGACAGCATAAGACAACCATATTGTTATCCCCCTGAGACTGGGTTATGGCAGTTGTCTCGCCTCGCCTCCCCTGACCCCATACCATTTTACACTGAGCCACCACATATCAACCAAGTAGATTTGAATGCAGACTTTTAAAAACATATTTCAAAAAGAGTCCCCTTTCATACACAAGCCAGACCAAGTGTGGCCTCTTCTCCCTCTCAATCCTTTCTTTTCTTCTCTGGTGAAAGAGAAGGGTGAGAGGAAACAGGTGTTAGGCCTTCACATTGCCCATGCCGGAAACCAACACATTAATGTAGGACAGCATGTCCTTAACGCTTGACTACTAAAGACATAAAACGTACACATTAAATGTCATGAGTGTCCCTGCCAACCAGGGAGGAGGTGGGATATCAGAGACATGGACACAGACTTAGAGAGAGAGTCATTATTAAAAGAGTCATAAAAAAGAGTGTCTGAGAACTATTGTTGCAGAAAATGTGCATATACACTATATATACAAAAGTATATGGACACCCCTTCAAAATTTGAGGATTCGGCTATTTCAGCCACACCCGTTGCTGACAGATGTATAAAATCGTGCACACCGCCATGCAATCTCCATAGACAAACATTGCCAGTAGAATGGCTTCACTGAAGAGCTCAGTGACTTTCAACATGGCATTATCAATAGTTTGTCACATTTCTGCCCTGCTAGAGCTGCCCCAGTCAACTGTAAGTTGCAATACTCACTGCCGAGTTCCAAACTAACTCTGGAAGCAACGTTAGCACAATAACTGTTCATCAAGGAGCTTCATGAAATGGGTTTTCATGGCCGAGCAGCTGCACACAAGCCTAAAATTATCATGCACAATGCCAAGCGTAGGCTGAAGTGATGTAAAGCTCGCCACCATTGGACTCTGGAGTAGTGGAAACGCGTTCTGTAGAGTCACCATCTTGCATTCCGACGGACAAATCTGGGTTTGTCGGATGCCAAGAGAATGCTACATGCCCCAATGCATAGTGCCAACTGTAATGTTTGGTGGAAGAGGAATAATGGTCTGGGGCTGTTTTTCATGGTTAGGTTCCTTAGTTCCAGTGAAGGGAAATCTTACACTAGAGCATACAATGACATTCTAGACCATTCTGTGCTTCCAACTTTGTGGCAACAGTTTGAGGAAGGCCCTTTCTTGATTCAGCATGACAATGCCACCATGCACAAAGCGAGGCCCATACAGAAGAGTGGAGGCTGTTGTAGCAACAAAGGGGGGACCAACTCCATATTATTGCCCATGATTTTGGAATGAGATATTCGATGAGCAAGTGTCCACATACTTTTGGTCATGTAGTGTATAAAGTCGCCTGGGAAATTGTTAAACATTTTGTGATTTATTAATTTCAAAGGTGCAAATTTGGTTTGCAACTGTGACTCAGTTGGTAGAGAATGGCGCTTGCAACGTCAAGCTTGCGGGTTCAATTCCTGCTGGGGCCACCCATTCCATGCATACACTTCTGTAAACTGCTTTGGATAAAAGCATCTGCTAAATGGAATAGAAGACTTATTATATGTTTTGTAACACATTTTGTCACCTGATAATCACATGACTATTACATGACTAAAACATGACTATTACAAGACTACTACACGGCCACATTACTATAACATGACTCTTACACGAATAGAACATAACCACATGACCAGTACATGCCTGTTACATGGATATTACATGACTATTACATAACTATTACATGACCACATTACTATAACATGATCACATGACTATCACATAACTATTACATGACAATATCATTATTATTATGTGCCTATTATGAGACTATTCCCAAACCGTATGACTATTACATGGGTATTACATAACAATTACATAACTATTACATGACCACATTACTATCACATGACTATCCCATAACCACACGACCAGCAAATGACTATTACATGACCAACACATGACTATTTTATGACTGTAACTTGACTACTACGGCTCTATTCCATAACCGCGTGACTGTTCCATAACTATTTCGTTACACACAACTATTACATGACTATTACATAACCACACAGCTAGTACATACAGTGGTTCCTCAATTAAAGGTTTTGAGATTATGCTGCGGGATTTATAGGTAATTTCTGGTTTAGTACGTTACCCTGCGGCACTGCTTCATTGCTCCAGACCACCACAAGGGGGAGTTAGAGCACTGATTATGCTTTTGGGTCCCAAGGCCTACTGTGTCCATTTGGAAGACCCATTTGCGAACAAGCTTTAACTTCCTGACTGATATCTTGAGATGCTGCTTCAATATATCCACATCATTTTCTTCCTCATGGAGCCATCTATTTTGTGATGTGCACCAGTCCCTCCTGCAGCAAAGCACCCCCACAACATGATGCTACCACCCCCGTGCTTCACTGTTGGAATGGTGTTCTTCGGCTTGCAAGCCTCCCCCTTTTTCCTCCAAAAATAACGATGGTCATTATGGCTAAACAGTTCTATTTTTGTTTCATCAGACCAGAGGACAATTCTCCAAAAAGTACAATCTTTGTCCCCATGTGCAGTTGCAAACCGTAGTCTGCTTTTTTATGGCGGTTTTGGAGCAGTGGCTTCTTCCTTGCTGAGCGGCCTTTCAGGTTATGTCGATATAGGACTAATTTTACTGTGGATATAGATACTTTTGTACCTGCTTCCTCCAGCATCTTCTCAAGGTCCTTTGCTGTTGTTCTGGGATTGATTTTCACTTTTTGTACCAAAGTACATTCATCTCTAGGAGACAGAACGCGTCTCCTTCCTGAGCGGTATGACGGCTGCGTGGTCCCATGCGTACTATTGTTTGTACAGATGAACGTGGTACCTTCAGGCGTTTGGAAATTACTCCCAAGGATGAATCAGACCAGGTCTACCATTTTTTTTCTGAGGTCTTGGCTGATTTATTTTTATTTTCCCATGATGTCAAGCAAAGAGGCACTGAGTTTGAAGGTAGGCCTTGAAATACATCCACAGATACACCTCCAATTGACTCAAATGATGTCAATAAGCCTATCAGAAGCTTCTAAAGCCATTACATTATTTTCTGCAATTTTCCAAGCTGTTTAAAGGCACAGTCAACTTAGTGTATGTAAACTTCTGACCCACTGGAATTGTGATACAGTGAATAAGTGAAATATTCTGCCTGTAAACAATTGTTGGAAAAATTACCTGTGTCATGCACAAAGTAGATATCCTAACCAACTTGCCAATCCTATAGTTTGTTAACAAGACATTTGTGGAGTGGTTCAAAAAACGACTTTTAATGACTCCAACCTAAGTGTATGTAAAGTTCCGACTTCAACTCTACATAAAGCTGAGTGACTCACTCATTCATGGCTTTGGAACAAAATAAATAAGTACCAACATTTTTTCTGATAGTCTTTAATAAAGAAATGTTTTAGTTACCCTAACCTGGATGCCATGTATTATAGTCTCTAAAAGGAAAAATATCACCACCTTCTCTTGCGCATGTCATTTCCCAGATTTGCCCCAACGAAAAATGCCCCTTAGATATTTAATTTAGAATCCTCCAATCCTCTAAATGTAATTATTGGCGGAGAGCCATACAGATTGAAAAAGAGTTGGGAAGAGATATAGTTTGATTATTACATGACCACATGACTAGAACTGTACATGGCCATTAAATAACTATTGCATGACTATTACAGCACATGACTATTATGATACTATCGCCTGATTATAACATTACTATTACAGGGCTATTACACAATGACATGACTGTTACATAACCATTACATGACCATTAAATGACTGTTGTATAACTATTACGAGAATATCACATGGCTATCACATGACTATTACACAACCACATGCCTATTACAGAACTATCACATGACTATGTTATTACTGTCACGTGACAATTACATGATTATTCCATGACCGCATGACTATTACAAGACTGTAACGTGACTATTACATGACCGCGTGACTATTGCATGACCTGCAAAACACCCGTCTCAACGTCAACAGTGAAGAGGCGACTCCGGGATGCTGGCCTTCTAGGCAGTTGCAAAGAAAAAGCCATATCTCAGACTGGCCAATAAAAAGGAAAGATTAAAATGGGGTAAAGAACACAGACTCTGGACAGAGATACTTTGCCTAGAAGGCCAGCATCCCGGAGTCGCCTCTTCAATGTTGACGTTGAGACTGGTGTTTTGCTGGTACTATTTAATGAAGCTGCCAGTTGAGGACTTGTGACGTGTCTGTTTCTCAAACTAGACACTCTAATGTACTTGTCCTCTTGCTCAGTTGTGCACCGGGGCCTCCCACTCCTCTTTCTATTCTGGTTAGAGACAGTTTGCGCTGTTCTGTGAAGGGAGTAGTACACAGCGTTGTACGAGATATTCAGTTTCTTGGCAATTTCTCACGTGGAATAGCCTTCATTTCTCAGAAGAAGAATAGTCTGACGAGTTTCAGAAGAAAGGTCTTTGTTTCTGGCCATTTTGAGCCGGTAATCGAACCCACAAATGCTGATGCTCCAGATACTAAACTAGTCTAAAGAAGGCCAGTTTTATTGCTTCTTTAATCAGAACAACAGTTTTCAGCTGTGCTAACATATTTTCTAAAGTTTTTTAATGATCAATTAGAATGATTAAAATGATAAACTTGGATTAGCTAACACAACGTGCCATTGGAACACAGGAGTGATGGTTGCTGATAATGGGCCTCTGTACGCCTATGTAGATATTCCATAAAAAAATCAGCCGTTTCCGGCTACAATAGCCATTTACAACTTTAACAATGTCTACACTGTATTTCTGATCAATTTGATGTTATTTTAATGGACAAAAAAATAGCTTTTCTTTCAAAAACAAGGACTTTTTTAAGTGACCCCAAACTTTTGAAAGTTAGTGTAAATCTTATAAATAAATAAATGACTTGATGGACAACACAATTAGACTTGTTTCTCCTCACTAGCCTAAAGATACAGATATTAATTTCACATTTCATGGGGCATCGATTATGGCTGAGAGTGTTCAATCCTGTATACACTCTGAGACACACACTCAGTTACACACACGCACACCTCTTCACCATTTGTTAAAAAATCCCTCACTGCAAGAACCACACCTTTAATCTGAAAATAAAACAGAAGGGCTTGAGGGTAAGATAGACCTACTGTACACAGCTATCAGGGTTGGGGTCTGATCTAATGCATTCTGGGATTATATTGTTTTATTGATATTAGAAATATTAAGGGAATTCTGAATAATTATAGACAACCACAACATGTTCTTAGAATATGTCCAGACGACTGTAATTATTGAAGGGTCCAACGCAGAAGTTTTTATCTCAATATTCAGAATTAAGTACCTTACTGTGAATGTTTTAAATTCAAACGTTCAAAAAGAAACAGAAATAGCTTCTTAGCAAATAGCCATTTCTCAAACAATAATTTAGCTAGGACTGTCTGGGAATGGTCTGAGTGGGGAGGGGAACATTGAAAATTTGATTTTATTGGCAGACGTTTGGAACTCTCTTTGTTATTGGTCTATTAACTAATTTAGTGCCTGGTGATGTCACCAGGCAGGCGAAAACGCCATTCCACCAAAACAGGCAGAAATTTCAGGTGGTCCTTTCAAACAGCTCCTACACTAAAATGGAATTATCATAATTTTCACAATATTATTCCAACCCCATAGTGTGGAAATATATAAAACACAGGAAAATCACATTTTGACTGCACTGGGCCATGAAAATACTTTTAGGAGAGTTTTAAAAATGAAATATTTCAACCATATGCTACATGGCATTGGTAACCATACTGTACATGATGTCAAAATAAACATTTGTATAATGATGTGTGGAACAGTAGTTGTGCGTGGGTAAAATCACCGGGGAAGGCAATTCAGAAACAAAGCCATATTACAACATATGTGTTTTAATAATTGCATTGTTTACTCTATAAACTGTTAGTTCATATGCCTTGATATTCAGACACCATGATATATAGGCCTAAGGCAGGGACAATATGAAGACACAGCAGCAGAATAAATTATACCACAATTTGTTTCATTACAAAACCAGAGAGCAACATCAGTCCAGCGAAGACCACAAAACATATTGCATGTAAACAGTTACATGACCTATAGTATGGTCAAGCAAGGTAATATTTTCAGACTACTAAACAACTATTGATTTAGAACAACGGAGAGTTACCATAAGTCGCAAAGAAAACAGGAACTGCCTCCACTATTCCAGCACTATTTCACCTTCAACATATCAACATAATTTAATCTCCTATGCTTAGTCTAATACAGTGACAACTAAAATATACCAAAAACGATTTAGTCCAATCAAGCTAATTATGATGTGGCTGTCAATGGTACAGTACTAATTTCTGTGTATTTTGGTATTTTTTGGTATTTGGTATTTTATTACGATCCCCATTAGCTGTTGCAAAAGGAGCAGCTACTCTTCCTGGGGTCCACACAAAACATGAAACATAATACAGAATGACATAATACAGAACATCAATAGACAAGAACAGCTCAAGGACAGAACGGCACACGTAGCCTACATATCAATGAATACACACAAGCTATCTAGGTCAAATAGGGGAGAGGCGTTGTGCCGTGAGGTGTTGCTTTATCTGTTTTCTTTTATCATGTTTGATGTTTATTTGAGGAATATGAGATGGAAGGAAGTTCCATGCAATAAGGGCTCTATATAATACTGTACGCTCTCTTGAATTTGTTCTGGATTTGGGGACTGTGAAAAGACCCCTGCTGACATGTTTGGTGGGATAAGTGTGTGTGTCAGAGCTGTGTCAGCTTTCCTTGCAGCACTGGACCACAATACTGGACAATAATCAAGACAAAACTAGAGCCTGAAGAACTTGCTTTTTGGAGTGTGGTGTCAAAAAAGCAGAGCATCTCTTTATTACGGACAGACCTCTCCTCATCTTTACAAGCAAAGAATCTATATGTTTTGACCATGACAGTTTACAATCTAAGGTAACGCCAAGTAATTTAGTCGCCTCAACTTGTTCAACAGCCACACCATTCATTACCAGATTCAGCTGAGGTCTAGAACTTAAGGAATGATTTGTACTAAATACAATGCTCTTAGTTTTAGATATGGTCAGGACCAGTTTATTACTGGCCACCTAAAACAGACTGTAACTCTTTGTTAATGGTTTCAGTGACTTCCTTAGCTGTGGTTGATTCGTATATGGTTGAATCATCAGTATACATGGACACACATGCCTTGTTTAATGCCAGTGGCAGATCATTGGCAAAAATAGAAAAGAGTAGAGGTCCTAGAGAGCTGCCCTGCGGTACACCACATTTTACATGTTTGACATTAGAGAAGTTTCCATTAAAGAAAACCCTTTGAGTTCTATTAGATAGATAGCTCTGAATCCACAATATTGCAGAAGTCAAAAGCCATAATCCATTTGTTTTTTTCAACAACAGGTTATGGTCAATAATATCAAAGGCTGCACTGAAATCTAACAGTGAAGCTCCCAAAATCTTTTTATTATCAATTTCTTTCAACAAATCATCAGTCATCTGTGTCAGTACAATACATGTTGAGTGCACTGCTCTATAAGCATGCTGAAAATCTGTTGTTAATTTGTTTACAGAGAAATAGCATTGTATTTGGTCAAACACAATTTTTTCCAACAGTTTGCTAAGAGCTGGCAGCAAGTTTATAGGTCTGCTGTTAGAACCAGTAAAGGCCGCTTCACCACTCTTGGGTAGCGTAATTACTTTGGCTTCCCTCCAGGCCTGAGGACAAAGACTTTCCACTAGGCTCAGATTAAAAATATGACATATAGGAGTGGCTACAGAGTCAGCTACCATCCTTGGTAGCTTTCTATCTAAGTTTTTAATTCCAGGAGGTTTGTCATTGTTGATCAATAACAATCATTTTCCCACCTCTCCCACACTAACCTCTCCCACACTAACACTAATGATTTTCATTCATTATTAGTTTTTTTTATGCATGAATACACTTGCTCGCTGTTCGTTGTTGACATTTGCTGCCTAAGTTTGCCCACTTTGCCAATGAAATAATTATTAAAATAATTGCCAACATCAAATGGTTTTGTGATGAATAAGCCATCTGATTCGATGAAAGATGGAGTTGAAATTGTCTTTCCGCCCATAATTTAATTTAAAGTAAAGTTTCCATCACTCTTTATATCATTGTTCTTGGCTTCATAATACAGTTTCTTCTTCTTTTTGTTGTGTTTAGTCACATAACTTCTCAATTTGCAGTAAGTAAGCCAGTCAGATGTGCAGCCAGACTTATTAGCCACTCCTTTTGCCCCATCTCTTTCAACCATACAGTTTTTCAATTTCTCATCAATACATGGAGCCTTAACTGTTCTAACAGTCAGTTTGTGTGTGTGTGTGTGTGTGTGTGTGTGTGTGTGTGTGTGTGTGTGTGTGTGTGTGTGTGTGTGTGTGTGTGTGTGTGTGTGTGTGTGTGTGTGTGTGTGTAAGTAGAAGAAAACATGTAGACTCACCCTACTTGTACCTCTTTCATGTTGCCTAAATGGTCAATGACTGTCATACAGTACATGCTTTTAGTTTTTGTTGTCCTAGGCTACCTGGCTAAAATACTTGCTTGCTAGCCTAACTTCCACCAGACCAGCTAGTTAACATTAGCATACTACATCTTGCTACAGTACATGTTGAACTTCCATCCTCTCAGGCCAGGGACACAATGTATGCATTTATGGTTGGATCAGAATCACCATTAAAATCATTGGCCAGTACAGAGAATTAAGTGAAACCCCATGTCTAAATCCCTATCTCCATCCATGGCTAATTTAGGAAAGGGACAATTTTAGCAAGCTAGCCACCGGAGGACAACAACATAACGAGATGCAACAATTAAAGTGTTTTTCTGTCAATAATGACGTTTGGCTTGTGACATGATTAGTCCGAAGTCAAATCCAAACTGGCTTCCTTTGACACTTTTTTTGGTGCTCCGGGACCATTCACAGCTGAGTTTGCTCAGTTTAGCTCAACGCTGTTTGGCTATTATTTTATTATTTAGGGAGGCCAAAAGATCACTGGCTTCTCTTGCATTCAATGCTATGGGCAGCAACAGTGTCATACTCTTTCTGACCAGACAGCCTCAAATAGATACACTACACATACTGAGACAGAGGGGTGCCGTTTCGCTCGCTTGGATGCTTTCTCCGGTGAGATAAAAATAAAAATAAATCGCAAGAGGCTGAATTTATCAAACACAGAGAGACGAAAGTTACATTATTTTGTATGGGTTTTTTTCTCCATTTTTTCTTGATACATTTCTTCAGAAGCATGGCTTCCCTTGGCATCCATGAATACATGCCACTGGTGTAGAATAAATAAGCAATTTTAATTTCATGTAATTTCATTGAATAAATGATAATTCAAATGCTGTTTCCTGTGGGGTGTGGCCAATTCAAACTCAATAAAAAAATGTCATTGTAATTAAATAGCAATATGCCACTCAATTCAGAACTGATCCCAACCCTGACACCTATCTTTGCTGAGAGTCAAACCTGGTAGACACTATGCCACACGTACCCCACCCACCCCACACACCTTATTTTAGATTGCCAAATGGTACTGTCTTGGCTAATAAGGCTCTGGATTGTGTATAGGTGACAGCTGGCTAGGAACTGAACTTCTCTGCCTGCACAGTTCATTAGCCAGGACAATAGACAGAAACAAATAGTGAGTTGCTTTTGGAAGTGAGTTTCTTCAAGGCTCACCCTCGAAAGTGTATTGCCTGTGCTTTAACACAACACTTTGAACCTTATATGTTCATAATTCCATAGGCATAATAGTATTGTGTAATAGCTTTTATTTCTAAGAAAATTACCTTTACCAAGCATTTATTTTAAATTGAAAATTCACAGAAACATTATGGATCTCTGGAGCAATGCTGTAATTCCCTCTAGTGAGAGATTTGGTTTAAAATGCAATTAGGACTTGTAACCAGGTATGAATCAAAACATGGCTTGTATTATTCTAGGGTTCCTGGAATCAAGAGGGAATAAGCAGCAAATCCACTTCTATAAAATCTGGGAATTTTGGGAAAGTGAACAGAAATTTGCTACCCATAAATGCATCACTGCATCATATTTGGTTGTAGTGGGGACACATCACAGAATATGGGGTAAATACAGTATGTTACTGAGTTAGCTATGTCATACCAAATGACAAATTAGCTCCAATTAGTTGTAAAAATACTTAATTCCTCGTAAAATAACGCATACGGTAATGCATCATATCCAGGTGCCTTATACTTGGCCCTTCCCTGAAATGTCACAGAGAAACACTGTTTCCCGTGTCTTGGAACATGTGGCCGTGTTTATACATGAGCACAAAGAAGACCCCTCCCTGCAAAGCCGCAGAGCCGCGAGACAGGCATATGAGCTATGAATATGAATGCTGCTGTATATATTCACATCCTATATTAAAGGGCAGAATCTATTAACCACGTTTAATGCAGCTTGACTGCCCCGGTGAAGGTTGTTCCGGGTCAGTCGGCGTACGACTGACATCCCAATGTAACCGACTAAACTTCCCTCTTCAGATTTCTAATAGCACAGCATCCCTATGCTGTGATGAATACTGCCATGGTTACCATATAGTTTCAGGGATACAATGTTGAGGTTGATGAATAAACAAAATACCACAGAAGACAAAAAAAGAGTATAGATGGAATAGGGTGGTGAGTATTATGGTTATATGCACATATTACATAAATGTTCCAATATCTTAAACATATTAAATCTCACCAGTAATATAACAGAGGTAATGCCAAGTAATTTCAACATTTATCAGAGCATATGTCTTTAAGCTACACTATAACTATCACCAGTGAAGAGTATAGGCCCATCACAGATCCTTCTGTTCAATTCCAAACGATTCAATGATGGATTACTCTTCATTTGCACCTAATACCTGGCAAGACACTATTCTGTCATCTTTCACTCTTCTTGGATGGCAATTTAGATTATTAATTGAATCTATTTTTGTTTTACATCTCGGCTGACACTTTGCGCCCGCTTATCAGTATCCTGTCATTAGGTGGCCGTGGTTTGACAATGGGCCCGTTGGCACAGGTGGACAGGATTTATCAGGATAATGTATGGCCCGAGTGCCGGGGCTTCTGGGTTGGCCTCCGACGCTCATAATTCTTCATTTCTACAGCTGATGTTCAGCCATCCGTCTGACTGGTGGCACCATGATAATCGTAATGTTCCCACAGGGGCCGCGAGTGGATATGGAAGTCCCCGACAGAAAGATTCTGGAGCTTCCACACCTGTCGCCTCAACTAGATTTTTGGACATTTTGTTCAAAATGCCACATCTAGATCACCAGGGGTTTGAATGCACTTGACCTTCAAAGGCCGTTAATAAAAGTGGAATTCCTCAAGTATTTTAACACTATGCTGGTCTGTCTCTGGCTTGTGTTTCTATAGCGAACTGGGAGCTAGATGAAAAATACCAGCTGGAAGAGGGATTTTTGTGTTTTAACACTGGTGATTCGAAAAATCTTTTCTCATCCCCTCTATGATGCTACATGGTTGACAGCAGTAGCTGACCCCATGGCATTCCCCTTGAACTGCAAGTTAAATCGGTCCCTCGTCGGCCAGCAGGACTGGTGACAACAAGCAGAGCACCAAGCCAAGTCAAAAAGTGACCGTGAGATTAGCTGGCCATGCCTTGCCGAGCTGGGGATTTTACCACAGCAGTCCTCATTGCCAGGGACTGGAGTCTGGCAGAGTGGACATTTCCGATGTGGGCAAGGGGCTGTCAGACACCAGCTGCCGGAAAAATAACTGATGCGCGACAAGTCCATTTTTCAGAGGTGTGTGAATTGTGGTAGTCCATGATGGATATGTGGTGCCGCCCATCCCCCTTCTCCAGTTCTTCCCATATGCACTTCATCAATAAACTAGACATTTTGCAATTTTGTGTCTGCATGTGTGAGTGCAGCATGTGAGCGTGTGTGTACAAATGCCCCTGCCTCATGTGTTGGCTGAAGGTAACTTCCAGGTTTAATTACTACAGAAACAGCAATAGTCTCCCCATCTCTAGAGGATTTATGTTCTGAGAAATATCTCATTGTTCTCCTTTCAAATCAGCAAACAAACATTAAAACCTGTACCGAGAGGAGAGGAGCCTCTTTGGGACCTTTCTCAGGCTTGTCATGTCGCCATCTTTGAAAAAGGGCACTGCCTTTATATGTTTCACCGGCTCTCCCAATGCATTATCGCCTTTTGAGTGCTTTCACTTCATGGGAACATTGCGCTGCGCAAGGTGCTTCAACCAGACCGCAAATAATGTGAATGGATGGGACCCCAAACGGCAATGCTCAAATGTGCAGGAGTCAAATGTGCATTTTGTAAGCCATTTCACCACATTTCAATATTACTCTTCACATTTCGACATTTTGTTTGGTGTGACAAGTACCTTTCAGATATCTCAGTGTGGTATAAATATAGGTATAAGAATGGAGATGGCAGTACAAAGGATGGCAGTACAAATATCTCTCCCTTTCTCTCTCTTTTTCTTTTCTCATCCTCCTTCAAGCTCTTTTTCACCCACCAATTCCTCCGCCGGTGGTTCAATCTCATCTACTAATGATTTAAAGGCTCTCCGGTGTGAGGCTGCTGTACATTCCACCGTATCCCCCCATTCTCTCCTTACTTCCTATTTCCCTCATGCAAATGGGTAGCAGCGAATGAGATTCATGCTCCAGGGATGCCGTTTCAAAGAATCAGC
>NC_036840.1:28512103-28519909 GCF_002910315.2 Salvelinus sp. IW2-2015 | reverse complement strand
ACACACCACACACACACACACACACACACACACACTCAGACACACACACACACACACACACACACACACACACACACACACACACACACACACACACACACACACACACACACACACACACACACACACACACACACACACACACACACACACACACACACACACACACACACACAGTCTGATAGTGCATCATCCCAACTGCCATAGCCTCCTTTCCAAGAGTTTAGGTTCCATTAACAGACTGTCTACGCCTTATCATTATAATGGCTGCCTGTCCCGCAAAGAGAGCATCTGAGGCTCCCATTTTGGGTTCGAACCCGAGCCCACTCCTACCTGCCCATGGTGGAGGAGGCAGTGCTTTGTGTGCAATATATGAGCCTGAAGCTCGTCTGGTTGGGGAAGACAGGGGCAAGGCAAGGTTGTCCCCAGGATATAGCCCTGAAAGATCTGTCTGTTAGGAGACAGGAGTCAGGTTGTCATGCAGGTAGCCTGAAGCTGTGCGGCTGTTGGGAGACAGGAGGCAGGTTTTCATATAGCCTGAAAGCTGCTCTGTTGATCGGAACGGAGGGCAGGGTTGTCATATATGATGACACTGCAACTTTCTTGTTGGAGACAGGAGGCAGGTTGTCATATAGCCTGAAGCTGTCCTGTTTAGGGAACAGGATGGCAGCGGTTGTTCCATTATAGCCTGAAGCTGGTCTGTGGAGACAGCGAGGCAGGTGTCTATAGCCTGAACCTGTTCTGTGGGAGACAGGTAGCCAGGTGTCAATAAAGAGCCTTGAAAAAGTCTGTCTTACTAGTTATTTGAAAGTTTTTGCGAGATTAGGAATTCGACATGAAAGGACTATAAGAGCGTTGGTAGCTATCGGCTGTCCTCATCGCATGAAGCTGTCCTTTGGAGACAGGAGGGCAGGTTAATGTGCCACGGGGATGTTCCTTAATACTCAGCCTGAAGCTTGTCTGTTGGGAGACAGGAGGCAGTTACAGTCGTCATATAGCCTGGAGAAGACTGGGTGGTGTCTGTCTCTCGGTGGAGACAGGGAGGCAGGTTGTTCATATAGCCTGCAGCTGTCTGTTGGGAGACAGGAGGCAGGTTGTCAGTAGTTTAGCCTGGAAGCCATGTCTGTTGGGAGACGAGGAGGCAGCGGTTGCATCACTAATTAGACCTGAAGCTGTCTGTTGGAGAGACAGTGGAGGCAGCGTTGTCATATAGCCTTGAATGCTGTCAATTGGAGACAGGAGGCAGGTTTGTCATATAGCCTGAAGCTTCAGTCTTGTTGGGAGAAGGAGGCAGGTTGTCATATAGCCTGTAAAGGCTGTCTGTTGGGAGACAGGAGCAGAGTTGTTCATATAGTTCTGGCGTGTAGCCACTGATTTGCAGAGGCTGCCTTGTTTCAATGTGACAATAGGCCTGAAGCGTTTGTTTACAGTACATTGCCGTCGTTTAGCAGAAGCTATTTTTCAGGGCAACTAACAAGGTCAACCACGTACAGTGCAGTAGGCCTCCAATATTGAGAGAGTCTATTGCTGTAGTAGGGACCCACGACGGCTGTAATTACCGCTTCATGTATGACCTTTTCTGTGATGGACTGTTATGTTACGATGAGAGAAATGACTCAAGTTCATGGAGGTAACTACTGTGTGACGTGTCTGTTCAATCGTCTATTATCATCCACATGCGAAGTTGACTCATGACACAACACCAAACATTCCAAAAAGGTTGCTCCACAGTTCAGAACTTTGCACACACACTGTTGTTTTAGTTGGCAGAACTCGCTTGTTTCTTGTRAGACTACGAGCAAACACTGACATTAACGAGCTATACATTCTCTCGTTCAATAATGCAGCCCAGCYTTGTGATGTATAGCCTTTCAACTTCTCCTTTTGTTTCATGTGAGGGAAGGCGTTGTTGTGTTTACGGTTGACCGTACCCCCGCGGTCAACCCCTGCTATTTAGTCGGTGGAAATTAGCCGAGAAAAGGTGCACTTCTGCTAATGCCATGCAAATTCTGCTCTTCTTGTGTGATAGAAATGCTGCCTCTTTCCCCTTGTCTCAAGACTGCAATACAGTTAGACATAGACGGCATAGACAGCATACTGCGTGGAGTGTTAGTAATACTGTACGTTGGAAGCTAGGCGCAGTCAAAACATTTTCCCTCTGCTGTTGAAACCGCATAAACACATCATCTCACAGCATCCCTGACAAGTCCTTCAAACCCTGACAAAAGACAGCTAGCAAGCTAATGATGCTAACATTTTCAGACTTCGAAGTGTCAGCCACAGCCATTGGCAGAGCCGCAATCAAAACAAATCTGTCAGAAAAGTGAGGGAGGCACTACAGGCAATGTATTTAGTTATATACAGTACCAGTCAAAAGTTTGGACGCACCTTATCGTTCAAGGGTTTTCCTTATTTTTACTATTTTCTACAATCTAGACTAATAGTGAAGACATCAAAACTATGAAATAACACATATTGAATCAGGTAGTAACTAAAAAAAAAGTGTTAAACAAATCAAAATGTATTTWAGATTTTAGTTTCTTCAAAGTATCTCCTTTGCCTTGATGACAGCTTTGCACACTCTTGGCATCCAAAATGTTAAGGGTGGAATTCATTTMTCAGGGTCCTCCCTCAGTCCACACCAGTAAAACGGTAAGATTCTCAAACATAAAGAKCACCAAAGCAGAAAGTTAATTGCTAACGATCAATCTACCTCATGTTTTTGGCATCCKCTTCTCACACTCTTCTTTCAAAGGAACAACAAACAACAGTTGATACCAACTGGCAGTTAAGACGGTTGATACGGGTAGACCTAGAACTTGTACACACACATGCAGAGACCTCTGTGACAATGGCTGGGTAAGGAGAGGGACAGTGTGAGAATGCTTGATCCCCGGATCTTTCCCCTGTAGCAGAGTATCTTTGGGGGAGAATAAACAGTCTGCAGTTTGCTGATGAACAATTTGACCTGATTTTTCGGGAKTCCCTCCACTAAAGACCCTGTCTTTCTCTCTCTATTCTTTATCTCACTCTGGGATTGTCAGAAAAGGGAGATCTCAGGAGGWCATTGGGGGCATTGGCCAGTCGCTGGCAGTTAGCCTGCGTGTGATTGAGGTGTCACTAAATGGCTTGCAGCAGCATTGGGAAAGCTAACTGGTGGCTATTGAAATGGATTGGGACCGCTAGCAGCTGGTAACTGCTACTGCGACTAAACTGTCCCTCCTCCAGGGGAAGAATAAACATTCAAAGACGGGGAATGGTGATAAGAAGATGCCAAGGTGCTCAGGGGCATAGTYACACTGACTTCACAAGTCTTGGATGATGTCCTTGCACCCTGTTGGCCACGAAAAATAAGAATATATTATGTTTTTAGTGAGGAGGAGGCCGAGAAACAAACAAGCAAACAACCAAGTCTTCTGTGCAGTGTGTGCTCCTTTGAGAACTGCACAATTAGAGTTGAGATGTGAAAACTGGGAACAGAACCTAATACAGCACTGTGTGTATTTGGAGCCGTGAGGACTTGATAGTTACATAGCCAAGCACAAACTCAACAAGCCTTTGCCCTTTAAGGTTTCAAAATGTGGTTTGTGTTGACGAAAAAGCAGTTAAAAAATGAAGTCAGCAGCCATAACAGTTCAACAAATCAGATATCCCTCTTGGGTATATTTGACCTTCTGAGTCAGTCAAATATGTTTCGAACTGAACACAAAAGCATCAGAAAATGCCTTCTTTTGTCAAAGTACCATTCTTTTCACCTGCAAGCAGTCTAATCAGCCATCTGACCTTAAAATATCAGAAACGAAGCATCCCGATGGCGCCTGGGACTCAACCGACAACCGTACAGCGACAATGTGTCTGGAACATTCACCTCTGCCTCATTTCTCCTACTAGCTCTCCCTTCTTCACACAAGGTGTTTGAAGTTCATCTCCTCGCCTCAAAGGTGGTTCTCTTGCCACACGGCGATGGATACCTGACTGGCTACCATCTGTTTGTTCGGGGGGAGCCGGTCTTATCCTAATCTCTCGCTTCAAACTTCGTCGGCTAACTTTCTCAACTTTGTTGACCTTACAATGGGCTTGGCAAGGGGACAAAAAGCTTCAAAGGGTTGAAATGTATTCACTCACATAAATGGCAGATTGGCAAAGAGTACACAAGAAAGCAGGCTGCATAATCTCTGAGCGGGGGAAGAACAGACCTCGTTGCGAGAGTGTGTGTGTGTGAGCATGTGTGTGTGTATCCTCTCTTCCAGCATTCAATCTCAAGTGCTTGATACTGATGTGATTGCTGATTAGAACATAAGCCCCTCCAATCCATTGCTTTGAATGCTTGACTAAGACAGAGATTGTTCTGTAATGGCCATGCCATAAGACTGTGGGCTTTACCTAGTAACTGCCTGTAATTGGCCAAAGGCTTTGACTTTGACTTTTGTGTGTAACAGGCAATTAACAGGATAGGATTGTTATTCTTTATTTATTAATTTCGGCTAATTTCTCTCTCTCTGCACTGCACAACCCCTTTATCCATGACCAATCCCTCCACCAATCCCCGTGTGTGCACGCACGCACGCACGCACGCACGCACGCACTCACCACACACACACACACACACACTACACACACCACACACACACACACACACCACATGCATACACAGCCCAATGCATACACACTGACATATTAATATAGAGACATATACACACGCAAGCACAAAACAAGAGCCATTCATCCACCTAGATAAACACACATGCACACAAGCACAGACACAAACAACACACAGTCAACCACTTTGTCATGCCTCTCCTACTACATTAATGAATTACTAGGGAAAAAGTGGGTATAACCTGAATAATCAACGCAGTGGAACAGCATCAGAGTCAGACTGTGTCGGGTCAGAGAGAGGAGAGGGAGGGGGAGAGAGCGAGAGAGAGAGAAGAGAGAGAGGGAGAGAGAGAGGAGAGAGAGAGAGAGGAAGAGAGTAGAGAAGAGAGAGAGGAGGAGTGTGAGAGAGAAGAAGAGAGGGAGAGTAGTGAAGAGAGAGAGAGAGAGGGAGGGAGCGAGAGATAGTGTGAGAGAGAGAGAGAGAGAAGTGTGAAGAGAGAGAAGAGAGAGAGAGATGGAGAGAGAGAGAGGGAGAGGTGGAAGAGAGAGAGAGAGGGAGAGTGTGAAGAAGAGAGAGAAGGGAGGAGCGAGAGAGAGTGTGAGAGAGAGAAGAGAGAGAGATTGAAGAGAGAGAGAGAGGAGAGTGTGAAGAGAGAGAGAGGTGAGATGAGAGATGAGAGAGGGAGAGGGAGAGTGTGAAGAGAGAGAGAGAGGGAGCGAGAGAGAGAGTGTGAGAGAGAGAGAGAGAGACGACGAGTCGTGAAGAGAGAGAGAGGGAATGGAGCGGGAGAGTGGGTGAGAGAGAGAGAGGGAATTGCAAGAGAGAGAGAGAGGGAGGGAGCGAGAGAGAGTGTGAAGAGAGAGAGAGAGCGTGAAAGAAAGAGATGGAGAAAAAGAAGGGGAGAGAGACACAGAAGCACAGATGGCCAGAAAAACATGTCAATTTGTCCACAGTATCATATGCACGATTAGTATGCCGGCCAAGTAATCAGTGAGTGTGTGTGCGTGCACGCTGATGTTGATGCTGCAACAGAATATTCCTCTGATGTCATTTTGAGTTGATAACCTTACAATCCGTTTTCTCTATCTGTAATCATTAAATGCCATCACAACCAAAGGCTACTKTCTGATTGCACATTTTCAAAGCAGTGAAAATACTGTTTATTCAATTCAACCCATGTCCTTTTTAAGCAATCATCAAATTGCAATCACAATCATATACACTACAACTGGCAAGCTGACGTACCATTTTGAATGTCACGTGAAATCCATAACATAATGATATATCCATAATATCCATCAACTGCATGTTTCTGTTAGATTTCGTCCTGTAGCGAACACCCTTCATTACAGAGTTCTTATGACATCCTGGGTAAGTCCTGGTATTCTCTCCCTCCTTCCTGAACTGTGCACTCATTCCCTAATCCCTACACACTTAAAAGCATTGAATTGGTTTAGGCGTGGTTAAGTTTCCATATACTGTACAGTACCAGTCATTTCCTTTCAAATTGATGGATTCAATTCCTTATTGCAGAGGTTGCAAAAGCATTTTTCTTTTTAACAAAATGCATGAAGGGAAGGGAACGAGTGCACACTTCGGGATAAAGGGGAGACTATTGGTACATAGCCCTGACTCACGGGAACCCTAAGCCATAACGATCCTCCAGTCCTCCTCAGACTCTTCAGAGACTGGGTGTCTAACCCTGTGTGACTGTCAAACCTTGGTGTACTAAAGCCAATCTGACTAGGGCCAGAGGCATGATCAAGCCCAATCTCACCCGTTTGGACTCTCTATCGCTCATCTACACTGGGGACATCCATCTTGATTTCTGCTGAGTGCCAAAAAGAGACAAAGGGAGGGAGAAGGGGGATAGAGGGAGACGGGTACCCAGATAAGCATGAGGAGACGAGAGGATCAGAGGAGAGGATCTTCTGAGCTTGGCCCCAGAGTGAGAGTGAGAAGAACATCGTCTTTATTTAATTAAAGGGAGGGGAGATAGCGCTGTTAGATGAACGCAGGCACACACACACACACACACACACACATCCCTCTCCCCCTCCCCCATACACACACTCGCAGGCGCCAGGACCGAGCACCATAACAGCCCAATGAAATATATTCCGATTAGGAAGGTGTCACATTACTCCTCGGCCCGGATGATAAATACGAGGTTAGCGCCGCCATTAATCTTCTAGACATCCACTGCTGGATGGGGTAACACTGTAATATAATGCAAGCAGCTCATATCCCTGGGAGGTCAATATAGTCTGGTCTGAGGAGTTCAAAAGGGCTGAAGAGTTAGGTTTTGGTGTCATTGCTGAAAAGAGACTAACATGCTGTTCAGTGGGATTATATCTTGTTTCTGTGCAYGATTGTGTGAGAGTATGTTTGAGCAAGTGGGGGTGTATTTATGGGAATATTTTGTATGTGTGGGAGAGATTTTCTCCCCTCACAAGACAGTCTTGCTCCCTCTCTACCGTCTCAGTCCGCTCTCTCTACCTCCTCAGCCCGCTCTCTCTTCCTCCTCAGTCAGCTCTCTCTACCTCCTCAGTCCGCTCTCTCTACCTCCTCAGTCCGCTCTCTCTACCTCCTCAGTCCGCTCTCTCTACCTCCTCAGTCCGCTCTCTACTCCTCAGTCAGCTTCTCACTCCTCAGTTCGCTCTCTCTAATTCAGACCGCTTCTTACTCTTCAGCCCGCTCTCTCTCCTCCTCAGTCCGCTCTTCTACACTCCTCAGTTCGTCTCTCTACCTCTAGTCTCTCTCTACCTCAGTCCGCTCTCTCTACCTCTCAGTGCTCTCTACCGTCTCAGTCCGCTCTCTCCTACCTCCTCAGTCGCTCTCTACTCCTCAGTCCGCTTTCTCTACCTCCGTCCGCTCTCTCTACCCCTCAGTCCGCTCTCTCTACCCCTCAGTCTCTCTCTCTACCTCCTAGTCAGCTCTTCTCTCTCAGTCCGCTCTCTTACTCTCAGTCGCTCTCGTCTACCGCTCATCCGCTTCTACCTCCTCAATCCTCTCTCTCTCTACCTCCTCAGTCCGTCTTCTACCTCCTCAGTCCGTCTCTTACCATCCTCAGTCCGCTCTCTCTTACCTCTCAGTCCGCTTCTCTACACTCCTCAGTCCGCTCTCTCTACCTCCTCTTCTTCTCGTCTCTTCTACCTCCTCAGTCCGCTCTCTCCTACTCAATCAGTCGCTTCTCTACCTTCCTC
>NC_036840.1:28486255-28512009 GCF_002910315.2 Salvelinus sp. IW2-2015 | reverse complement strand
CTACCTTCCTCAGTCGCTCTCCTACCTCCTCACGCTCAAGCTCCTCTCTACCTCCTCAGTACGCTTCTCTCTACTCCTCCTCAGTCCGCTCTCTCTACCTCCCTCAGTCTCTCTCTCTACCTCCTCAGTCCGCTCTCTCTACCTCCTCAGTCCCGCTCTCTCTACCTCCTCAGTCCCGCTCTCTACCTCCTCAGTCCGCTCTCTCCTACCCTCCTCACCTCGCTCTCTCTACCTCCTCAGTCCGCCTCTCCTACCTCCTCAGTCCGCTCCTCTACCTCCTCAGTCCGCCCTCCCTCTACCTCCTCAGTCTCCGCTCTCTCTACCTCCTCAGCCCCTCTCTACGCCTCAGTCCCGCTCTCTCTACCTTCTCAGTCCGCTCTCTCTACCTCCTCAGTCCGCTCTCTCTACCCCTCAGTCGCTCCTCTACCTCCTTCAGTCGCTCTCTCTAGTCCGCTCTCTCTACCTCCTCAGTCCGCTCTCTCTACCTCCTCAGCCCGCTCTCTCTACCTCCTCAATCCACTCTTTCTCTCTCTACCTCCTCACTCCGCTCTCTCTCTCTCTCTCTCATAGAGGGTTTACCGACACATTAGTCTGTGAATGACAGCCCTTAAGTGACATTGTCTTGATAATGAGTACAATCCATAAAACATTAGGACTGGTGAGCACCACACTCCGCTATACACACACTATACACCAGACACAAGTAGCCTCAAGGAGGGGAAGAGGGGGAGGGAGTGTGTGCGTGTGTGTGTGTAGTAGCATGTCTGTTCAGTAAACACTGCCAGATTCCCCAGGGGGAGCCCGGACAGACAGTTCACAGACAGTGGTGGCAATCCTTCCAATACAAACACCAGCATAGTGAAAGGTTAGAGGTGAAGAGCTGAGAAAATTAAGTGGGATAAATAGGTGAAGAGGGCGCTGTGTTGTGTATATTCCGGCGCCACCCACGCTCGCCCGGTTACGTGTTTGATGGAGTGTGGCTGTGTGTCTTTGAGAGCACGGCCCACTTTTCCCCGGAWAAGACCCGACCGTTTGCTAGAGGTTACTCCCACGCATTCCAGATTGCAGGAGGCACTCAGGAGAAGGATGAGGTACTTGCAGAGTGGATCCTGTCCAAATCAGGGAAAGTGTTACTTTTAGTGCTCAGGCGAGTCATGGCTATGAATCTCAAAGCAAACATTCTGTTCACGGTGTTTGCTTGAATAGAGAAAAAGAAGAGTCTAGAAAATATTCAGTCACACTGGTCAGTATTGAACTACATCGTCGGATTAGATTATATCAACCAGCATGCATTTCACTTCTATCTGCAATGTGAGGTCAGATCTACGCAAAAAAAATGATTGCCCACGTGCACTATATTAGAGCAAATGCATTGGGTATAAGGCAACTAAAATAAAGAGCTACCTTGATTCTGTGAAAACTCAAAAAGGATTATTCCTTTAGGTCACACCGCTGTATGTTTGCTACGGGCATAATATATTTATCATTCACCATAATATCAGCAAAAAACAACTAACTCTTTCGACAACAAAAGCAGTTTAATAATGGGYAAAAAACTCTAAAATATACACATTAATTAAACTGTGGCATTAGAGCTGTCGATCTATTAGGAAAAAAGACAACTACACATTCCGAACGGTGCCCAGTGAAATTGAGTGGCTATAACCTCTAAAAAAARATTTCAACGGAAATGTAACTGGAACAAAGCGCAAGAGTGAACTCAAATTGCAAGGTCAATACGTGGATGATTTTTCTTTCTCCCTGTGTGGACGGATAGTTTGAGTTTTATGTGGTGCATCGACGGTGTTCCAGTGTAATGTATTCTAATGCCTAGGCTTCAGCTCAGAGGGCGAACAGTATTGTCGCACAAACCCAGTCAGTCGGTTGCAAGATGGTCGCCTCGTTTCAGGTCCTTAGGAAACTATGCAGTAATTTGTTTRTTTATGTATTATTTCTTACATTGTTAGCCCAGGAAATCTCAAGTGTTATTACATGCAGCCGGGAAGAACTATTGGATATAAAAGRGATGTCAACTTACCATCATTACGACCAGGAATACGCCTTTCCAGAAGCGGATCCTTTGTTCGGACCTSCATCCTGGACATGCGATCTTATACTCAATGTAAACTGGAAACCATGCATCCCGAGGCTGCATTTATTGTAGCTGGGGATTTTAACAACGCTAACCTAAGAACCATACTTACATTTTATCAGCATATCGAATGCGCGACAAGAGCTGGTAGCTTTCTGGAACTACTCGAACTTGCTACTCGAACTTCCGCGACGCAGCATACAAAGCCCTCCCCCGCCCTGCCTTTGGCAAATCTGACCATCTTTGTCTGCACCCATGACTCCATTTTGTTGCTCCCAGCCTATAGACAAAAACTAAAACAGGAAACACCCGTGCTCAGGTCTGGATTCCACACTTCAAGATTGCTTCAATCACGTGGACTGGGATATGTTCCGGATAGCCTCAGACAATACATTTTTTTTTGCTGTTTTTCTCCCCAATTGGTAGTAGTTGTAGTCTTGTCTCATCGCTGCAACTCCCGTACGTACTCGGGAGAGGTGAAGTTCGAGAGCCATACGTCCTACGAAACCCAACCAAACCTAGCCGCACTGCTTCTTGACACAATGCACATCCCACCCGCAAGCCAGCCGCACCAATGTGTCATTGGAAACAGCGACCTGGTCAGCGTGCACTGTGCCCGGCACAGGAGTTGCTATGAGACAAGGATATCCCTAACCCCTAACCATCCCTAACCCGGACGACGCCGGGCCAATTGTGCACCGAACCCAGAATCTCTGGTTGCACAGCTAGCACTGCGATGCAGTGCCTTAGACCACTGCGCCACCCTCAGACAATAACATTGATGTATACGCTGACTCGGTGAGCGAGTTTATTAGCAAGTGCATCAGAGCTGTCGTACCCTCTGTGACCATTAAAACCTTCCCTCACTTGAAACCGTGGATTGATGGCAGCATTCGCGCGAAACTGAAAGCGCGAACCACCGCTTTTAATCATGGCAAGTCGAGCGGAAACACGACCAACTACAAACAGTGCAGCTATTCCCTCCGCAAGGAAATCAAACAAGCAAYGAGTCAGTATAGAGAGAAACTAGAGTCGCAGTTCAACGGCTCAAACACGAGATGTATGTGACAGGGTCTACAGTCAATCACGGATTACAAAAAGAAAACCAGCCCCGTCGCAGACACCGACGTCTTGCTCCCAGACAAATTAAACAACTTCTTTGCTCGTTTTGAGGACAATACAGTGCCATTGATACCAAAGCCTGTGGGCTCTCCTTCTCTGTGGACAACGTGAGTAAAACATTTAAACGTGTTAACCCTTGCAGGGCTGCGGGCCCAGACCGCACCCCTAGCCGTGTCCTCAGAGAATGCACAGATCAGCTGGCTGGTGAGTTTACGGACATATTCAACCAAACTCTATCCCACATGCTTCAAGATGGCCACCATGGTTCTTGTTCCCAYGAAAGCTAAGTAAACTGAACAAAATGACTAAATAAATGACTAAATATTACCCCATTGCACTCACTTCTGTCATCATGAAGTGCTTTGAGAGACCAGTCAAGCACCCTACCTGATACCCTAGACCCACTCCAATTTGCTTACCGCCCCAATAGGTCCACTGACGATGCAATCGCCATCACACTGCACACTGCCCTATCCCATCTGGACAAGATGGGTCTCGACCCCGCCCTGTGAAACGGGTCCTGGACTTTCTGACGGGCCGCGCCCAGGTGGTGAAGGTAGGAAACAACATCTCCAKCCCGRMGATCCTCAAAGCTGGGGCCCCACAAGGGTGCGTTCTCAGCCCTCTCCTGTACTCCCTGTTCACTCATGACTGCGTGGCCATGACACTTCCACCTCTATCATCAAGTTTGCAGACGACACTACAGTGGTAGGCCTGGTTACCAACAACAATGAGACGGCCTACAAGGAGTGGGTGAGGGCCCTCGGAGTGTGGTGTRAGGAAAATAACCTCTCACTCAACGTCAACAAAACAAAGGAGATGATCATGGACTTCAGGAAACAGCAGAGGGAGCACCCCCCCCATCCACATCGATGGGACAGTAGTGGAGAAGGTGGAAAGTTCCTCGGCGTACACATCAAGGACAAACTGAAATGGTCCACCCACACAGACAGCGTTGTGAAGAAGGCGCAACAGCTCCTCTTCAACCTCAGGAGGCTGAAGACATTTGGCTTGTCATCTAAAACACTCACAAACTTTAACAAATGCACAATCGAGAGCATCCTGTCGGGCTGTATCACCGCCTGGTACGGCAACTGCACCGCCCTCAACCGCAAGGCGCTCCAGAGGGTAGTGCGGTCTGCACAACGCATCACCGGGGGCAAACTACCTGCCCTCCAGMACACCTACAGTGCCCGATATCACAGGAAGGCCAAAAAGATCATCAAGGACAACAACCACCCGAGCCCCTGCCTGTTCACCCCGCTATCATCCAGAAGGCGAGGTCAGTACAGGTGCATCAAATCTGGGACCGAGAGGCTGAAAAACAGCTTCTATCTCAAGGCCATCAGACTGTTAAACAGCCATCACTAACATGGGGGCGGCAGCGTAGGCTAGTGGTTAGAGTGTTGGACTAGAAACCGGAAGGTTGCAAGATTGAATCCCCGAGCTGACACGGTGCAAATCTGTCGTTCTACCCCTGAACAAGGCAGTTAACCTACTGTTCTTAGGCCGTCATTGAAAATAAGAATTTGTTCTTAACTGACTTGCCAAGATACAGACTCATATCTCTGGCCACTTAATAAAGGTGTCACTTTAAATAACGCCACTTTAATAATGTTTACATATCCTACATTACTAATCTCATTTGTYTATACTGTACACCATCTACTGCATCTTGCCTATGCCATCGCTCATCCATATATTTATACGTACATATTCTTATTCATCCCTTTACAGTGTGTGTATTTGTGTGAATAAGGTAGTTTTTGTGAATTTGTTAGATTACTTGTTAGATTCTACTGCATAGTCGGAAGTAGAAGCACAAGCATTTCGCTACACTCGCATTAACATCTGCTAACCATGTGACCAATAACATTTGATTTGATTTGAGTCACATGTACAGCGTATGGAAGACTTGAGAATCGCCAGTATAAACTCTTCTATTTCAGTGTGGGGTGGCTGGATAGCTCCAAAGGGTATCGTAAACAATATACAGTCTTCATATGGGGCCTAATCCGCACTGATAGTTAGAGTGGAAACTCCCCCACTGAGAATGGATCCCCAATAAAATACACACACACACCTATACACAAACAATCCTACACACAAACACACACACACACACACACACACACACACACACACACACACACACACACACACACACACACACACACACACACACGCTCCACTCGCATACTCAAATTACACAATTTATTGAATTCCTCAGCGATGTGCTCCATAAAACCCAGACGAGTGGACTCGGGGCACTTTCACGGCGCCTCAATACCGAAATAAACTTGTTTTACTGCGGCAAACAATGTGATGTGACCTGGAAAGGTTGTATTTTCTACTGGATAATGACTGGGTTTTAGAGGCCCAATCTCAATGTGCCCACAAATAACTCGTCTGGGGCTGAGTGTTCAGTATAGGTCTCCCTGCCTCGTCCTAATTAAGCCCATACTAGTGGTACGTGTTTATTAGTGGGCAGGTTAGTGTGTAGCGAAAATGCCTAATCTAGTTGCCTAGCTAGCTAGCGACCTACCTACCACATTCTGCCTCTCCCTTCCCAGCAAACACACAACCACTGAGCGTTGGCTCCAAATTGTGAGCCTAAAATGTGCCATTGCTGTTCTGTTCTGTCCTTGGTGGAATGGGGTTAGTTCAGGTTTTATGATACTGGGTTGATGGTATGTACCTACCTATCACATTCTGCCTTTTGTTAGGCTGTGTTCTACAGACATCTCTTTCTGTTCTCTTCTGGATACATTAGGGTTAGATTAGGTTTGATTTAATCATGTTTGTTCGTCTGGAATGTACTACCCTTTCGATGACTCTTGCAACAATAGGTACATAGTCACGCAGTTGTTTGTATGAATGCCCTATGAATGCTTTATGAATGCTCTATGAATGCTTTATGAATGCCCTATGAATGCTTTATGAATGCCCTATGAATGCTTTATGAATGCCCTATGAATGCTCTATGAATGCTCTATGAATGCTCTATGAAACTCAGCTAAATATAGAAGACAGAGGAAACTATTGAATAAGACTTCCTTGACAGGGGTTTCTTCAATGGCCCAAATCTGTACAAACAAACCATGAAGACAAAATCACCTTCCACATTTAAACTTTAGAGGGGCTTTACATTTCACTCGTAGGATTTGGTGAACTGTAATGCCTCGCAGTACAAGGGGAAGAAAATATCATTGCAGAAATATCCTTTGACTTTGACTTTTTATGTGCTTTCATAATCCAGACTGCAGAACCAGTTAACCTAATAACTGCGATGCATAAATATGCAAATATACAATACAGACATTCTCAGTATTTTTAGTGGAGAAAAGGGCATTATGGGTAGAAAGCAGAGACTTGGCTAAAAAAGCCACAATCTCACACAATATGAATATCTCATGTGGGCCAACTTGATATTGTGTGTTAGGGGGCATCGCTATGGTGAAGCGGGTCCAAAAAAGCGGCATGCTCGCCTGTAACAGTGAATTAAATAATCCAAAATGGGAGTGCTCGCTCTGTGCTTGCCCTTGTCAATGGCGCTTCTTGGAGTGGTTTGATTTCCGTTGGTGACAGAGCTCGGAACTTATCCCTGCCTCCCTGTCTCTGTTTTGAAAATGGCAAATGGGCACAGTAGAGGTTCGGTTATACTACCTGGGAATACTGCTTCGTGGCAGGGTCTAAAGTAATACACACTGCTTGCTAGCACCTTATCCCACCACACATTCCAGTGGCGTACAACGGCGCCAGAGCTTGCGATGGGCATGGCATCAGCATTGCAGCAACAACGACTCCTTTGAGGAGGTGTTTCTGGAAGAAGTCTCAAGTGCAACTGATAGACGTCTGTCTAGCAGAGTTGTGGACTCGAGTCACATGACATGGACTCGAGTCACATGACTTGGACTCGAGTTGATAGAAAATCAAATAACTTGAGACTTGACTTGGACTTGGAGCCTCAAAACTTGGGACAAGAGTTTGACTTGAAATTGTGGGGCCAAGTTTTGTAATGTTTTGTCACTCATTTTGTGGCACAGAGTCTACGTGGATTAGGCCTACTCCACACGCAGCTATAGACAGTAGCCGCAGTACCGCGGTTGTGATGACACTCTGATTGGACCAGCAAACTGTCCATCAACAAAGGTCGGGTGAGCTAGCCAACAGATTGCTGATTTGCTGTACAGCTATAGGATTGGGTACAGCAAAAACATAAAATTGTAGGAAGAGAGGATTGCCATAATAAATGAATATGCAGCTCCAAAAATTGTTTGGTGATTAAYAATATGAACTGTTTACTTTGCAAGCTCACCAGKAATGGGGCAACAATTACTAGCATAGGCCTACTGGTCTTATGTAACAATTGCTTGAAATTGTTAATTACTTCTGATGCTTTTTTGTTGTTAAAATTAATTGAAATGAATTAAAATGAATGATATTTCTCATTTAAACGTTTGCTGTTGCTTTCACARGTTTAAATGCAAAGGCTCTATGTGGTAAATCTATGAGTCGCCCGGGATCAAACCTGGGTCTGTAGTGACGCCTCAAGCATTGCGATGCAGTGTCTTAGACAGCTATGCCACAAAATAATTATATCTACACTCTGAGCAGGTCAACCTGCCTTGCCTTCTGTTGATTTCATGCKATTTTTACTTCTACAAGGTCCATATTTTCCAATTACATAGGCTAGTCAAAATGTGTTGTKGACAAAATAAGGAAAAGGGCTGGCTGTGTGTAAGGGGGTGCCTAAGCTGTGTGTGGGTATTCTCTGACAGCGGAGCTGAGGCGATGTCTGTGTACTAACAGCTGGGAAATATATGCCCTCTACTGCCCTTGCAACTCTCTCTGTCGCTGTCTCTCCGTCTCCCTCTCTCCCTCTGTCTCCCTCTACCCTACCAGGTAAAAAAGAAGCAATCCTTGACTCGGAACAGCTGGGATCCTGTCGCCAAGTGTCTGTTGGACTGAAGTGGAATAGTACAACATATGAGAATAGCACAGGGAAAGAGAGGGATAGGGGGGCAGAGAGAGAGGGAAATAGGCATAGAGAGAGGTAGAGAGAAAGGTAGGGAAAGACGGGGAAGAGAGAGGGGAGGAGAGAGGTGAGGGAYGGGGAAGAGAGAAATCAAAAGTGGAGAGAGAGAGAGAGCGCAGACACGCTAATACACAGCGACATGCCAGAGGAAGGGAGCTCAGTGTCTGTCCTGTTCCTGGCTTTTTATTAACTAACCAGCTAATCAATATCACTGAGAAGAAGTCTTTCAACCGGCCCGGTGGGCTTTCTATACAGGGAAAAGTGCTGGAAATGGACCCCATTCTCATACTGAAGCATCGGACTTGTAAACACAAGACGGTGTAAACTCACCTTGAGGGTGCATACATAGATGGCTTTAAATGTGTTAGAGTGAGACATCCTTCATGCATCTTGAAGGCTATAACATGTCATTGTCAAAGTATGACACCATACCTTTCGATTATTCTGCCATAAAAAGAGAGGGAAAGAAACCATTGGGTCTTATTGCTAGAAGTCCCCATTCCACTCCACCCTTCGGGACTCTCAAATGATTCAATGTCCACTGGGACAGTTTTTTGTGCGTTGTTGGAACTACCAACCCAGCAAAGGATGAACCCCTGARACACCTAAAAGCCCTGCGCCCGTCCTTGTCCACATTCCAGTCTCGGGAGACGTGAGAGCGGGACCATTCCGGAACCATCTGAAATAACGACACCATACAGGGGTGGAGGGAAAATGGTTGGACTTAAATGTGGTAGGATTTAAATGAGGCAGACTTAAATAGCCGGGCGTGTGATCTGCCGTGTCTGACATAGATCTCAGATCGTACTGGTATTCCGTACATATCCCTCCCTAATTGAAGGGAGGGGGGTGTGTGGGAGGGGTGTGTGTGGTGATGAGTGGGGGGTTGTTGGGTATAAAGGACGACTCCAGATGCTCCCAGCTGGCTGATACCCAGAGAAGCTAATCCACCCAGTGTCTGCCTCATTATTTGAACACCGACACACACACAGCAATCCCCCCCCCCCCCCCCCCCACACACACACGTCCATCCAACATTCACCTCCTCCACTCAACGTCTTGCTAGTCTATGGTTTAACAGTAGGCAGAACATGTGCCCCCCATGCTTAATAAAGGACAGGCAAGCAGGCAGCTAAACAAACAATCAGGGGATTAGTTACACAACATGGGAAAGTGGGGGTGGGTGAGGTAGTGTTAACATACCAATGCATTACTGATGGTGCATTATATATATATGTACCCCCGGAAGGTGATTGCAACGGATCAGTTGAGGTTTCAGTTGAATSCTGACACTGTTGTGATTGAATACATGTTTAATGCGTGACTTTCAAGATGTGTGTCTGTAGTGGTGTGGGAGGTCTCTTGTGTGTCTGTCCGGGTGTCTGTCTCGGTGTGACTATCTGAGTGTTGGACGGAGGGACTGATGCTCTTCAGCTCTTCAGAGTCAAAGTCTGCGCACCCAAATGTCCCCCTATTCCAAGTCCCATGTGCCCTGGTCAAAAGTAGTGCACTAGATTGGGAAGTATACCATTTGGGAGACAACCATTGAGTACTTTGCTCAAACAACAGACAGTCAGTGTGGTGTTTCTCGCAGACCTGATGATTGAGTACTTTGCTCAAACAACAGACAGTCAGTGTGGTGTTTCTCGCAGACCTGATGACCAGGTCTCGATACATCTCATCTTACCAGTAAGGTGCAGACACGGGCAAAAACAACAACAACATAAAAGTGACTGAAATGGAAAACAAATGTTATACTCTGAAAACATGGCCAACTACTATTCATTTAAAAAAAATGCAATGCATGAAAACACAATTATGTAAATGCATCATTCTCAATCCAACCAATCAGATAACAGAACACCCTCTCTGAATCCACTGGAATCTCAATCCAACCAATCAGAGAACAGAACACCCTCTCTGAATCCACTGGAATCTCAATCCAACCAGTCAGAGAACACCCTCTCTGGAAGAATCCACTGTTGAGGGACAAAGTTCCCTCACAAACCTCACTGTTAGAAACACTACTCCACAAGCAAGCCCATCTGTATGTATGTCTGAACAAGCAAGGTCTAACAGGGAAACTAATCCCACGGAACAACCGCAACAACATATGGATGCAGTGCCAGTTAAGGAGAGGAGAAGAGAGTGTGTGTGTGTGTGTGTGTGTGTGTGTGTGTGTGTGTGTGGTGTGTGGTGTGTGTGTGTGTTGTGTGTGTGTGTGTGTGTGTGTGTGTGTGTGTGTGTGTGTTGTGTGTGTGTGTGTGTGTGTGTGTGTGTGCGTGCGTGCGTGCGTGCGTGCGTGCGTGCGTGCGTGCGCGCGCGTGCGTGTGTGTGTGAGAGAGAGAGCTCCCAAGGTCACTGTTCCTGGACCTGTGTCACAGCGGCAGATGCGAAACGGCGTGGACAGATTTCAGAAGTGATAAGTGGCGTGGCTGGCAAAATCCGGCATGGCTATCAGTTACCGCTCGGATCCCCGGATCAGACCGGTGCAAGGACAATACCAACGCTCTGCCGTGAAGATCCATAGAGGTTTGGGGGTGTGCCGCAAAATGTCTGCTAACACTATGCTAACGTTATGTCAACAGGTGAAGTGGCATATGACATGGTTGTCTTCCTTACAGAAAGTGACATATGTGAAGAAAAARAGGCTCGTGTTGTTTTCTTTTCTTGAACATCGTAAATACAGCCAGCCTTTTTTTTWATAGATTCTAGACACTGTGTTTTGTCAATGTCACACTGCTGCTGGCAAGGCCATTCTTGGGTCTGTGATGAGTGATATCTGGCATAGCGTGAAATATATCCCTTTTCCATCTTATCCGTTTGAGTCCTTACTCTCCGACCAGCATCACTTACACGGCAGGACAACATAAATCTTCATTTTCACATTTGAAAGGAGACTGGCACACCGGCCAGAATCCAATACTCACGGGACTGCTTGGTCTTGCTTTAAGCATAATAGTTTATAAAAAAAAGGGGAAGAAAAAAAATAACAGACAAATAAATCAGCAGCATGAAATGTACTATTGTATTCTGTAGTCATTGATGATCTGTCAAAACATTTCTTTATTTTTTGGCTGCAGAGCAAAATGATTTCCCCAAAGAACTTTACCTACTTCCAAAACAAAGAATGAARAACTCGCAAATCAATATTATTATTATTGAGCTCGTATGCTTGTCTTTTGTGCGCCACTTGACCCTTCTGCTTATAATTTGCCAGAATTGTTTTACCCATAGCTCTATTCGTGTTATTGCCTATAGGAGAAAAATTCTGCGGAACAAACACCAAAGCACACACACACAAAGACCTGAGGACTTACACACGCACATACGGTGTGTTATATCCCAGGAACTACGTTCTATGTCATTGGGTTTGCAAGGTACACTACCGTTCAAAAGTTTGGGGTCACTTAGAAATGTCCTTGTTTTTTAAAGAAAAGCACAGTTTTTGTCCATTAAAATAACATAACATTTATCAGAAATACAGCATAGACATTGTTAATGTTGTAAATGACTATTGTAGATGGAAAAAACWGATTTTTAATGGAATATCTACATAGGCGTACCGAGGCCCATTATCAACAAACATCACTCCTGTGTTCCAATGGCACGTTGTGTTAGCTAAACCAAGTTTATAACTTTAAATAGAAAACCCTTTAGCAATTATATTAACACAGCTGAAACTGTTGTTCTGATCATAGAAGCAATACAACTGGCTTTCTTTAGACTAGTTGAGAATCTGGAGCATCAGCATTTGTGGGTTCGATTACAGGCTCAAAATGGCCAGACATTTCTAAGTGACCCCAAACTTTTTAATGGTAGTGTATATAAGATTCCTTACCAGGCAAACGAAAATGTCAAATAAAGATCAGTCATTGGGTTTGCAAGGTACATACAATTCATTATCTAGGAAAACATTAAAAGCTAAAACCCATTTCCACAATCATGTTTCATCACAAGTTGATTTTCGAAAGGGATTGMGTCGAAAACATCCGGTGCTCTTGAGACCAGGCACAGTTAGCCCTAGTCAGCCGCAGTCAATGGGGCTTGTGTTCCTCAATAGAGAAGTTGGCACTGCCAGCCTAAGCCTGCTGTTCTACTGAGCAGAGCTGAATCAAATTGTCCCWGGCAGTTTGAGAGCTCCGCCGGCAGATGTGGTCAACAACACTGACCTCCGGCAGGAGGCTGAGAGCGCCCATCGAGGGCCCATCTTCCCAAATACTTCAGAAAGCACCCGAGTCAGCGGGAAGTCTCGAGTTATAAAAGGGAGTCCACTAAAGAGGGGTTCTGCCGAGAGAGAAGCCTCACTGACTGACTGGACTGGCGAACTAGCACTCCTGAGTTATTTGGCAACTCAAGCGTCTCGGAAAGTGCTYGATAACGCCAAGGGAGTGAGATGTGGTCGAAAGCTTAACAAGAGAAGTGAAAAGCGTAAAGTTGGTTGACTGGTTGGTCATAAGAGGTCAAAGGGGAAAATGGTGAAGTTGAAATAACTTACTGATAACCATTAGTTCTGCAAAASAAATGCAAGCCAGACAAACCTCCCTCGCAAACCATTCATTTGAGGAAAGTATAGGCCTAGATCAGTACAGCTCTCAATCCAAAACACCATAAAACCCACCTACAACAGCACTAGACTAAATCAATGTTCTGGTGTGTCTGAGCAGCACCGGAGGACAACCCACTGACCCCACCCTGACACTAACTCCGGCCCTCTCTCTATGGTCGCGGTCCTGGGGTCAAAAGCTGATGGGGAAAGTGAGTGGATTATCAACAACCTCATTTAGTCTACCTGGACGGTGGAGCTCTGGTGCAGACAACACAATTTGTAGCGGCACTCAAAACAAACAACTTAATCTGTTGACTCGTTATGACTGGCTCAGTCCGCACCTGTCATTATTTTAGGATCGAGGCTTAATGACACACCAAAGGAATAGACAACTGGAATAACATATAATTCCCACCACTGACTAAACCTCAGAAGCACTAGTTGAACTTAGTCAAAAAATACTGTATATAGCACTGTATGTAACAAATTATAGTTTTAGCTATTTCTTTCTCTTTTCTTGCAGTCATGACACAACAACAGCGTTCTGGCAGCTATCCTCTATGTTGGGATATTGGCCATTATTTCGTGGAACAAGTGCTGAGTCCTGATATCATATATCTGGTGTCTGCTCATACTGCGTCAAGGATCTGTTATCCCTGATGTTAGCTGGCACTGAACCATATCGGTTTCCGCACTGTCCACAGATCCAACCCGCGACAGCGTGAACATGTKTTTTCGTGCCTGTCTCATTTGAAGCCCCGGAACTAACACACTATGTGCACATATGAGTGTGTGGCTCTGTGTGGGGTTTCATTTCATTTTCAGGCTATTTCCACCCACTCCCTAGCCTGATAAGGTTGCTATGAACCTGGAGGGAAACAGTTTCAGTTGTAGGACAATTACAAGTAATCACTGGGCACCAGTTCATGGCTTTTAAGTGCAGCTAGTCAGACATTTTGTGTCTGCCTGTTTCAAACACTGGGGAATCCTGCTGCGCCTGCATGGAATCCTTGTCCAGTATATCAGCGATAAACTGCKTCGACGAAGCCCTCTGCACAATCCATAAAGGCTCTGTCTCTCAAAGCCCTGGGAAGGAATGGGGCTGAAGATCGGGATACTCTGTTATCGTAGCTGAATAATACAATCGCCGGTGGCTTGTGGTTCGCTGGCTTTTTGTTATCGCGCCGCAGGATAATCAAAKAATTAAATGGCTCAGGAAATATTGTGTGCCTGTGTATGAATGGGAAGGAATGCGATGGGCCACAGTGTCAACGAAAATAAGGGCTGCCAATTTATAGCCCCTGTCCTGACCGACGCTGGATGTATTGACGCAAGAGATCACATTTTTTATATTTTACCCCCTTTTTCTCCCCAATTTCGATCTTGTCTCATCGCTGCAACTCCCCAATGGGCTCGGGAGGCGAACATCGAGTCATGCATCCACCGAAACATGACCCGCCTTACCATGCTTCTTAACACCCAGTTGCTTAACCTGGAAGCCAGCCACACCAATGTGTCAGAGGAAACACCATTCAACTGACGACTGAGGTCAGCCTGCAGGCGCCTGGCCCACTKCAAGGAGTCGCTAGAGGGCGATGAGCCAAGTAAAGCCCCCCCATCCAAACCCTCCCTAACCCYGACAAAGCTGAGCCAACTGTGGGACTCCCAATCAGGGCCAGTTGTGATATAGCCCGGGATTGAACCCGGGTCTGTAGTGATGCCTCTAGCTTTAGACCGGTGCGCCACTCGGGAGGCACAAGAGATACATTTTTATGTGTACATTCCATCACTGCGTAGTCTACTGATGTTCAGGGGCAGAAGTCAAACTGTCTACACTCTTAGAAAGAAGGATTCCAAAATGGTTCTTCGGCTGTCCTCATAGGAGACCTCGTTTTGGTTCCTGGTTCTARGTAAAACCCTCTGTGGAATGGGTTCTACATGGAACTGAAAAGGGTTCTACCTGGAACAAAAAGGGTTCCTCAAAGGGTTCRCCTATGGGGACAGCAGAATAATCCTTTTAGGRTCTAGYTAGCACCTTTTTTTCAAAGAGTGTACTGATGTTCAGGGGTGGAAGTCAAACAGCATATGAAGCTATAGGTAGTAGTTATCACAGGACGGTGATAAYCAAGAAAGTACCATAAGGTAGCCTACACGAGAGGGGTTGTGTGTTTGTGCGCACGTGTGCGGGAATGTGTGTAGTCTGTGCCATGGTTGTTCCCCAGACTTGCTCAGCATTAAAATGGATTGACTTGCGTGTCATTACCGCCTGCAGCTAATTGCAATAAGCAAAATAGGAAGGAGAAAAAAACTAGCTCAGGGGTATCCATTTCATTTGGAGCACCATGCAAATCAATGCCACCAGCAGTGGCTGTTGTGACAGCGGGGAGCAGTGGCTGTTGTGACATCAGGGAGCCCTGACTGAAACCAGTCAATAACCAGTCAGACTCCATCCACTCTCCTTACTTCCTCCCTCCTTCTTTCCCCRAATGCTAAAGACTTGAAGCGGAAGCAGGATGAAAAAAAAGGTGGAACAAAAAAAATCWATGGAGTGCCGTCTACAATAGCCTTCCCATTTTGCTGGCTGCCTCCTAAAATCCCTCAGTTAATGGGACATAAGAAGTCCCRTTTGCATAGCAGTCTAACTGGAGGGGGCTTTGACAGCCAGGCAATTTATGAGACACAGCTTGAACTGCGGAGARGAGGTTGATGCCAAAACTATGGACTTTTCTCCCTTTTTCTTGATGGGCATTTTCAGAATGGCCAACTGTCTGTGATAGTCTGTAATACGTTTTCAACTGTGTCAGATTAATGTCCAAATTAAACCGCTACTGAGCTCGTCAAGTAAGTGTCCAAGTCATGTAATGAATGAAAAGGAGAAGACCCCATAATATATATATTATACTTCCACTACTTCCTATTTATTATATATATAGGAAGTAGTGCTAGAACATTCCTATTTGGAATATCCTATCATAGTATAATCCAACCGCAATCACCAGTGTGACTCACAGCCATGAATGTAGGCTAATGTTTCAAATGAGCTCTCGACCTGGCTGTGCAAATGCAACCGTGCGCCAACATGAGATCTCACTTCTTGATTTTAAGACCAAACAAAAAATCAACATCCGGTGAGTCACGACAGGACAAATCAGCTAAATACACAACTCTCTTCAGTATCGAGTTGCCGTACTTTACGTCAGACTGCTTAATGAAGCTAAGTTTAGCTTTACCGCCGACTTCTGCATGACTGTTATAGSCMGTGTCCCAAATGGCACCCTATCCACTACTACCATATGGGCCCTGATCATAAAGTAGTGCACCACARAGGGAATAGGGTGCCATTTGGGACGCTTCCCTCACACAGCTTGCCTAATTCCGCTTTGGCTTAATGAGTATAGTTTGAAATAATAGGGCTGTATTGAACAGAGGCATCAGGCATCCATACAATCCTAAATGAGTAGACCCATTTCAAAAGCTAATCACCTCACTTCAGTTGGGTTCTTATGCTGAGATGCTGAGATTTACTCCCCCACATTTAATGAAGTCAAATATTACCTCAGGAGTATAGAAATTGGGGACTTGGGTTCTATTCATAGAATAAATAAAAAACAATCCCCTGTAGGAATTAGTTTAACCCCCAAAAAGTTGTATTGCATTACCTCTAAGGCTCGCAACAATGACTGTGTATATGAATGGACAAAACCATCYCTTAAGTGACACCATTCATTGCTATGTGAAGACTCAATAGCGCATTGAAGCCAAATGAAGTTGGTTGAGATGGCGTCTCATGGAGACATAACATGCAGAGTTTGAGCTACTCCAGGAAGGCCGACCAGGGTACTGTAGGCTGCCATTAGCAACTAAATTATCCTTATAACTTATTTTGTGTGTGATTTAAAAAATAATTGGGTCAAGGACATACATCTGGTGTATTAGAAGCAATTATTGGTAGCATGATTATTTTCAAATGTGTTATTTATTTACACGAAGATTGCAATTTTTCAGTGGAGTAAAGTACTTACAGTTGAAGTCGGAAGTTTACATGATATTTAAACCTGGTAAATATTCCCTGTCTTAGGTCAGTTAGGATCTCCACTTTCTTTTAAGAATGTGAAATGTCAGAATAATAGTACAGAAAATTATTTATTTCAGCTTTTATTTATTTCATCATATTCCAAGCAGGTCAGAAGTTTACATACACTCAATTAGTATTTGGTAGAATTGCCTTTAAATTGTTTAACTTGGGTCAAACGTTTTGCGTAGCCTTCCACAAGCTTCCCACAATAAGTTGGGTGAATTTTGGCCCATTCCTCCTGACAGAGCTGGTGTAGCTGAGTCAGATTGTAGGCCTCCTTGCTCGCACACGCTTTTTCAGTTCTGCCCACACATTTTCTACAGGATTGAGGTCAGGGCTTTGTGATGGCCACTCCAATACCTTGACTTTGTTGTCCTTAAGCCATTTRCCCACAACTTTGGAAGTATGCTTGGGGTCATTATCCATTTGGAAGACCCATTTGAGACCAAGCTTTAACTTCCTGACTGATGTCTTGAGATGTTGCTTCAATATATCCATATAGTTTTATTTCCTCATGATGCCATCTATTTTGTGGAAGTGCACCAGTACTCCTGCAGCAAAGCACCCCCACAACATGATGCTGCCACCCCCGTGCTTCACGGTTGGGATGGTGTTCTTCGGCTTGCAAGCCTCCCCCTTTTTCTCCAGACATAAAGATGGTCATTATTGCCAAAACAGTTCTAATTTTGTTTCATCAGACAAGAGGACATTTCTCCAAAAAGTACAAATCTTTGTCCCCATGTGCAGTTGCAAACCGTAGTCTGGCTTTTTTATGGCGGTTTTGGGCAGTGGCTTCTTCCTTGCTGAGCGGCCTTTCAGTTATGTTGATATTTTCACAAGGTCCTTTGCTGTTGTTTGTAATTTTTGCACCAAAGTACGTTCATCTCTGGGAGACAGAACACATCTCCTTCCTGACGGCTGCGTGGTCCCATGGTGTTTATACTTGCGTACTATTGTTTGTACAGATGAACCTGGTACCTTCAGGCGTTTGGAAATTGCTCCTAAGGATGAACCAGACTTGTGGAGGTCTCCCAATTATTTTCTGAGGTCTGATTTCTTTAGATTTTCCCATGATGTCAAACAAAGAGGCACTGAGTTTGAAGGTAGGCCTTGAAATACATCCAGAGGTACACCTCCAATTGACTCTCAAATTATGTAATTTGGCCTACCAGAAGCTTCTAAAGCCATGACATCATTTTCTGGAATTGTCCAAGCTGTTTAAAGGCACAGTCAACTTAGTATATGTACATTTCTGACCCCCTGGAATTGTGGATACAAATGAGTTATAAGTGAAATAATCTGTCTGTAAACAAATGTTGGAAAAATTACTTATGTCATGCACAATGTAGATGTCCTAACCGACTTGCCAAAACTATAGTTTGTTGACAAGAAATTTGTGGAGTGGTTGAAAAACTTGTTTTAATGACTCCAACCTAAGTGTATGTAAACTWCCGACTTCAACTGTAAGTAAAAATACTTGAAAGTACTACTTAAGTAGTTTTTTMGGGTATCTGTACTTTACTTTTTATATTTTTGACAACTTTTACTTCACTACATTCCTGAAGAAAATAGTGTACTTTTACTCCATACATTTTCCATGACACCCAAAAGTACTCGTTACATTTTGAATGCTTGGTTTGCCGTCTGGTTTTCTTAATATAATACATTTGAAACTTAAGTATATTTTAGCAATTACATTTACTTTTGATACTTATGTTTAAAACCAAATAATTTTWGACTTTTACTGGGTGACTTTCACTTTTACTTTAGTCATTTTATATTAAGGTAGGTGGTTTTCTGCTAACAATGCCCGCTGTACCGCAATCGACCTTGATCTTCCATGGCTTCAATGAGAGGGGACAGTCATTATCCCCTAGTTTGCACACATTGCACTAAATGTGGATGTAGCATTTGTCTACCAATAATTCAGCGCGCTGTGTAGGGACCACCGGCTGTAGACATCTGACTGCTGACATTTTCACGATTCTACATGTAAAATCGGTYRGCACTCAGATTGCAAATTACTGCCYGCGCTCTGTTCAGAGGTGCTAAGTACACTCACGCCAGCAAACGCTATTGGTGTGTCTGAGCCTTTAAGGGTAATAAAGTTACACTGAATCCATTGCGTTTAGAATCGGTGCTACAGACCACWGTTTGTCCCTTTCTCCATTTGGTTGGCAAGCCACCATGATAAACATAGCCTTTAAATCCTGGGAATGTCCTGGTCTCTATCTCACAGAGACATCCAAGACTTTCAATTCTGTCTACTGCCGAGACAAGAAATAAGCTGCAAACGCCTCCAACATGCTCAAAAGGCAAACTAGAGTGAGAATCCTAAAAATGCTTGGGTAATGAAGTCCGCTGGGACAGGCAGAGAGACACAATTAAAGGCAAGAAGTATTGAGACGAACCGGACAGGGATCTATCTCAGAAGTGGGGGAGTATAGTGAGTGGGTACTGGTGCCACTGATGACAGAGGCAGTGGAGTCGTGCTGCCATAGCAGATGGCAGATACAAACAACAAGAGGGAAGGAGGGAAAGAGGTAAGGAGGGAGGGGGAGAGAGGTAAGGAGGGAGAGAGAGGTAAGGAGGGAGGGGGAGAGAGGTAAGGAGGGAGAGGGGAGAGGGGAAGGCTGTCTCTTATACACATCTAGATGTGTATAAGAGACAGGCGGTAAGGAGAGAGGGAGAGAGCGGTAAGGAGGGGGAGAGAGGTAAGGAGGGAGGGGGAGAGAGGTAAGGAGGGAGAGAGAGGTAAGGAGGGAGGGGGAGAGAGGTAAGGAGCTGTCTCTTATACACATCTAGATGTGTATAAGAGACAGGGGAGAGAGGGAGGGGGAGAGCGGTAAGGAGAGACGGAGAGAGCGGTAAGGAGGGAGAGAAATGGAAGGAGGGAGGGGGAGAGAGGTAAGGAGGGGAAGGGGAGAGGGGAAGGAGGGAGAAAGAGGGAAGGAGGGGGAGAGAGGAAAGGATGGGTGAGAGAGGGAGGGAAAGGATGGGGCGAGAGGGAGGGAGGGAAAGGAGGGGGAAGAGGAGGGGAAGGGAGGGAGGAAAAGGATGGGGGGCGAGAGGGAGAGAAAGGAGGGGTGAGAGAGGGAGGAAGGGAGGGGCGAGAAAGGGAGGGAAGGAGGGGGAGCGATGGAATGGGGGGAGGGGGAGYGATGGAATGGGGGAAGGGGAGAGAGGGAATGGGGGAAGGGGAGAGAGGGAATGGGGGGAAGGGGAGAGAGGGAAGGAGGGAGAAAGAGGGAAGGAGGGGCGAGAGGGGGAGAGGGGAAAGGATGGGGCAAGAGAGGGAGAGAAAGGAGGGGCGAGAGAGGGTGGGAAGGAGTGGCGAGAGAGGGAGGGAGAGAGGGAAGGAAGCGAGGGATTGAGTGGTAAGAGCCCTTGATGACAGAACCCCAAGCCTGTTGAGAGGAATGAGAATGGTCACAGTTCCCAACGCCTCTGTAATGTTCTATTCAACAAACTTGCACATTTCTGTTCACTGACTTGTCGTGAAAGAACACTATGGCCTTTCGTTAMCCCAAAGGTTTCTTGAGCACCGTGGAGAATAACAAGACATGAACAGGAAATACATACAGTACATTATTGGTGAGATTTATATTTAGGTACAGTACGCCTAGTCAGTGGAAGGCAGAGTGACAAAGTTTTCTGGCATGTGTTTGGTCAGCCGTCTAGCCCTTCTGGGTATTTTGGAGTAGTGGTGACTGCTACAATTGGAAACAATAGTCGAAAAAGAACAACAGTGAATTATTCTCAATGTTATGCAGGCTAGCAGAACGGCAGACGACAATACTTTAACCACTAGCACAGGGCATCCTCCTTCACAGCTCTCTGTTGAGTTTATTACAATGGACAGTTGGGAACATTTCCAAYACAGCAAAGGGGCGGATGGGGGGAACGGAGGGACCTGGGTGGAAGACAGGATTGTATTGTTGTCATGTTTTCATGACTACTGAAATGAACCTTTCCATGAAGTGTGACAMAATAAGCCAGTGATACGAAAGCGGACACTCCCATCACCCGACGCTCCTTTCCTTCTCTCCCTGGGTTCTTTCTGATACACAACCAACTGTGGAGAGGAGCGGAATCCATTCGGAATATTAAAAAGCGATTTTCGGAAGAGAGAGCAACAGCCATCTACGATAAATCAGAAGTGCKAACCATTTTACCCTCATGTTGGTTTATTTGGGAAAAAGTTAAAACATCATTTTTAATCCAGCTCGATTTTTTAAATCCAGCAAACCTGAGGCTAGTAATCTAACTTGACGTTGACACAGAAAATGACATAAAGTCAGTCATTTCACAAGTTGAGAGTCAGCCTGGTTTTGGCAAGTGAGGCACTRCATTCATACTTACAGAGTGGATAAAAGTTTGTTTTCCAAAGACTTTAATTCATTTTCATTGATTAGTCTCTAGATCTCTCTTTCTCGCTCCCTCACTTACTCTTTTTCTGTCATCCTTGTCCTCATTCTTCTCCGCAAGATTGATAATGTCCCTCTTCTTCTCTTCCCACTCACTTCCTCTCCCTCTCTTTCTCTTTCTCTGTAGAAATGGATGTCTATTTTTTCTGGTTCTTTCCTTTCTCATTTACTCTGTGGCGTCTACCTGTCCATCTCTATTTAACTGCTGTATTTCAATGGTTTGAGTTTGACTTTTTTACTAACTCTTTCCCTCTGACATGTCTAACTGTCTATCAGGGAGCGTGGGGGTGTGTTAGGCCCTGTCTTCAACACTCTCTTTCCATCCCTCTATTTCTCTTTCCATCCCTCAATTTCTCTCTTTGGACTGGATTGACAAGAGCTCTTCATTCTGTCTGACGAGGAGGATAAAGTCTCTCTCTCAAACACAAACACTTCCTCCCGTGGGCCTATAGGTGCATTAAATCCCCATTTTCATCACCCGCGGTCCTGTGGGATCAGCACTTGATTACTGTATTCATCCTTGCGCCACCAATCCTTCACGCTGAACACACACATCTGGGGGTCGTTCCACCTCTGAACCTGCTTCCCATCTCTCAGCACACATCCTTACAGAATGACGACCCAACAAAGGGAAGCATCAGGGAGTGTTTTWTTTTGTTTTTGTGTTGGGGCTGATGTCGGGTCTGGGTGTTGGAGCCGGAGCTACCTGGGAGCCCTCAGGGGGTTAGATAGGGTCTCATGCCTGAGCTGGGTGAACAGGTTCCCGTGCCTCAAKCGAGGTAACCGGGGAGGTCTCAGCTGGCTCATCGGGCTCTCACTCCTCGGCTGGTTCGTCAGGTTTCTGCGCCTCGGCYGYGGCGACCGGTCCCCTCCGGCTCGCCGGGGAGGGGGTACTGTCGCGTGTGCTCCCTCTCCGGCGCTGTAGGTTGTCATGCTCCCGCYCCTCAGCCAGATCGACYGGTTCCCGCGCCTTAGCAGAGGTTACTTGTCCGCTCCTGATCCKTGGGATCGTCATCTTGGTCGGCATCCTTAGGCTGGAGCCGCGTGTCGGGGAGGGAGTAGTGTCACGTGCTCCCTCTCCGGCCTCTAGGTCAACAGGCTGRTCGTTAGGGCGCACACCTGTCACCAGCGTTACGCGCATGACAAWCACCTGGACTCCATCACCTCCTTGATTACCWGCTCTTTATATGTCACTCCCTTTGGTTTCTTCCKCAGTCGTCATTGTTTCTGTTTCATGTCTGTGCGTTGTTCGTGTTTCTTTATGTTGCGTTTATTTATTAAAATACTTGCTTCCTGACTCTCAGTGCACATCATTACCTATTTCAATGCTCCCATTCTGAAGTTTTGTTTTTGCATGTTTTGCTTTTGGATTTTGTACATCAGTTTCAAACAGCTGAATATACAATATTTTTGGTTACGGAAAATATATTATAATGACTGCTTGTTTTAGCAACCAGGAAACGTTGGATCGATTTCTGCATAGTGCATCTTTAAATGAATAATTCAGTGTTGATAATTTTCACATGTTGGAATATGGAATAACTACAGGTAACTGCCAGAATAAAATAAACACTTGAGGGATACAAAGTATATTGAAAGCAGGTGCTTTCACACAGGTGTGCTTCCTGAGTTCATTCAATCAATTAACATCCCATCATGCCTAGGGTTATTATTTTGGCTTCCATGGCTAGAAGAGATCTCAGCTCTCAAAAGAGCACAAGGTGTTTAAATTGTGTGTGTGTGTCAGTCACCAGATCTCAACCCAATTGAACACTTATTGGAGATTCTGGAACAGGACCTGAGACAGCGTTTTGCACCACCGTCAACAAAACACCAAATTATGGAATTTCTTGTGGAAGAATGGMMTCGCATCCCTCTAATAAAGTTCCAGACACTTGCAGAATCTATGCCAAGGCGCATTGGAGCTGTTCTGGCTCGTGGTGGTCCAACACCCTATTAAGACACTTTATGTTGGYGTTRCCTTTATTTTATCAGTTACCTGTATGTCACATATGCACATTCCAACAGTTATGCCCAAGCAATGTCCAGTTACTATGCCGTTTAATCCTCCTTGGAATGGTCCTTTAGGCTGCAGGGTTGGTCCACACATGCATSTACTAGGCCGAGGCAGGTAGAGGATTACGTAGTCAGCATTGAGTTGCATTCCTGGTATGTGTGACCTTGAACCGCACATTAACCTACAACTACTGAGTTAGTCAGTTCAACGAGAGCTGACAGTCCTTAAATCAATGGTGTGTCTTTCACTATCGASGTAGCCCAATCCTTTGCATAGCGACAAGACCACCGTTGTGCATGCTCGGTGATGTATACCTTGTTTCCCTTCAGATTGGCAGAAATCTGATGAGTCATCGGCTTGATGACTTTATTTCCGTCAGGGGACAACAATCTACTGCTACCGAACATCAGAGCATCTGGTCGTCGCTGACATCAAATGTTACCGTTGGAGCCAAATGATGTGCATTATCATAATGTGGCTAGATTATCATCCCCGTCCYATAATACTCCGGGTGGTAAATAATATCATGATCTCATTGGAAGGGTATGTATATCGTTTCTGTCTCTATTTGTGAGCTTAATTTGTCCCAGTCTGAAATACTTTGAACAGTAACCTGACCWATCACGTGCCTGCGGCTAAACTTTCCCATATATCTATCTATATCTTCTTATGAGATATTTAATTTCCTTTCTATCCTCTCATTCAAACTTAGTTAATATCCAGCTCGGCTTACAAGGCGAAACCTAGTTTGCTGTTATTGCTACATTGTAACCTTAATGGCAGCTACGCCACTACATATTTTTGTCAAATATAGAAATGATATATGTGAACACATATGTAGGTATAGTCAAATAATGTATGGGCTTCAAAAAGCACCTTAATGYACAAGTATGGCCTCCAATGTTGGACACATATACAGACAACCACTCTATAAATATGCCGGCGGGTCATCCAAGCCATATTTTTTCGAGCCGCCTAAATATAAACAAGGCCTTGTCTCTAGTACGTTAACGTCTCGCCCTGCGTGATGCAACAAGCGAAACCCCTTTGAAATACTTCTTAAAATATACATGAAAATGCCACGTATGTAGCGTCTGCTAGCACCCGGCTCACTTTGAAGATACAAACACAGCCTTCACCTGTCATCATGAATCGGATGCCAAAAATATCACCGGGCGAAAGGAGAAAAAAAAAGAATAGGGAAGGTGACTCATGCTGAGAATGGAGTCAGAAACATTCGCGTCATCCAAATGCGTCAACATGACAGACCGGAGAGGTCTACCACATATGAAAGAACCGGCGCGTTCGCCAAATACAAAACACAAGCCATAAACGAAAAAGAGACGGTATTGCTGTCATAATCGTGTATCTCAATATAAAATCTATTTTTATTCGTTCGAGAGCCGAGTACAATTTCATTTTCCCACAGGACAAATTCCTTTGCTATWCTCCAGGGATGAAATTCTCCCAAACAACTCCAATCTATAAAAATAATAGATTAATAATGACACAGCAAAAAACGCCATTACTCCAGCCCCCAAACTGTCAAGGCTCATTAGAGCTGAACTGTAAAAGAGAGCCAGCTGCTTGGCCAGGTGATGACACAAACACACCCTGGCCTCTGGCAGCAGCCACCCATCCACACATCATCCCTCCCCCTAAAGAGAATATACTGCGTGTCTCCTGGCACAATTCATCTCGTAATCCGCCTTAAAGCTGCTAAGCTTCCTTGGTCTAAATGAATAGTGAACTACAGAGGGGAGAGGAGCCTTGATGCACTGGCCTGTATCAGAGCCTGCCGCACAGAAAGAGAGAGAGGATGATGGASGGAGAAAGGAAGATGGAGGAGGAGGAAGGACAAGCTTTAAGGGTTATGTCTGTCTGGTGAAATCAACGCCAGAGTGACCGGAGCCATTTTCACTCCCTGCAGCATTCTTTCTCTCTCTGTCTATCTCTCTCTCTCTCTCTATCACTCTCTCTCTCTCTATCACTCTCTCTATCACTCTCTCTCTCTCGCTCTCCCCTTCCAAATGGCGGTCATTACGCCGGACATAAAAAGTCATTTTAGTTCCGCCTGGCTTCTTCAAAGGGGCTCTGCTATAATTGAGAAGAGAGAGAGGGATAGAGAGAGGGAGAGAGAGAGGGATAGAGAGAGAGAGAGAGATAGAGAGAGGGAGGGCCGCAAGAACATCATTCCAACTGAGACTCATGACCTCCAAAGTGAGGGGAATTGAGTTTCCCGAAGCCCTACCAAACTATAAAAAGGGAATCATAATAAAGATGTGAGAGCTAGCGTATAGCCATGCGAGGGCCCTGACATGTCATGTTTGCTGTTAAGCAGTGTAAGCCCCTTGCCAGCTGTTTTTCCTTTTTTTGCATCCTTTAATGCATATTTTCTATATAGAATGTGTGTGATGGTGTGGGTCTATGTGGA
>NC_036840.1:28482197-28485923 GCF_002910315.2 Salvelinus sp. IW2-2015 | reverse complement strand
AGAGATGAGAGAGAGAGAGAGAGAGAGAGAGAGAGTGAAAAGTACACACGACACACACAATTAGCTTTATCTTTGGATTTTTAGATACCTAACATACCAATGTGATACCTCAAGATACCAAGATTAGAATATTTGTAGCTTCATGTATTGCAGGGAATCTGGGAACATTTAAAATTATGAACATCCATCACTGTTAAATGCATTCCTCAGCTGTGAAATTCCTGTTGCCTGAGTCGGTGCAATGTCTTATAGAACTTTACCACCTGTAGACCTTTTCCTAATAGAACTTTACCTCCAGTAGACAGTTTCCTAATATAACTTTACCTCCCGTAGAACATTTCCTAATAGCACTAACCTTAGACAGTTTCCTTATAGAACTTTACCTCATGTATACAGCTTCCTAATAGAACTCTACCCCTGTAGACAGTTTCCTAATAGAACTCTACTCCTGTAGAACATTTCCTAATAGAACTTTACCTCCTGGTAGAACAGTCTTAATATAACTTTACCTCATGTAGACAGTTTCCTAATGAACTCTACCTCCTGTAGAACATTTCCTAATAGAACTTTACCACCTGTAGAACATTTCCTAATAGAACTTTACCTCCTGTAGAACATGTCCTAATATAACTTTACCTCATGTAGACAGTTTCCTAATAGAACTCTACCTCCTGTAGAACATTTCCTAATAGAACTTTACCCCCTGTAGAACATTTCCTAATAGAACTTTACCTCCTGTAGAACATTTCCTAATATAACTTTACCACCTGTAGAACATGTCCTAATAGAACTTTACCCCCTGTAGAACATTTCCTAATATAACTTTACCTCATGTAGACAGTTTCTAATAGAACTCTACCTCCTGTAGAACATTTCCTAATAGAACTTTACCCCCTGTAGAACATTTCCTAATAGAACTTTACCTCATGTAGACAGTTTCCTAATAGAACTCTACCTCCTGTAGAACATTTCCTAATAGAACTTTACCCCCTGTAGAACATTCCATAGAACTTACCTCCTGTAGAACATTTCCTAATATAACTTTACCACCTGTAGAACATTTCCTATATAAATTGACCTCCTGTAGAACATTTCCTAATATAACTTACCTTATGTAGAACATTTCCTAATATAAATTGACCTCCTGTAGAACATTTCCTATTAGAACTTTACCTCCTGTAGACAGTTCCTAATATGAACTACTTTACCGCCTGTAGACAGTTTCCTAATGTAAATGTACCTGCTGTAGACAGTTTCCTAAGAGAACTTAACCTCCTGTAGACAGTTTCCTAAGAGAACTTAACCTTCTGTAGATAGTTTCCTAATAGAACTTACCTCCAGTAGACKGATTCCTAATATAACTTACCTCCTGTAGACAGTTTCCTACTAGAACTTACCTCCAGTAGACAGATTCCTAATATAACTTTACCTCCTGTAGACAATTTCCTACTAGAACTTGACCTCCTGTAGACAGTTTCCTAATATAACTTTACCCCCTGTAGACAGTTTCCTAGTGATACAAATGGAAGAGATAGGCTAAACAATAATTGTTCTTCAGCTCTGCTTCCAATGCAAAATATGCTTTGTTTTTGTTGTTGTTTGTTTCACACACAAAGCCGAAACACAGAAGGGKCCACATTGGATTCTTGACARGATGTAAGAAATGGCAGAACCATGTGTGGGCTAAAACGTGGAAGAAAATCAAAGATTTGACTGCCTCAGCAGAGAAAAATTTGATCTAAAGAGAAGCCATCTCCCTTCTGACAAAACTTCCTCCACTGATGTCCATGATCATCTGTTATGTACCTCTCTACAGGATGTTTGTGTGTGTATGTGTGTGTGTGTGTGTGTGTATCCATGCCTGTGTGTATGTGTTAACGAGTGCATAACAATCCCTTTCCAGACTGTATATTTGACCCTGAGGGTCAAATATAGGTTGAACTTCCCCAGTTTATGAGCTAGCCACTAGTCAGACTTGGTTACTCTGAGCCAAGTCTCTGTCCCTAGCACTTATCTGTTGCCACCCCACCATCTCTCACAGCTGGTAGTGTAATTGTGCTTGGAAAAAGCCTATCAACCAAGATACTCCATCTTGAACGTTCTCCCAAAGCCCCCTTTATCATTATAACTACAGTAGAGTGCCTCAGAACTAAAGTGTTTCAACCTAGTCGTTCCCTTCTGTGAGAGATAGAGAGTGGGGAAGGGAGAGAGAGAGCTAGAAAGAGATAGAGAGAGAGACAGAGACAGAGAGACAAAGAGAGAGACAGCGATAGAAAGAGAAGAGAGACAGAGGAGAGGAGGAATAAGTGAGAAATATGAGAGAGAGAGAGGAGAGAGAGAGAGACAGACAGTACGAGAGATAGAAGGAGAAAGGGAGACATAGACAGAAGAGAGGAATAAGTGAGACATGGAGAGAGAGGACAGAGACAGAGAGAAAGACAGGGAGAAAGACAGAGAGAGAGAGAGAGAGAGAGAGGAATAAAGTGAGAAATAGAGAGAGAGAGATAGCTAGAGAGAGAGCAAGAGAGAGAAAGAGAGAGAAAGAGCTAGAGAGAGAAAGAGAGATGGAAACAGACAGAGAGAGAGGAATAAAGTGAGAAATTGAGAGAGCTAGAGAGAGAGAAAGAGCGATGGAAACAGACAGAGAGAGAGGAAGAAAGTGAGAGAGAGAGAAACCAACAAAGAATATAGACTTCTGTGGGCTGAAACCCTAGTCGTTCCCTTCTGAGAAAGATAGAGAGAGGGGAAGAGAGTGAGGGTAGAGCGAGAGAGAGAGAAAAAGAGAGAGAGAAAAAGAGAGAGAGAAAGATAGACAAAGAGAGAGAGAGACAGAGAGATACAGAGAGACAGAGAGAGAGAGGGGGAGGGAAGAAAGAAAGAGATGGAGCGAGAGAGAGCGAGAGCGAGAGCGAGAGACAGAAATAGACAGAGAGAGAGAGGAAGAAAGTGAAAAAGTGAGCGAAAGAGAGAAACCAACAGGGAATATAGACTTCTGTGCCAAATCCCTTTTTTTCCCACTAACGCGCCAGAAACACATTTTAAAACTGTCATACTTTAATTGAAATTCCATCACTTTTGTGGCTGCTATTGTGGAATAATTTGATAAAGCACTGTGACGTGAATGCGCAGAGCGGGCGGCGTGACTTCCATTTCTCCTGCCTTTTATTTCCCTCGTTCAGTCCGTTATTTAAATGAACCCCTTTGCAGATTCTGTTCTGTCCCAAAATTACAGATAAGAGAAAAGGAAAGGAGAAAAGGAGACGATAGCGAGGGCAAAAATACAGCCATTTTGGGWCAAAATTTAAATCTTGTTATATTAAGCCTAAATCTACCCAGCTACTTAGCCAAGTGTCGAAGGTAATGATCATATTAGCATCCAGAACAGCTAAACTGTTTGAGGTGGTTCCTTTCCATTTATTTCCATTGGTTTCCAGTTGGTTCTTGCTAACTGCTAACGACTGGCATTCTGTCGAGCCAAAATGGAGGTCAAATGCAGAATCCCATCCCTACTGACCCCAATGCAAATCCATACCAGCAGCCGCCCGCCTATCTCCTGACAACTGACATGTGGCATCCGTCGTATCTGTTGAAACCCAATCCACCACTGAAAAACAGATACAGAGACAGGCAGTCGTGGCATCCCCTCCCACTTGTGATACGTGGGTGATGGGCTGATTGCCCCAATAGCCTTAAGACTGCATTCTCCACCATGAAACCAGAGGGAGA
>NC_036840.1:28457922-28482063 GCF_002910315.2 Salvelinus sp. IW2-2015 | reverse complement strand
GCCCATCCGTCTTGACAGGGATGGACAGGCCAGAGGTGATGCCGGCGGGGCGTGAAAATAGCGCTTCTTATTACCTCTGACCCCACGTATAACTGAATATCAATATCCGCTACGTGTTTCCCCTCTGTGATAAAGCCAATGCCCCACGTAGCAGACTTCTTTGAATGCTTTTCCTAATGGCAACCCCTATACCCCTATGTAGTGCACTACTTTGACAGAGGCCTACGGCCACCCTATGGGTCCTGGTCAAAAGTAGTTGCACTACATAGGCAATGGGGCCCATAGGAGATCTGCACCTGTTTTATATATCACGCAACCACCCTTGAAACAGAATTGGTAGAAAGGGTTAGCGAGGGAATGTAGCATGAGGATAGTAAGCTAGATCAGATGATGGCAGAGCGGAGTGCTAACCTACGCAGGCTGCAGCCAATGAACCAGGAAGGAAGGTGGCTAGGGAAGGCCATTGAATTACTTATTATGCTGTGGATTATCAGTGTTCTGCTAAATCCAAACTAATTTCTCATTCGTCAACATTGCATCAGAGTTCCTCCTGGTAAACGGCGTTCATAAGAATAGTCCCCCTGACACACATTGTCGCCGATTGAAGGCGCCACGCACATTACACCACATACATAGGCACGCCTAATTAAATACACGCACTTGCCATGCACACACACATCTTCACAGCAGCAAGGCACCGCCATGTTTTCACCAAACCGCTGCCAGTCCAAAACCTCCTCTCGTCGCCCTGCCACGCGCGGGGGGGGGGGGGGGGGGGGGGGTAGTTTAGGCCTGCTGGCACAAATAAATTAGATTACACCAGTAGATTACAGGGCAATGCAAACCGAGGTGGTGATTGTTAGCAGACCTATTGGCACTCCGCGGTCTTCTCTCTCCAACCAGGTTGGCGCCCCATAATTGCAGCCCTGCGTTTAGGTATCCGTTTACATTATGTAAGTGTTGATTTTTCAGTCCACGGCTTTGGTGTGGCACTCCACAAGCAGTGGTCACAGGCAACACAGGCGCACACGCACACAAACAAACACACAAAACACTTTTCAAACAGACTTTCTTTTTTTTTGCTTCCCCTTCTGCGATAGAATGGTGTGTCATAGACACTTGGATGTGGTGGAACAAAGCATTGTACAAGGAGACACCCCTTCTTTAAGAGGGTACTTTGTTCAGTCTGGCTGAGGGACTGGATGCTGATTTTATTAGCTAAGTCACTCTGCTTGGTTCACCTGCAAGGGAATCTATTAATCCTTTGSCAGCAGGCTCTTCTTGTCTCCTGTTTCATAATGTTCAGTCCCAGCATGAAATACACTGCAAATTAACTAGRAACTGCCTCGCTCTCATCGATGCACAATACACTCTTGCCCTGCCGCACTCAATCATAGAAACTTGGTTTCTGAGAGTTATGATGAAAAGGCTCTTCGAACAACACCGTGAATTGTTTCAAAGGATTTCACAGGGACACGCAGCCAAGGACAGGTACAGAAAAGATGGTGGCTTCAGCACTGCTTTCAAAACAACGTAGCTCATCTCTCACGTCAGCTCTCTTTGGGTGGAACCACTTAAATCGACTAGGCTCTTCCACGTTAACGCATGTTCATTTCGTCTCCTCTTTTGAGGGCAGCTGTCGTAACAGCGAAATTGGAAATCGATCGAGTTGCGACAGGCGCTAAGAGCGTTGTGTCAAAATTGGGCGAGTGCTAATTGTTGGAGCTAGAAACTGTAAAACGTAAAAGAGAGGTGAGCTCTCAGAGTGCTTACTGCCTACAAACTGATAAAGACTGCRCAGCCACAGACACAKWRACAATTACAAAGCACTTAAAATCCATTTTACACCTCACTACTCCAACCTCTCTTATTGACTTTTCATTTCACCCAGAGCTACAAACGCAATACAACCAAATAGTGAGCTATAAGGCAGCTGAATGTATGGAATGTAACCAAACGCCAAGCCATGCATATTTACTGTGTTTCATGCAGGCACATATCAATCAGTTCAAGAAAATTCTCAAACCGAGAAAATAGAATACAATTATATAATGCATATAAAACAAGCAATTAACCCAAAATGTGATATCTTTCACATATAAAAAGAGGCCTACATTTGATCAAATAAGCAGCAGGCCAGCACAGAGCATTATAACCTTATTATTATCAAATGTTTCTGTGGTAACCTTTTATGCTGTTAAAGGCCCAGTGTAGTCAAACATGTAAATTTGTCTGTGTTTTATGTATTCTTCCACACGATGAGGCAAAGGGGAGAGAATAGCCTGTCTTTTTGTGGCATCACTGGTCTCCTGACCCCCCCCCCCCCCCCRTCCRCCCCCCTCACTGTAGAGTTGTAGAGTAGGCTAGGAAGGCCCCTAGTGGCTAAACTCGCTCAGTGAGCACAGGTGTTGTGCGCAATTGTACTGGAAAAACTGTAACGGAAAAAAGGTTCACTTTCACCTGATTTTGTGACAGGCGTTTTTTGTGTGCCTTTTGAATGCCTGTAAACCAAGGGATATAGTTCGCCCTGCCGACTTTTCAGTTAGGAKCTCGGGGAAACAAAAATGTGTTCCAAAAATAGGCAACAACATAGATATGGCGCGCGTCTCTTGTGCGAACGCGAGGAATGCGGCTTTAAATCGTGACAGTAGACTCCACACAACTTCGAAAAACGTCGTTTTCCAGTTAAACTGTAATATCACTATCGAAACCTAATAGTATGCCTACTAAAACAGCACCATCATCATTACATCGATGTTATTTCTTCTGATGAGCAAATACAATGACTATGAATGTTTTATGAACGCAATCATCTATCGATAAAGGGTATTAATGTACTATATTTATTTTATTATTGTAGCCTATCATAGGCCGCAGCCTACTGCTGTAGAATTTACATTAGCCTATCATACAGTAAACGAATACCCAGATCCCCAAAATCGCCTAGTATACTAGAATAGTCATAAACATAACTCAAATAAATACTRGTATCCTGTTGTAAATGTGCACGTATGATACATTTAATTAAATGAGATTCGTGCGTCCCTRACAAAATAGGCAGGTCTATTCAGAGTCAATTCAACCTAAATAAACTACAGTATTATTGTATTCTCTATACAAAACACAAACAACATAAACGAGTCCATAAATACAACTCAAAAAATGCAATGTAGCCTAAGCACAGACAMAGTTTGGTGCTCCATTATATTTGACAATAAAGAAATACAACAAATCAATCGCATCTCAACACGCACTATTTTAAATGCTTTTGGAGACGACTTCAGTCCGGCAACACTGTGCGTGAAAAGTCAAACATCCACAAATTCACCAATTTGAATGGTCATTTCCATAGAAGCTTACCTTAACATCATATTTGCATGTAGTCTWTGAACTCGGTCTCTCCAGTTGTAGGCTATTAGAATAGTCGCGAGTTACATCCAGAATGACAGCAGTATACGAGAAATAATCCGTCTACAGATACGCTTCTTTTCCAGTCTGCCCACTCTAATTTCGCCTCTTCCTAGAGTTTTCTTTTCTCGAATGAATGTTCCTCAGTGCAAGATGCAAACCARCACAGCGAGCGGAGGGACCAGAATGTCCAGCAATGAAAACATGTGGTATATTTCCCGTCCTTGTGTGCGTTAGGTCTTCATTATTCTATGTGTCGAGACTGTGTCTGTTCTGTGTGCGGTGCGGCAGGGACGCGTTCTCTCTTGCCGACACTCACACAGACTGCCCGACTCAGGCACAGAAACCGAGTGGGGATAGAAGGTGACGTCACTCACCAGGATCAACTAACTCCCAGAGCTCAACTTTCTCCCCTTCAGTCCACCAAAGGAATGTTGGAGTTTGGACATCATCACACGTTTTTCAGGGAAACATTTGTTATACGTGGTAAAAATGGTCGGAAAATTTGTTTTCAGATGGTGAAAATAAAGAATACAGTGTGTGTGTGTGTGTCTGTGTGTCTGTGTGTGAGAGAGAGAGAGAGTATTTGTTTTTTTATAGCTATTTTGGGCTTTCAGATAGTTTTATCTGGGGAACTCCACCATTCACAAGCCACATGCATTTGAAACATTTCCAAGAGGAATATTTACAAAATATTACTTCTGACAATGTTTTTGCCCTTGAAGCATCAATAAAGTAATCCKTATATGATTGTTTTAAGAACTAGTCACATATTTACTGCTAATCCTAATACTGTTATTTATTCATATACCTTTGTAAAGCCAATATTATCGACTGAAACTAAATTATCAATATCATATCTTTGTGCATTGTATTCTAGAGTACACAGAGCCATAACAAAGTAAAGTATACGCCGGGCCCTGATTTAGAGGCTGAAAAACAATGTCCCAGAGCGACAGATGAATGAGGGTGTTTGGAGGAAACTTGCTTTTGTGGCAGGGACCCAAAGCTTCCAATGAACAACTTAGCCTGCAGGCACAAAACAGGTTTTCTCTTTCTTTTCTCTCTCTCTCTCTCTCTCTCTTCTCTCTCTCTCTCTCTCTCTCTCTCTCTCTCTCCTCTCTTCCTCTCGTCTCGTCTCTCTCTCTCTCTCTCTCTCTCTCCTTCTCTCTCTCTCTCTCTCTCTCTCTCTCTCTCTCTCTCTCCTCTCTCTCTTCTCTCTCTCTCTCTCCTCTCCTCTCCTCTCTCTTCGTCTCTCTCATCTATTTACACGGCTAAATAAAAAGTAGCGGTTTTAATAGCAAATGAACAATGAGAGCACTTGACAAATATGTCATTTCAAATAACTTTTGATTTAGTAATTAGCCTGTTCTGGCAATGCGAAAATTAGAGGTTTGGTCAAACAGTGAAGTTCAGTTGTGACCACAAAAGCAACGTTGTACAATTGTTTTAATGTCATTCCAATGATTGATGAGAAAAACACAAGAGCAAAAGCCATGATTAAATGATTCGTCCTTGACGTGTTGTTGAGGTTTTAGGTCTACAGAGTACAGAGTACAGTATACATTGTATGCATTCTTTGAGATACCACAGCATGAAAACATGAAAACTTTCTTTGAAAATGTGTTGGCATTGCTTGCAATGTATTACAAACACTGCATGACTTTAGTTTAAACATACTATAGTGACTAACCTATAGACTAACTTAAGTAGACATTATCAGATGCATTACAGATGTAGGATCTTCATTTGATCACCCTTTTGCAGGATAACTTTCCTGCAATGCAGTGTATTTGAGGCTTAAAAAGGCTTCTGAGTTTGTAATTTRCACTTTGAAATTTCAGACTTGATTTTTCCTTACGAAAAATGTATCAACCGCTACAAAAATGTCCATGAATTATAATCCACATAATAATTTAAATGTCTTGTWGCCGCATGTCCTGCTGTAGCAAACTGTCTCAAATTAAGATCCTACATCTGTACAATGCAAGCTATAACAGCAGTACAAGATACGGACGCAAATAGTCTACAGCTACCGTTTTCAAGCCCCTTCTCTCTTTGAATATAATTGGATGAGACTAGTTAGTGGATTTACAATCCCGTTCTGGGTCTAACCTTGTGCTTTTTCTGCTCTTGGCACAGTCGAGGGGTGTAATACGGCAGGCTARTGTTGATAAATGAGGGCAAGGGTGGGATTTATCAAGATAACTCATTACCTATAATGGGTGAACTTTGTCATGTAGAACTAGACGGCGAGAGTCCATAAACCAACTGTCTTTCAATAAGATGGATTCGAAACCAAGGCAATGCAGATGCTTGGCTGTGACACAGTATTTCTCTCCTTTTGAACGAGAGAAGTCAAGTTTGTTCCCTATTATGTCCGGCGACGTAGTGAAAGTTAAAGTTCCTAGGGTGACACCACATCTGGAGCAGATGGTGAATATCATAAGCTGAACAATGTTAAAAGGACTTTAACTCAAAAAATAAATTATGTCATTTAGCTGACATCCAGAGCAACTTACAGTAGAGAGCATACATTTATTCATATTTAACTAGGCAAGTCAGTTCATAATCAATTCTTACTCACAATGACAGCAGGTTAAGTGCCTTGTTCAGGGGAAGAAGACAGATTTTTACCTTCTCAGCTCAGTGATTCGATCTAGCAACTTTTCAGTTACTGGCCCAACGCTCTAACCACTAGGCTACCTGCCGTATGTTTGCACTTGTCCCCTGTGGGAATRGAACCCACAATGCCACGCTCTACCAACCGAGCCACACGATTCATCAACATGTACCTCCATTACAATATATAAAGTGGGAAACCCATCCACCCACTATGGCTTCACCACCACATGCTGTATGTTAACAACAACAAAAAATAAATCAAGAGAGCTGCACACTCTATATACATGAACTCCCAGTAATGTATTGGGTAGAACAGCAARGTTTCAGCATCACTGTGCCTTCTTCAGGGTAATGTCAGGAATGCTTGAACCAGGTTATCTCGACAAACAGTMCAACAACAACAACACTGAGATCAGTGTCGAACTTTCCACCCCCACCGTGGTTCTGTACATCTCTGGAGACCTTGACTAATCACAAAAACACTGACGAGCTTTTGAATATCCTCATTTGTGGGCGGTCCCTTTGGCATGCTTTATTGGATACATCATCAAGTCCCATAATGCAAATTGGTGCCTTTGATTACCTGCAATTATACTGAACATAAGGCTGATCTGAACTGGTAGCCATGTTTGTTCGTTTTTTTACACAGCAAATATATTTTGTTGACTTTATCAACCCAAATGACGGTATTTATATTGGCAACGCTTTACAATAAGGTATCCTTTCACYAGGTTGCAACGGTTTACACATAATATATCGACAGTTAACTATCATGAATGAACAGCTGCAACTCATTGGMTGAAAGGGTGTTACTGTCGTTTTGGTGCTTGCTCAATAATGAGCTTAGAGACAGTGGGGATAGAATGTCCTGAAGGACAGACACTTTATCAAAAACTACAAGTCAATCTGGGGCTTGCATGGGCACCAGCCTCCTACCACAGTGGTCTCTCTCTGAGCCACGAGCCAGACTATATGACAGCTGTTATGCCGCAAATCAATGTATTGACTTGGACAAGACTTCTCCTATACTGGGGTAGTGTTTATCTCAGCAAGGATATAAACCACCTTTTAAAGCTCCAACTTGTTGTTGTGTGAGTTCACATTGTTCAGCGGAGAAAGAAAAAAAGAAGTCGGAAATCGATTTCCTTGTTACACAAGTTAGATAGAGAGTTAAAGGAGCTACTGAGCGATAAAGTCATGGATTTCCCACAAAGGCCCACCAGCACACACTGTGTTTAGTTGTATCAAGATTGAGCATTTAATCAGACTTTGGATCAATGAATCGTGTACAGTATGAATGAATTGTCCATTATTTCTTAATGAGTATTTTTGGTCCAATTTATGAGTAGAATTTCCAATTAATTACAAGAAATGATTGAGTTAAAATGGATTGACRCCTGGATTAGAAAATGATCTTCTAACATCTGTATTATGGGCAAATCAATACCTATACACATTAGGACCACACAGGGAGTTCTAACAGACGTCATATAGCGAGACCATGCAAGAATATCCAATATGTAATCCTTATACATCCTTATACAGAACCCTAAGGTACAGGCCAGGCCAAGGTGTGTGTATCCTTGCCATGGTGCTGTGCCTTTATAGATGATTCTACGTCATGTCTTTACTCTCTGTTTGTGCATCTCAGGACAACACTATTTATAACCCAGGGGTAGAGKGACAGAACTTGTATCCCCACCAAAAACAACTTCCATTCAATTCCTTAGAGTCGATCCACCCTCACCGCAATGTGCCGTTTAAACCCACCCCTTTTCCAATCAAGTAAACCAGTCATCGTAAAATTAATTCCCTGCCATCAGSCTATTGCCTCTCACTCTTTGGATAACGATCTCCTAAGCGGATAAATGTAATCCGACGTGTCGAGACGACAGACGAAATTGACTTGTAAATGGCCACTGGCCAAGCACAACAATTTGGCTAAATGCCGAAGGTGACAACCAACCACCAAGGTGATATTACAGACAACACCCCAAAGGCATGACAACGTATGCCAAACACCCAACAAAACCCCAGCGTGAATCTCAGCCAAGAAACCCAGTATGTCTCTCTTCTCAGAATGTCTCAGAACGCGTTGGCGATGATGGACGGTGAAACGTATTGTCTTACTTAATGGTAAATTAACAGTTTGTCGAGATTTGAACACCTAATGATTGCTGAGTTCATGATACAAAAAGGACAAATAGCTGTTGCTAAGTTTACCCTCGAACTTTGAAAAGGAATGATTGCAATGATTACGTTTCATTTTGGGTTGAGTGCTGTTGATATATTGTTGATATACTGAGTTGAATCCAAGCAGCCCTATTGCTAAATCTTACACAATCTGTAATATTGCTATAAAATGACTTTTTATAGCTWTGCCCCCAACTGTACTGTAACACGATATGAAACAGTACTGAATTTGAACCAGATAGAGAGGCTATATATTTTTTCATCTGCCCTAGTTCTACTGTATATGACCTTGGTTGTGTTCACATTCTACCTTGACATGTAAGTAACAACTCATCTTCTACCGGCAATGCATTTGTAGTGACCTATTTTTGCCCGAGGCATATGGTCATAGTCAGTAACCTGCTCCTTACAGTAAKGTATGCACAGTCATCATTATTAGACAATGCCTTATTACAAAAGATCCATCACACTTGGCGATGGCGACAGGCGCTGAAAGAGCTCCGAGCTCTGTTCGGGTTTAACGTGGARTCAGGATGTCTTGTGATGGGCTTGAAAGGCAATCACATTCCATTAGAGCTGAATTGGGTTAACGTGGAAGCATGGCGTGCAGTGGCAGTGGCCGTGCAGTGTACGTGTTCTGACAGTTCCTGTCTGCTGAAGAATATTGTCTTCTCTTTGACAGCAGAGGGAGAGAGACCACGGAGAGAGAGAGAACCAAGTCCCAAGAAAGGATTCAGTGGAGTGGGGATACGGTGCAGATCTGCATTGGTTGATGTGTGTGTGTGTGTGTGTTGTGTGTGTTGTGTGTGTGTGTGTGTGTGTGTGTGTGTGTGTGTGTGTGTGTGTGTGGTGTTGTGGTGTGTGTTGTGTGAGGTTGTCCTCCACTCTACTCTCTCTCTGGCCTCTCTTCCCCGCACCTATCCTCCCACTCTACCTACTCTCTCTCTGCCTCTCTTCCCCACCTATCCTCCGACTCTACTATCTCTCTCTCTCTTCCTCCTATCCTCCACTCTACTCTCCTCCTCTCTGCCTCTCTTCCTCACGTCACCTCCACTCTCTCTCTCCTCTCTGCCTCTCTTCCTCACCTATCCTCCACTCTAACTCTCTCTTGCCTCTCTTCCTCACCTATCCTCACACTCTACTGCTAACTCTCCCCTCTCTCTGCCTCTCTTCCTCACATCCCTCCACTCTCTCCTCTCTGCTCTTCACTTTCTCTTCTCTGCCTCTCTTCCTCACCTATCTCCACTCTACTCTCTCTCTGCCTCTCTTGCCTTAACCTTATCTTCACTCTACTCTCTCTCTCTCCTCTCTCTCCTCACCTCTCTTCCACTCTACTCTCTCTCTGCTCTCTCTTCCTCACCTACGTCCTACACTCCTACTCTCTCTCTGCCTCTCTTCCCCACCCTATCTCCACTCTATCTATCTCCGCCTCTCTCTCCTCTCTTCCTCACCTATCCTCCACTCTAGCTCTCATCTCCCCTCTTTCTGCCCTCTTTCCTCACTATCCTCTACTCCTCTCTCTCTCTGCCTCTTTCCCCACCTATCATCCACTCTATCTATCTCTCTCCCCTCTCTCTGCTCTCTTCCTCACTACCTCCACTCTCCCTCTCTCTGGCCTCTCTTCCTACCTATCCTCCACTCTCGTACTCTTCCCCCTCTCTTCCTCTCTTCCTCACATCTCCACTCTACTCTCTCTCTCTCTGCTTCTCTCCTCAACCTTCCTCACTCTACTCTCTTCTCGCCCTCTTTTCCTTCACCTACCTCCACTCTACCTCGCTCTGCCTCTTCCTCACTATCCTCTACTCTCTCTCTCTCTGCCTCTTCCCACCTATCCTCCACTCTCTTTCTCCTGCTCTCTTCCTCACACTATCTCTCCTCTCTCTCTCTCTTCCTCTCACCTATCCTGCTACTCTACGCTATCTCTCTGCCTCTCTCTCCTCACTCTCCTCGGTCCTTCCTTGCCTCTTCCTCCCTCTATCCTGCATCTGCTCTCGCTGCCAGTATCCTAGGACTCTAACCTACCCCCCTCTCTCTGGCCTCTCTCATGAACTCCCACTCTCTTCTCCGTCGCTCTGCCTCTCTTCCTCACCTATCTCTGTTACTCTCTCTCTCCTCGCTTACCTCACCTAACTCCACTCTACTCTCTCTCTGCTCTCTTCTCTACCATATCCTACTACTCTACTCGCTGCTCTCCTGCCTCTCTTCCTACACTATCCTCACCTCCGTCTCTCTCTCTGCCTCTCTTCCTCACCTATCCTCCACTCTACTCTCTCTATCTCTCCCCTCTCTCTGCCTCGCTCCCTCACATATCATCTACTCCACTCTCTCTATCTCTCCACCTTCTTCTACCTCTCTTCCTCACCTATCGTCCACTCTACTCTCTCTCTACCCATTCCCCTCCCCTCCCAAAGCTGATTATGTCATGATATGACCCTCCCATGCTCTCTCTCTCTTTTCTGTGTGTACATAGCCAGGCTCACCTCTCACCGTGCAGCAACAGGCATTAACCAGAACTCTCCGGGCGTGGCCGATTGATCACGGCTATTGTGTCTGCCCGGGTCCTCCATTTTACAGTTCAGTGTCCATGAAAAGGCGCTTTCGACCGGCCCAATCCATCACCCCCCCCCCAACCCCCCCGCACCCAACAGCACAAAGTGGAGAGCCTACCGGCTAATTCCCCAATGACATTTTCACAAGCGCACCTTTATCAATTTCACACCTCCCGAAGCCCCTCTATGGAGSGGGGTGGGAGGAGAGGGATCGAGGGAGGTTTGATGGGAGAGTGTTTGAGAGAGTAAACATGAAGTTTGATGTTTGGGGAGTGATGTGAGTTCTGCACAAACAAACAGGGTGTCATGTCCATTGAAGTAAGGGACAGTGCAAGGTCATCGATGCTATACATTCATGGATTTATATTACTATTGGTACGTAATGAATAGTTAATGGTCATTCAGGGTTCTCATTTTGATGAGATTATAAAATCAMCTACAAGTGTAGTCAAATATTAATGTTGTTTTTTAACTAGGAATATGGTTAAACTTTGTACAGATGTCGYATCTTAATTTGAGCCAGTTTGCTASAGCAGGAAAACAGGAAATGTGAAAATGAATTTAGATAATAATAATGGAAACCTTTAGTAGGGGTTGATACATTTTTCAAGTRTGACATTTTAAAGTGGAAATTACTAACTTTAGAAGCCTTTTTAAACCTCAAATACAGTAGAAGTGTGTATGTCCTGAAGTGCAGCAAAATTCTCAGCAACAAAAGAGTGATCAAATTAAGATCCTACATCTGTGATCCTACATACGTATACACAGAGTGTACAAAACATTAAAAACCCCCCCCCCCCCCCCCCCAAGGCTTAAAAATCCTTCTTTAACCTGTCTCCTCCAATTCATCTACACTGACTGAAGTGAATTTAACAAGTGACATCAATAAGGGATCATAGTTTTCACCTGGATTCACCTGGTCAGTCTGTCATGGAGAGAGCGGGTATTGTTAGTGTTTTGTACACTCCGTATAGCAAAGAGGTTCTAATTTCCTGTAACAAAATATGTATCAACCCCTATAGAAAAAAATATAAAGCGCTATATGTGTCCCATGTTTTATGATTACTATTAATTCATTGTGCCTATGATAATGTACAAACCTGTTACTGTTTGCTGCCCCCTATAGTTTACATCTCTCTTTTGCTCTCCCTCACTTTCCATCTCTTTCTCTTCCATACTGTAATAAATAACACACATGCTAATTATTCGTCCTCTGACATCATCAAAGTTGTAATGGAAAATGCCCTCGCTTCCTCCTTTCACCATCTTGACACAATTAGGCCTTCGGATAGGCAGCCAACGGATCCATTTGAGAGGCACTTGATTGGTTGGTGAAGGTACTGTAGGAGAGCTTGTAGAAGCTCATGGGAGGATAAGTACGTTTATTTGTGTTTGGCGAGGCTGAATGCTACCTACGTCAGGCGGCACTTCAAGAAAGCGGAGTCGGAGAGGAGGAGCGCGAGGGGAGGCAGGTGGAGAGAGAGGAGGAACGGGTGGAGAGAGAGAGGAGAGAGAGAGAGGAGAAACGGGAGGGGAGGCAGGTGGAGAGAGAAAGAGGAAGAACGCAAGGGGAGGCAAGCAGAGATACTGTAGAGAGACAGAGGAGGAACGGGAAGGGAGGCAAGAGGAGAGACAGAGAGATGGGAAGCAAGCAGGAGAGAGAGAGGAGGAACATGAGGGGAGGCAATTAGAGATAGAGAAGAGGAAGGCGAGGGGAAGCCAGTAGTGAGGGAGAGGAAGAGCGCAAAGGAGGCGAGCCGAGAGAGAGAAAGGCAAGGTGACTCGTTCACGGGCCGAAGGGTTTATGGGATTGCTCCCAGCTGTCTCTCTGTTCAGTGTATCCGCGGCGCCCATAATATCTTAATTGTTTCAAATTAAATGCTCGTAAAATTGCAAAGGAAATTAGTTTTCTCCCTGGCTAATTCAGTGACTACCCGACTTTCATCTGGGTACACTTTGAGTGTGGAGGCTTTTTAAAGAGGAAAATGGCTCCCATACCGGATGGGTTGGGACTTAATATGTTAGAATTTGTTTTATAGGTTGTCAATTTCCACCTTGTGCATGCTACATGAGTGCGTGTGTGTGTTTATGCGCTTGTGTGAGCGTGTGTATGCATATGAATGTTTGTGTGATTGTGTGCGTTCGTCCGCGCGGGCACACGCGTGTGTGTGTGGTGCTTATCATAATAACGGTCTAAATAACACTGGGGGGTTAACTCATCTAGACCCCCCTCCCCCACCCGCCATGGCTTTCTTAAGACTCAGCTCATTCCAAGGGAGGAGCACACATTCAAATCACTCAACCAGCAAATGTGCCCTGAAGACATAAGCCTTCCTGTCACACTTCACTCACTCACTCACGTCACATCACATTCACCTGTCACTCAGTACTTTCTTCACTGTCACTTGCACTTCATTGTCTACTCACTTCACATTCACTCACTTTCATTGCACTCACTTCACTCACTTGCACAGTAGTCACTGCACTTCACTCACGGTCACGTCACTCACTAAATCCATGTGTTTGCATGGATTCTCTGTGTTGAGCATTCACACTGTATGCCATATATTCTGTACAGCAGCTCATATGCAGATACACGCCATGATACGTGAGACATTTATCAATCCAATCACCCCTCACAATGCACATCAGAAATTCCCATTAGCCCTAGTTAACCTGGCATATTTCCTCTTACTCTTCGATAACTATGGGTCCCAAAGAAGCCCACGCAGGGGCAATAACAGCTCATTAGACTGGGGGAGTGGGGTGTTGTGGTGGGGATGGCAAGTCGATTATCCCAAGCAAAAACACCAGCTGAGATGGCTGACACCTCTTCACTGGAGCCGAGTGTCGGGGATTGGTGATGTGGATGATCAATCTCATCTGACTGGAATGGAGGTAAAGTGGGAATACTTTTGTTGATAGGTGTTCTAAACGTTTGTGACACTGGATGTGAGCATGGGRATGTCCTTTACATGTTTTTAACCCTTTTTTGTATTCTCTTTGCATGGTTACTCCGGTCAACTACTGAGCAATGATCTTATGTCATGAGACCTTTATAACGAATATCATGGAATGTCATAACAACTGACATAGGCACGCAAGTTCACCCAATTATAGCCTTACTAATACAACCATCAATGCAAAGTTCTTTCTTTCAGGTTACCTAGCTACCACACTAGTTCATCTTGTTCACTGTGCGTCTCACTTMTGCTGAATTAGGGCATTAAGCAAACATATTCCATTAACGTTTCGACTTTGGTCCCAAAACTGTCTGCAACGGCTCACCGTGGAGTGGAGGGTACACAAGGCTTATGTCAATACATGCCCCATTGCACAACATATCATATCTATTACGTGTAATCTTTGCTTCACTGTACTAATACCAGAGCCAAGTTTCACATGCTGAAAATCAATGCTGTAGTTGTTACGCAACACAACATTATTTCTGATCCAGACTTTACATTGCAAGCACAGKCAATAATCTCTCTGACAGACAATGTGCTGTTACATAAGGTTCGACAGGGTGGGTTTGTATATGCACAACTAAGATGTCAATATTATTTTGGAGAGTATGACCAAAACATGCATATTATGTGACAACATTTCGTATTAAATATTCTGTGTCACTCCATGTGTTTATTTTGTATTTATAATCCAGATAWTACCCACATTGACGTCATGATTAACCGATAGGTCACTTTGGATTTGATCTGGACTGACTTGACGGATGAACATAGAGGATGGGCAGTTCTCTATGTCAACTGGTTGAATCGCCTTTTTTTTCTATTGCATTTCCTGGTTCTATATCTTCACCTTTTCCCCTCTCTTCTTAGCACTTCTCTTTGTTCTTTTCATCTGCTGTTCTTCAACATCAATTAGCCTCAATGTTTTATATCTCTGTTCACCACGTGTGTTTCTCTCTTCTACTTTAACATGTACTTGTGCCTCCTCTCCTCTGCTTCACATCCCTCTCTTTCCTCTCTTCCTCTTCTAATTTTCCCCGGGTCCCCTCATTTCCATCCCTCTTCTCTCCTCTCCACCCTTCCTCTCGGTGCAATTGTGCATGCACTCACTTTTTCAACTTCTCACCGCTCCTCCTCGCCCCTCTTGTCCTCTGTTTTCCTCCCATCCTCTCCTCCTATTTTTGAGCCACTATACACTTTCCACTCCTCTTCTCTGCATGTTCTACCTCGTCTCTATTCCCCTCCATCCCCTATCTTATCACTTTTTCCTCTTCTCTTCTCTATTCTCTCCAAGCCACTTTTCATGTTGATCTATTCTTACCATCTCCAAAAAACTTCCTTCCCACATCATTTTCTCTTCCTCTACTCCCTACCCTCCYCTCTCCTCCATTCCCTCTTCTCCTSCCCTCCCTACCCTCCACTCTCCTCTCTTTTCCACATTTATCTCTCCTCCATTCCCTCTTCTCCTGCCCTCCCTACCCTCCACTCTCCTCTCTTTTCGCATATCTTACTCTCCTCCATTCGCCCTCTTGTGCCTGCCTGCTGCTGCCTATCGCTCCACTGCCCCCTCTCTCCTTCCACAGTTATCTCTCCTCCATTCGGCCTCTTCCACCCTGCCGTCAACCCTACCTCCTACTCGTCCTCTGCTTTTCTACTTTTTCTCCTGCATTTATGCTCTCCTCCATTCCCTCTCTCCTCCTCCCTACCCTCCACTTCTCTCTCTTTTCGCACATATTGTAGTCTCCTCGCTCCATGTCCTCTTCTCTGCCGTCCCTACGCCTCAACTCTCCTCTCTTTTCCATATTTTATCTCTCCTCCATTCCCTCTTCTCCTGCTCCACTCCTACCCTCTACTCTCCTCCTCTTTCCTAACATGTATTTCTCCTCGCATTCCCTCTTCTCGCTCCCTCCCTACCCTCCACTGCTCCTCTCTTTGCTCATCATTACTCTCTCCTCCATTCCCTCTTCTCCTGCCCCTCCCTATCCCTCCCACTCTCCCCTCTTTCTTTTCCATATGTATCTCTCTGGCCAATTCCGCGTCTTCTCCTGCCCTCCCTACCCTCCACTCCCCTCTCTTTATATTTTATCTCTTCCTCCATTCCCTCTTCTCCTGCCTCCACTACCCTCCACTCTCCTCTCTTTTCCATATTTTATCTCTCATCCATTCCCTCTTCTCCTGCCCTCCACCTACCTCCACTCTCCTATCTTTTCCATCACTCTCTTTTTTCCACATTTATCTATCCTCCATTCCTCTTCTCCTGCCTCTATACCCTCCACTCTCCTCTCTTTTTCTAAAATTATTTTCTCCTGCCATTCCCTCTTCTCCTCCCTCCCTACCTCCACTCCTCCTCTCTTTTCCATATTTATCTCTCCTCCATTCCTCTTCTCCTCCCTCCCCTACCCTCACTCTCCTCTCTTTTCCATATTTATGCTCTCCTCCATTCCTCCTTCTCCTGCCACCCTACCCTCCACTCTCCTCTCTTTTCCTACACTCTCTTTTTCCACATGTATCTTCTCCATTCCCGTCTTCTCCTCCTGCCCTCCCTACCCTCCACTCTCCTCTCTTTTCCACATTTATCTCTTCTCCATTCCCTCTTCTCTCCACCCTCTTGCCACCCTCCCATCCTCTTCCTCCACTTTCCCCATTCCCTCTCTTTCTTCTCCTCTCTGTGTTTGTGCCCTTTCGCTCCATGCACATCTAATGGCTGTGGTGTAATCCACTGGCTAATCTGCTGACAGTCTGTGTGACAAGGCATTAGCTCTGTGTCACTGCGCTACCCACACTGCCTCCCAGGGTCTCTGTATGTGCATCACGGGCCTCTTAGAGTTCTGCTTCGACCTCTCTCTCTCTCATCGCTCTCGTCTCTCTCTCTCTCTCTCTCTCTCTCGTGTCTTGTCTCTCTCTCTCTCTCCTCTCTCTCGGCTTGCAATTTCAATTTAAGGGCTTTACTGGCATGGTAAACATATCTTAACATTGCCAAAGTAAGTGAAGTAGATCTCTCTCTCTCTTGTCTGACCTGTATAAGGCAGACTGAATAACAGACTGATAAATCACTATCAACCAGACCTGCCTACTCCCCCAATCTGTTAATCCAGAAAGATTAGAACAAACATTTCAAGTAATTATCAAGGACTGTTTCCGGGTGGGGCGGGAAGATGCTGGTGGGTGGATGGTGACTGAGGGGATGGGTCGGGAGTATCTTTATATGCATTTATTTGAAAAAGAAAAACGACAAAACGAAATAAAAAGTTTGTCGCTAAGAAAAACCAAGGGAGTATAGCATAATGGCTGGACTATATGACTGTCTGCTGTTTTCACAGTCTGCCATTGTAGGTTGACCTATATGCAATGCTGTTTGATTGGACATTTAATTTCATGGCATATTTAATTAACTTTATAAGGTAGTGGAAGGGAATGGTGTCTGTGTGTGTGTGTGTGTGTGTCAATCTCCTCCCTCATCTTAATCTCCAGCCAAAACCCCCCGACAAGCGCTCAATCGCACCTAATATCAGTCCCTTCTCTCTTTCATCCCCTCTGCTTCTATCCTCTCCATCCCCTCTCTCCTTTTCTTTAACAAGCCCCAGACCCGGACTTCCATCTCTCCCTGTAATCCCGTTATCGTGCTTGACCCCAGTAGATCTGTGTGTGAGTGTGTGTGTGTCCACAGCATATCTGTRAGCTAGCCACACAGATTATCCAGAGACAGCAGTCGGACACAATGGACTCCCGTTCTGAAGTGGAGGAGATTGCCTGATCCCCTGTAGCTGATAAGTTCCGCCCCTGAAGGTCCGAAGCAAGAAGGGAAGGAGGAAGGGTCAGTCTCCTTGCTATAGCGATCACTAATCACTGGCTAGCCTTTTTCAAAGGGAATAAGGGAGACGGAGAAAAGGAGGGGTGCGCTTGGTTGAAATTGAACCAGGCCAGCTGGAGCGATCGATTGATGAGTCAGACTTGTTGATTGGGTGACGTTTTTTTGTGTAACGGTCTGTGAATAAGTCCTTAATTAAACTGATTGTGTGTTCCAAGACTTGTTATAAGCATTCATGACATGTCAATTGTCCTGTATAAGGCAGTAAAGCTGTACATTTATTCATGTTAAAACAACATACACTGGTGGTATATAAATTGATGGTTATAATCAGTAGGATTACTACAGGTACACTTATTAATCGTATATCATGAACACATCAGATGCATTGCATCTTGTTGGTAGCCATTACCTTAAACGGCACCATTCATTCATCAAAAGTCTGATAAATGCACTTGAATTGCTTTGGGTAAGAATGCATCTACTCCACTCACAACAGTTTGTCCTTTTCCATTAAATCCACCTGACCCGTTTGTTTGCCACCACAGAGATGATACTGCTGCCATCCTGATGATACACATAACAAGAGGCAGACTCTGATGAGACACAGCTCGCTAAAGTACTGTCAGTGTCTAGATGTAGATGATTCGTTTGTCTGCAGCCTCCGAACCACGTCGCTGGTGATACTGTAGGATTCTTCCCTGCACTGTATTAAGATACAACTGTGATGTTTTAGAGGCTTGACAAACAGCACCCTATAGGGCTCTGGTATATACAAGATGGTATTTGAGGATACCMTTGGGGGTAAAGTGGAATCACATGGGATATTTCTGGGATCGTTCATGTTTCTGGGCACAAATTGAAGTGCTTTACTGCAATGTGTGAAGACTACTTTTCCCTAASTTGTCAGATACTTTGATAGATACCACTTTTGATAAATTACAGCSTAACATAGTGAATTGTATGACCTTGTGTTATCTTCTATTACTACAATGCTAACTTACTCTGTATACGGTATAAGGCATTGATTAGCGTTACTTTATAGGCACAACACTCCATAAAACATCATAAAGTACATTCTCGCCAATGACAACGTATATCACATTGCTGTTAATGGAACATAGCAGATTTCACAAGAGACCCACTGATCCGACTATGATAAGACTTGGTAGTAATTTCACAGGCTGAGTGTGTGGTGTATGCTTTGTGTGACGGGCCACCCTGACACACACACTCTCTCTCTCTCTTACACAGACACTGACACACACGTGCGTTCAATTACCCTGGGGCGTATGAAATAAAGGATCCGATTCGGGAAAGTTGTATTCCTGTCGTCAATGCTGGTTATGCCTGGTGAGTTACCGCCATATCCAAAAGTTCTTCCCATCGTTATGTAATAATACAAAAAATTATTCTGGGCTAATGATATAAGAAATTACTCATAAAAAAAGAAAATACTGGCAAAGTTTCGCTAAGGGCTAGAAGCACGGCAGCCCCTCTGTTGGAGCCATTTTTTTGTCTGTGTTGTGTGGCAGGGGGCTGTGTGTGTGTGTGTCTATCTGATGTGTGCGTGAGGGCGCGGCGGGGGGGGGGGGCTGTGTGTTTGACATACTGACATCACAATCTCTGCTCCAGTGTAGCTAGGTCCCCACTGTAACATGTTGGTCCTGACCAGTGTAACATCAATCATTTGCGAGAGAATAGCTCTGAAGTAAAACACATGTTTCAACCCCCACATTATCCCAGCTGTTTTTCTACAATGGAGGCATTATAGTGCCATTTTACAGTAGCTGAGGGAATAACACATTTTCAACCACCATCATATCTCCAGCTGTTTTTCTACCAATGGAGGCATATCGTACCATTTTACCAGTAGTTGAGTAATAACACATTTTCAAACCACCATCATATCCCAGCTGTTTTTCTACAATGGAGGCATAATCAGTACCATTTTACAGTAACTGCCTTTCTTTTTTATTAACTTGAATTGTCTGTGGACTTGCATTTGTGCTGGCACAGGCAGAATAGAAGTCTTAGAGAGAGAAAGAATCAGAGAAAACAGAGATAGAAAGCCCACTGCTCTATTCTCCGTACTATTTAATTATAATTGTGCGAGAGATCGCGTACCGCTTTAGCAGTCGCTGAGTCTGCCCAGCCAATAAGAACTTGCGCTCAGCTGCATCTGACAGGTGATAAATGGCACCACGGCCGTCTCCCTCGTCCATCGTCCCTTTTAGCAGCTGAGCGGTGCATTTATGGGAATGCACCGAGGCTGGCGCGGCCTTGGAATGGGCCGTCGGGCCGTTCATTAAAAACGCTCATTCACATGTGACACGCGTGTGGCTCTCGGAGTGTGTGTGTGTGTGTGTGATTTAGGAGCTCCTCAACAGAATCAATGATCTCTTCAAACCAAATAGACATGCAAGTCAATTCACATCCATCCACATCCAAATTGTGAAGAACCTGTGGCTATAGGTATTGGGCCTTAATGATGTGATGCCAGTTTCCGTTTGACTTCTGCTACACCACAATATCATGTCATTTGGTCACCATGACATTTTGTCTGTCAGGAACAATCCATGTATTATTGGTTTCCTGCTAATGTTGAACGGCAGGTAACCCCCTATGTGGTGACTAACCCACTGAACTTCCAATGAACCCCTGTGAAAGATGCAACAGTAAACATTAGAACCTCTGCTCGTTGGTGTAAATCTCAAGTTAGCAGACCGCCAAAATAACTGCTGCTATTTTACTGTTTAATATCAGATAAAGAATATCAGACCATAGCCTTGTTATTATTGATCTTACTTAATGCTCTTCTCGAAATGAAATCGAAGATATAATGTAACATTTTATTTGGATATTCAGACTGAATTCAACTAGATGGATAAGTGACCACAGTTCAGTAATATACAAACATTAAGAACACCTTCCTAATATAGAGTTGCACTCCACCCTTTCTCCCTCAGAATAGCCCCAATTTGTTTGGATGGGCTCTACAAGGTGTGGAAAGTGTTCCACAGGGATGCTGGCCCATGTTGACTCCAATGCTTCCTACCGGTTGTGTCAAGTTGGCAGGATGTCCTTTGAGTGTGGACCATTCTTGATACATACAGAAACTGTTGAGCGTAAAAAACCCAGCAGCATTGCTGTTCTTGACACAAACTGGTGAGCCTGGCAGCTACTACTATACCACCATTAAAAGGCACTTAAAATATTTTGTCTTGCCCATTCACCCTCTGAATGGCACACATTACCCAATCCATGTCTCAAATGTTCCAGACTTAAAAATCCTTCTTTATTCCTGTTTCCTCTCCTTCATCTACACTGATTTGAAGTGGATTTAACAAGTGACATCACAATAAGGGATCATAGCTTTTACCTGGATTCACCTGATTCACCATGTAATGGAAAAGAGCAGGTGTTCTTAATGTTTTGTATACTCAGGCTATAGGTTACATTATGTTTTAGAAGTATTATTACACATACAATGGCAACTCTTTTATTAAGATTCATTTAAAAATGTATTATTAAAGAGTTTCTATGTATCAACTGAAATGTTTTATTGCAAAAATGTTCATATGCAACCTTTTTTCCAAAACCATTGTAATGGATCATACCTCTTCCGTTAGCCTACATAGGCTTACTCTGTGTGGTACTATCCTACTGTACTGAGGTGTGGTTGAAACAGGCTGAGGTAGTTGAGGCATAATTAGTAATCTGCCTTGGACTTGTCAGCTCCTGTTAGTGCTTCGGTTTTAATTCCTTTTGTCTGTTCTCTCCCGATAGCCTTTCCCCGCGCTTCGTAGAGCTGTTGTGTGTGTGTGTGAGGTTCCTCTGCCACTGTTTACCATTTTTTTAAATGCTTTGGCCTCCTGCCCTTTTCTCCCTTCCATCCTCTATTTTGGATTAATGAAATGGAGGAAATGTCGAATCGTGTCGGAGACCCATTCATCGCAGACATTTTGGACCAGGCGGCGTGCTAGTCAGGCGTGTGCTGTGTGTGTGTGGTGAGTGTGCGTCGTGTGAAAGAGATAATTTGTGTAAGTGTGTCAGTTGAGTGAATAGCAGAGTCTGTGCACTTATGGGCATATTTGTGTGATATGAGTGTTTGTGTTTGTGTGGTAGACATGCGTCTCAGGCAGGGGCAAGGTGATGAAAGCGCTTTGAAGATGTACGGCTAGAAGGGAAACCCCACAATACACCCTCTCTCCCCACCTCTCTCTCTCTCTCCACCACCTTCTTTAACCTTTCCCCTCTCTCTCTCTGTCCTCTCTTCCCTCCCTTTCGCTCCAACCTCTCCTCTCTCCCTCTCCTCTCCCTCTCCCTCTCCCTCTCTCTCTCCTCTCTCCCTCTCTCTCTCTCTCTCTCTCTCTCTCTCTCTCTCTCCTCTCTCCTCTCTCCCTCCAGCTCGCCTCAGTTGCCAGTGCTGGCTGAACTCTCTCTGTCCCTAGATGTAGGGTTGACAAGGCTGGACTGAAGGACGATGCATCGGGCATGTGAATTAGTCTGGAAAGAGGTAGGAGACATCCCTGGAAATCAGGGATTACTCTACCCGTGGAATTAAAGGCTACATTAGATACATGTGACACATCAATCAGAGCGGAGACTGCAATATCACACGCCATATGGTTCATTACATGCCTATTCATGCGTCATTACATGCTTATTCATTTGTTATAACATCTTCATAAGCACTTTGGGTATTTGTCGGTATTATTAGCTCATCTATGTCTATAGAGATGGGACTCTTAGTTAATAATATTGCGTGACTAAGATGATTGAATGGCAACATAACTTTAAAAGTTAAAACAGTTTAAGCAAGTTAAACAGTAGTAACCAAATAGTTTTTATTTCTCTATTTATTTAGTCTTTAACTATCCAGTGAACCCTCTTTGTGATAAAACCCACGGTAACAGCCTTCATACAAGGGATCTAATTGTAAAGTGCTACCAAATTCACCTTTCGCAAGAAAGATCATTTGATATTTCATCCAATCTTCTGTTGGTTCTCTTCCGTCGCACTCCACTTAGCATTTTAAGTTACCGCACACAACTTAGTCCAACTGAGCAGTGGGGTTCAGGTGTGAGTTGCAGTATGGGTTGCTGCCGGCGGCTGTTTTAGCCAACACTCCCTTAGCTGTAACACATGGCTGACGGAGTAAAGCTATTTTCTTCTTTTTTGGTTGTCATTTGCTATTGGCCCGATAGGAAGAGACACAGGGCTATGTGCACATCGACACTGTGTCTGATGTTATTGTGTTGGATTTTTGTATTGCAATGAGTTCTTCACAAATGTTGAAATGTGAACGTTGTTATATTTGTCTACCCATCTGTCTATCTGTCTGTCTCTCTTGCGCTTTCCCTCTGTCTGTTATCTTAATACTTGTAGGTCTTAATTAGAGCCAGTTTGCTACAGGAGGAAATTAGGCTTGTTGGGAGAATGTGAAGGTGAAGCTGGTTGAGAGAATGCCAAGAGTGTGCAAAGCTGTAATAAAGGCAAAGAGTGGCTACTTTGAAGAATCTCAAATATATAATATATTTTAATTGTTTAACACTTTTTTGGTAACTATATGATTCCATATGTGTTATTTCATAGTTTGATGTTTCACTATTAGTATATAATGTGAAAATAGTACAAATAAAGAAAAACCCTGAGATGAGTAGGTGTTCTAAAACATTTGACCGGTTGTGCAGAACGTAGTGCACTATGTAGAGAATGAAATGCCAATTGGGACGCGCCGTCATCTGTTCCCTACTCCCTCAAATCCCAGCAGAATTGGCTGATTGTAATTCACAGGCCATTGTTTGGAGAGGTCGCGGCGGCTTGTTTGCTATTGATTTTTATCTAAAGGCTCCTATATTTTACCGTGCACATATCAGGAGCAATTGTTTTAAGTATGCAGGGAAATCAATAACCCTAGCTGAGGGGCCCGTCTTTCCCGCGCGCCTTTCAATGGCTCCAATTTATGTTTTAATTACCATGATCTACTCAGGAGTTTGAAGCTCGACGACGTGCACCTCGCAATCAGGACCTACATCCAACCCTGTTCACTTGGATGATCTTTGTCATCCACGTATCAGTCATTGTAGGAGCACATCAAACGTACTGTAGTGGAAAACAACCGTATAATTGTGGTCTCCATATGAATATATCAGTTAACAACATGTCTCGAGACAGATTGTATGCCTCCTGTATCTTTATTAGAGATAGTCAGCTGAACTCATGCCATTAGGAATGATTGGCCAACTTACTCTGCCATAACAGTGGCTGTGCGTCGAGCTGAAAGCAGTCAAATATATTTATATTGAGTCCTATAATTAAGACAGATCAATACAACTGCAGTAACTCTTATCCTGATTCCCAGGTGTGGGTGTGTGGTGTGTGTGTGTGTGTGTGTGTGTGTGTGTGTGTGTGTGTGTGTGTGTGTGTGTGTTGTGTGTGTGTGTGTGTGTCTGTGTGTGTGTGTGTGTGTGTGTGTGTGTGTGTGTGTGTGTGTGTGTGTGTGTGTGTGTGTGTGTGTGGGGTGGTTCGGTGGGTGGTTCTGTGTGTGGAGGTGGTTCGGTGGGTGTGTGCCGGCACGTCGCTGTGT
>NC_036840.1:28444502-28457897 GCF_002910315.2 Salvelinus sp. IW2-2015 | reverse complement strand
GGAATCAGGAGTAAGAGTTACTGCAGTTGTATTGATCTGTCTTAATTATAGGACTCAATATAAATATATTTGACTGCTTTCAGCTCGACCAGCAGCAGCCACTGTTATGGCAGAGTAAGTTGGCCAATCATTCCTAATGGCATGAGTTCAGCTGAACACACACACACACACACCACCCTGGGAATCAGGAGTAAGAGTTACTGCAGTTGTATTGATCTGTCTTAATTATAGGACTCAATATAAATATATTTGACTGCTTTCAGCTCGACCAGCAGCAGCCACTGTTATGGCAGAGTAAGTTGGCCAATCATTCCTAATGGCATGAGTTCAGCTGACTATCTCTAATAAAGATACAGGAGGCATACAATCTGTCTCYGAGACATGTTGTTAACTGATATATTCATATGGAGACCACAATTATACGGTTGTTTTCCCACTACAGTACGTTTGATGTGCTCCTACAATGACTGATACGTGGATGACAAAGAGTCATCCAAGTGAACAGGGTTGGATGTAGGTCCTGATTGCGAGGTGCACTCGTCGAGCTTCAAACTCCTGAGTAGATCATGGTAATTAAAACATAAATTGGAGCCATTGAAAGGCGCGCGGGAAAGACGGGCCCCTCAGCTAGGGTTATTGATTTCCCTGCATACTTCAAAACAATTGCTCTGATATGTGCACGGTAAAATATAGGAGCCTTTAGATAAAATCAATAGCAAACAAGCCGCCCGACCTCTCCAAACAATGGCCTGTGAATTACAATCAGCCAATTCTGCTGGGATTTGAGGGAGTAGGGAACAGATGACGGCRGCGTCCCAATTGGCATTTCATTCTCTACATAGTGCACTACGTWTCTGCACAACCGGTCAAATGTTTTAGAACACCTACTCATTCAAGGGTTTTTCTTTATTTGTACTATTTTCTACATTATATACTAATAGTGAAGACATCAAAACTATGAAATAACACATATGGAATCATATAGTTACCAAAAAAGTGTTAAACAAATTAAAATATATTATATATTTGAGATTCTTCAAAGTAGCCACTCTTTGCCTTTATTACAGCTTTGCACACTCTTGGCATTCTCTCAACCAGCTTCACCTTCACATTCTCCCAACAAGCCTAATTTCCTCCTGTAGCAAACTGGCTCTAATTAAGACCCTACAAGTATAGATAAACAGACAGAGGGAAAGCGCAAGAGAGACAGACAGATAGACAGATGGGTAGACAAATATAACAACGTTCACATTTCAACATTTGTGCAGAACTACATTGCAATACAAAAATCCAACACAATAACATCAGACACAGTGTCGTATGTGCACATAGCCCTGTGTCTCTTTCCTATCGGGCCAAAATAGCATGACAAACCAAAAAGAGAACAATAGCTATCCTCCGTCAGCCATGTGTTACAGCTAAGGGAGTGTTGGCTAAAACAGCCGCCGGCAGCAACCCATACTGCAACTCACACCTGAACCCCACTGCTCAGTTGGACTAAGTTGTGTCGGTAACTTAAAATGCTAAGTGGAGTGCGACGGAAGAGAACCAACAGAAGATWGGATGAAATATCAAATGATCTTTCTTGCGAAAGGTGAATTTGGTAGCACTTTACAATTAGATWCCCTTTATGAAGGCTGTTACCGTGGGTTTTATCACAAAGAGGGTTCACTGGATAGTTAAAGACTAAATAAATAGAGAAATTAAAACTATTTGGTTACTAGCTGTTTAACTTTGCTTAAACTGTTTAACTTTTAAAGTTATGTTGCCATTCAATCATCTTAGTCACGCAKTATTATTACTAAGAGTCCCATCTCTATAGACATAGATGAGCTAATAATACCACAATACCSCAAAGTGCTTATGAAGATGTTATACCAAATGAATAAGCATGTAATGACGCATGAATAGGCATGTAATAACCCATATGGCGTGTGATATTGCAGTCTCCGCTCTGATTGATGTGTCACATGTATCTAATGTAGCCTTTAATCCACGGGTAGAGTAATCCCTGATTTCCAGGGATGTCTCCCCTACCTCTTCCAGACTAATTCACATGCCCGATGCATCGTCCTTCAGTCCAGCCTTGTCAACCCTACATCTAGGGACAGCGAGAGTTCAGCCAGCACTGGCACTGAGGCGAGGCATGGAGGGAGAGAGGGAGAGAGGGAGAGAGGGAGAGAGAGAGAGAGAGAGAGAGAGAGAGAGAGAGAGAGAGAGAGGGGGAGGGAGAGAGGGAGAGAGAGAGAGAGAGGGGGAGGAGAGAGAGAGGGGGGGAAAGAGAGGATAGAGAGAGAGAGGGGAAAGGTTAAAGAGGTGGCTGGAGAGAGAGAGAGAGGTGGGGGAGAGAGGGTGTATTGTGGGTTTCCCTTCTAGCCGTACATCTTCAAAGCGTCTTTCATCACCTTGCCCCTGCCTGAGATGTCTACACACACACAAACACAAACACTCATATCACACAAATATGCCCATAAGTGCACAGACTCTGCTATTCACTCAACTGACACACTTACACAAATTATCTCTTTCACACACACGCACGCACACACACACACACACGCCTGACTAGCACGCCGCCTGGTCCAAAAATGTCTGCGATGAATGGGTCTCCGACACGATTCGACATTTCCTCCATTTCATTAATCCAAAATAGAGGATGGAAGGAGAACCAAAAATGTCTGCGATGAATGGGTCTCCGACACGATTCGACATTTCCTCCATTTCATTAATCCAAAATAGAGGATGGAAGGAGAAAAGGCAGGAGGCCAAAGCATAAAAAAAATGGTAAACAGGTGCAGAGGAACCTCACACACACACACACAGCTCTACGAAGCGCGGGGAAAGGCTATCGGGAGAGAACAGACAAAAGGAATTAAAACCGAAGCACTAACAGGAGCTGACAAGTCCAAGGCAGATTACTAATTATGCCTCAACTACCTCAGCCTGTTTCAACCACACCTCAGTACAGTAGGATAGTACCACACAGAGTAAGCCTATGTAGGCTAACGGAAGAGGTAAGATCCATTACAATGGTTTTGGAAAAAGGTTGCATATGAACATTTTTGCAATAAAACATTTCAGTTGATACATAGAAACTCTTTAATAATACATTTTTAAAATGAATCTTAATTAAAGAGTTGCCATTGTATGTGTAATAAATACTTCTAAAACATAATGTAACCTATASWCTGAGTATACAAAACATTAAGAACACCTGCTCTTTCCATTACATGGTGAATCCAGGTGAATCCAGGTAAAAGCTATGATCCCTTATTGTGATGTCACTTGTTAAATCCACTTCAAATCAGTGTAGATGAAGGAGAGGAAACAGGATAAAGAAGGATTTTTAAGTCTGGAGACAMTTGAGACATGGATTGGGTAATGTGTGCCATTCAGAGGGTGAATGGGCAAGACAAAATATTTTAGTGCCTTTTAATGYMGTATAGTAGTAGCTGCRAGGCTCACCAGTTTGTGTCAAGAACAGCAATGCTGCTGGGTTTTTTACGCTCAACAGTTTCCTGTATGTATCAAGAATGGTCCACCACTCAAAGGACATCCTGCCAACTTGACACAACCGTAGGAAGCATTGGAGTCAACATGGGCCAGCATCCCTGTGGAACACTTTCCACACCTTGTAGAGCCCATYCCAAACAAATTGAGGCTATTCTGAGGGAAGAAGGGTGGAGTGCAACTCTATATTAGGAAGGWGTTCTTAATGTTTGTATATTACTGAACTGTGTCACTTATCCATCTAGTTGAATTCAGTCTGAATATCCAAATKAAATGTTACATTATATCTTCGATTTCATTTCGAGAAGAGCATTAAGTAAGATCAATAATAACAAGGCTATGGTCTGATATTCTTTATCTGATATTAAACAGTAAAATAGCAGCAGTTATTTTGCGGCTGCTAACTTGAGATTTACACCACAGCAGAGGTTCTAATGTTTACTGTTGCATCTTTCACAGGGGTTCAATGGAAGTTCAGTGGGTTAGTCACCACATTAAGGGGGTTACCTGCCGTTCAACATTAGCAGGAAACCAATAATACATGGATTGTCTGACAGACAAAATGTCATGGTGAACCAAATGACATGATATTGTGGTGTAGCAGAAGTCAAACGGAAACTGGKACACATTCAAAGGCCCAATACCTATAGCCACAGGTTCTCACAATTTGGATGTGGATGGATGTGAATTGACTTGCATGTCTATTTGGTTTGAAGGAGATCATTGATTCTTGTTGAGGAGCTCCTAAATCACACACACACACACACACTCCGAGAGCACACGCGTGTCACATGTGAATGAGCGTTTTTAATGAACGGCCCGACGGCCCATTCCAAGGCCGCGCCAGCCTCGGTGCATTCCCATAATGCACCGCTCAGCTGCTAAAAGGGACGATGGGACGAGGGAGACGGCCGTGGTGCCATTTATCACTGTCAGATGCAGCTGAGCGCAAGTTCTTATTGGCTGGGCAGAACTCAGCGACTGCTAAAGCGGTACGCCGATCTCTCGCACAATTATAATTAAATAGTACGGAGAATAGAGCAGTGGGCTTTCTATCTCTGTTTTCTCTGATTCTTTCTCTCTCTAAGACTTCTATTCTGCCTGTGCCAGCACAAATGCAATGCAGTCCACAGACAATTCAAGTTAATAAAGAAAGGCAGCTACTGTAAAATGGTATGATATGCCTCCATTGTAGAAAAACAGCTGGGATATGATGGTGGTTGAAAATGTGTTATTACTCAACTACTGTAAAATGGTACGATATGCCTCCATTGTAGAAAAACAGCTGGYATATGATGGTGGTTGAAAATGTGTTATTACTCAGCTACTGTAAAATGGCACTATATGCCTCCATTGTAGAAAAACAGCTGGGATATGATGGGGGTTGAACATGTGTTTTACTCAGAGCTATTCTCTCCAAATGATTTGATGTTACACTGGTCAGGACCAACATGTTACAGTGGGACCTAGCTACACTGGAGCAGAGATTGTGATGTCAGTATGTCAAACACACAGCCCCCCCCCCCCCCCCGCCTCACGCACACATACAGATAGACACACACACACACAGCCCCCTTGCCACACACACAGACACCAAAAAAATGGCTCCAACAGAGAGGGCTGCCGTGCTTCTAGCCCTTAGGAAACTTTGCAGTATTTTTTTTTTTTATGAGTAATTTCTTATATCATTAGCCCAGAATAATTTTTTGTATTATTACATACAGATGGGAAGAACTTTTGGATATGGTGGTAACTCACCAGCATAACCAGCATTACGACCAGGAATACAACTTTCCCGAATCGGATCCTTTATTCATACGCCCCAGGGTAATTGAACTGGTTCCAGAGGCCGATCCAAACACCGCCGGCGGAAGAGAGGTACTCGGAGTGGACTACTAGTCTGACTCAGGAGGTGGGCACACCACCCACCACTTACGAGTATATTATATATTATATATTATCCAGTCTCAGTCTGAATCCATACAGCCAGTTGGGTTCTCAGTTCATCGCGCAGACAGGAATAAATATCTCTCCAGGAAGAAGAAGGGCATAGGTGTATGTTTCATGATTAACTACTCATGGTGTGATTGTGATAACAATCAAGTCAAGTCCTTTTGTTCACCTGACCTAGAATACCTCACAATCAAATGCCGACCGTATTACCTCCCAAGATAATTCTCTTCGGTTATAGTCACAGCCGTGTGTATTCCACCTCAAGKCGATACTATGACGGCCCTCAAAGAAACCTCACTGGACTTTATGCAAACTGGAAACCACATATCCTGAGGCCGCATTTACTGTAGCTGGGGATTTTAACAAAGCACATTTGAGGAAAACGTTACTGAAGTTCCATCAACCCATTGACTGTAGTACTTGCGCTACTAAAACACTCAACCACTGCTACTCCAACTTCCGGGATGCCTACAAGGCCCTGCCCCGCCCTCCCTTCAACAAATCTGATCACGACTCCATTTTACACCGCCCRTCCAATAGGCAGAAACTCAAACAAGAAGTACCCGTGCTATTCAACGCTAGCCTGACCAATCGGAATCCACACTTCAAGATTGTTTTGAACACGCGAACTGGGATATGTTCCGAGTAGCCTCCGAGAATAATATTGACGAATACACTAATACGGTGACTGAGTTTATCAAGAAGTGTATAGGAGATGTTGTACCAACTGTGACTATTAAAACCTACCCTAACCAGAAAAAGTGGACAGATGGCAGCATTCGCACAAAACGGAAAGCTCGAACCATCGCATTTAACCATGGCAAGGTAACTGGGAATACGYCCGAATACAAACAGTGTAGTCATTCCCTTCGTAAGGCAATCAAACAGGCAAAACGTCAGTATAGAGACAAAGTGGAGTCGCAATTCAACGGCTCAGACACAATGGTCACAGACAATCACCGACTACAAAGGGAAAACCAGCCACATCACGTTTTGCTTCCGTACAAGCTAAACACCTTTGCCCGCTTTCAGGGCAACACAGTGCCACCGACACGGCCCGCTACCAAGGACTGTGGGCTCTCCTTCTCCATGGCTGACGTGACTAAGACACTTAAGCACATTAACCCTCGCAAGGCTGCCGGCCCAGACAGCATCCCTAGCCACATCCTCAGAGCATGCGCAGACCACCTGGCTGTAGTGTTTACAGACATATTCATTCTCTCCCTATCACAGTCTGCTGTCCCCACATGCTTCAAGATGTCCACCATTGTWCCTGTATCCAAGAAAGCAAAGGTAACTGAACTAAATGACTATTGCCCCGTAGCACTCAKTTCTGTCATCATGAAGTGCTTTGAGTGTCACGACTTCTGCCGAAGTCAATGCCTCTCCTTGTTCGGGCGGTGTTCGGCGTGAGTCTGTGAGTATAACATAACTTATTTGGCCAAACCATCTAGGAATTTTCTTTTTTGAGGTGACAGTGTTTTCAATGAATTTCTATGTGGATCTAGATTTCTAAGGCACTTGCTTGCAGTTCCTATCACTTCCACTGGATGTCAACAGTCTTTAGAAATTGGTTGATGTTTTTCCTTTGTGTAATGAAGAAGTAGGGCTGTTCAGAACGAGGGTGGAGTCTAGTGTACTGTTGTGGTTGGGGCGCTCGACCTGAAAGCTCGCTCCAATTTGTTTTTATCCGCTATTGAACGCAGTTTATCCCATCTTAAATTTTWGAGATTATTTACATAAAAAATACCTAAAGTTGTATTAGGAAAGTTGTTTGAAATGTTTGGACAAAGATTACAGGTAACTTATTAGATATTTTGTAGTCATGATGCGCGAGTTGGAACCGGTGTTTTTCTGGATCAAACGCTCCAAATAAATMGACATTTTGGAGATATAACCATCAATCAATCAATCAAGTTTATTTTATATAGCCCTTRGTACATCAGCTAATATCTCGAAGTGCTGTACAGAAACCCAGCCTAAAACCCCAAACAGCAAGCAATGCAGGTGTAGAAGCACGACTGAATTAATCGAACAAAAGGACCATTTGTGATGTTTATGGGACATATTGGAGTGCCAAGAGGAAGCTCTTCAAAGGTAATAATTATATCGTTATTTCTGAGTTTTGTGTCGCGCCTGGCGGGATGAAATATGATTGTCTGTGTTTGTTTGATGGYGTGCTGTCCTCAGATAATRGCATGGTTTGCTTTTGCCGTAAAGCCTTTTTGAAATCTGACACCGTGGCTGGATTAACAAGAAGTTAAGCTTTATTTTGACATATTGCATGTGTATTTTCAAGAATGTTAAATATTTCCAATTRTGTAGTTTGAATTTGGCGCCCTGCACTTTCACTGGATGTTGGTCAGGTGGGAKGGTAGTGTCCCATCTAGCCTAGAGAGGTTAACTATAGCATTCAACACCATAGTACCCTCCAAGCTCATCATTAAGCTTGAGGCCCTAGGTCTGAACCCCACCCTGTGCAACTGGGTCCTGGACTTCCTGACGGGCCGCCCCCACCTCCACTTCACTGATCCTCAACACAGGGGCCCCACAAGGATGAGTGCTCAGCCCCCTCCTGTACTCCATGTTCACACATGAGTGCGAGCCACGCACGCCTCCAACTCAATCATCAAGTTTGCAGATGACACAACAGCAGTAGGCCTGATCACCAACAATGACGAAATAGCCTACAAGGAGGATGTGAGGGCCAATGGAGTGTGAAAATAACCTCTCACCCAARGTCAACAAAACAAAGAAGCTGATCGTGGACTTCAGAAAACAGCAGAGGGAGCACCGCCCTATCCACATCGATGCAGTGGAGAAGGTGGAAAGCGTCAAGTTCCTCGGCGTACACATCACTGACAAACTGAAATGGTCCACCCATACAGACAGTGTGGTAAAGAAGGAGCAACAGCGCCTCTTCAACCTCAGGAGGCTGAAGAAATTTGGCTTGGCACCTAAAACCCTCACTAACTTTTACAGATGCACAAATGAGAGCATCCTGTTGGGCTGTATCACCGCCTGGTACGGCAAATGCACCGCCCGCAACCGCAGGGCTCTCCAGAGGGTGGTGCTGTGTGTACAACGCATCACCGGGAGCAAACTATCTGCCCTCCAGAACACCTACAGCACCAGAAGTCACATTAAGGCCAAAAAAATWATCAAGGACAACAACCACCCTAGCCACTGCCTGTTCACARCGRTATCATCCAGAAGGCGAAGTCAGTACAGGTGCATCAAAGCTGGGACGAGAGACTGAAAAACAGCTTCTATCTCAAGGCCATCAGACTGTTAAACGCCATCACTAGCACATTAGATGCTGCTGCCCTATATACACAGATATCAAATCACTGGCCACTTTAATAATGGAACACTAGTCACTTTAATAACATTTACATATTTTGCATAACTCATCTCATATGTATATACAGTATGTATACTGTATTCTATCCTATTCTACTGTACCTTAGTCTATGCCGCTCTGACATTGCTCGCCCACATATGTATATATTCTTAATTCCATTCCTTTACTTTAGATGTGTGTGTATTGCTGTGAAATTGTTATATATTACTTGTTAGATATTACTGCACTGTTAGAGTTAGAAACACAAGCAATTCGCTACACCCACAATAACATCCGCTAAACATGTGTATGTGACAATTTGACGTGACTTGACAAACACACAGCCTCACTCACTGTCACATGACAATGTACATGCCAACTTTGTCAGTCTCTATGAGTCATTCTAATGAACTTAGTGTCAACCAAAGGTCGACGTTTCTGACAGAATCAATGTGACTTATGGACCATCATGATGTGTATCTGCAAATTGCATATGAGATCACTATCACTATCACATCCACACAAACACGACAAAACACACTCGCCTACCTTCAAGCACCCAAGCAACTGTCCCAATGATTCAAGAGCTGTAAGGCAAAAAAATACACATTAGATCACAAATCAATTAATCAACCTCTACTGTTTAAATGGGAATATGAAACTTGGTCTCATGATGCAAGGCATACATGGAAACTTACACYACTTCTTGATCATAATCAACCAAACACATTGTGAGTTGTACTAACACAGTGAGAATCCAGTACTTGTGTCCGTTGCTTCATACAGTATAAAGGGCAAAGCATTTATTACGAGCAGATTACATTTGGCAGGCATATGTGTCTGCACTTATGCCTCCTAATTCTGCCTTGTTAAGAACTTCCCACGGCGATATTCAATCACTGCTCCGATGTGGTTTGTCTCCCATTTACTTCCCTGGGCAAAAAAGTTCATTCTACAAAGGGATAGTGGGGTAGTTTCAGAGAGGGGTGGGGGGCACTGAGATGATTTCATTTTAGCGACTGCTTAATTAAAATGTGGACGGCACTCAAAAGGTCAGAGATTGTGGCTTGGGCGCATTGCTACTGATTGCGTGCATATAGTGTCACTCAAGGTCTCCTAGATTAATCCGCTGTTCACTTGCAGTCGAAGAAACAAAATTAGTTCTTCTTCTGATAAACAAGAAATCTGTATTCTCAGTTTCCCCCTTTCTGGCCAGTCYAAAGATAAAGTAGAGGTTTTGTGCTGTTGCCAGCGTAATTGATTTTGGCCGGAGCGTATGATTGCAGAGTKTATGGAGGCTATAAGTGTTGTATGTGAATGGCTACTGTCGAAGTMGCGACGGCTGGAATATAAGCTTAGTTTATATGCATACTGTAGAGCACAGTCGTTAAGGAGAAATGGTCATTTGATATACAGTGCATTTGGAAAGTATTCATACTCCTGGATTTTCCCCAAATTTTGTTACATTTCAGCCTTATTCTAAAAGGCATGAAATATTTTTTTCCCTCATCAATCTACACACAATACCCCACAATGACAAAGCAACAACTTTTTTTGGGGGGGGGTCATTTTTCTGAGCAAATTTTTATTATTTATTAAATTTTATTGTTGGACATAAAAGACAGCAAATCATCTCCAAGTGATTTTAATTTCGGAAATCTGTTCCCAAGTATTCCCATGCATAATAGCGAGACTTGTGATCGTATCCAAATGTAAGCAAGGTTTGAAATGATTATGTTTTAGTGAAATATCTTCATGGGCTTCTTGCAGTCATTTTGCAGTCTACAAATTATTTATAATTATATTCCGGCCCATCCACTCAAAAAGATCGTCCCACAGCTGAATATAGATGATGATCAACAAGCATTTCACTACACCTGCAAAAACATCTGCTAAATATGTGTATGTGACCAATACAATTTAATTTGATCCCTTCTATAGGCAATGTTTCAGTGAGTGAWTGAAAACTACACTTCATTATTGATACATATGCGTCCATTCATACAAATTGCTTCTTGGAAATCAGTCGAGCTACAATGCTACTTTTTGCTTGAAAATGGTTGAAAGGCCCATTTCGAAACAACCCAACCATCTGCTCTCCCCTACTGATGATAATAGATGCTCTCTAATTTGATTGATGACTAGCTGCCGTCTGTGAAAGGTCAGTAAGCATTTGCCAGAGGAGGCACTGTGTACATACAGTAGCCCCAATTGGATTGCAGAAACAGGGAGGTGATACGATAGGGGAGGGTTGGGGAATGAAAGGAATAGACTGAATCAACAGGTTTGATAAATTCCTCTAAAACTGMCCCTATCTCTGGGACTGGTGGCGGCATGACAAGAAGGAATGTCGCTCCAGATTAATTGTAGTGATCAGCAGGCAGCGAGAGGGGTAAACGTCAGGTCCTGACTGCCTCCATGATTTATAACCAATAATTCTGCATGAATGGGGCCTCCGAGGCACTATCAGGACCCCGCAGGGGGCCCACTTTGAGACACAAATAGGGTTGAAATCCATCTGTTTCCTGTGTGCTGATATGTTATGAGAGTGTGCACGGCAGCGCACCATCTTGAATTTCAGGAGCCCCACGAAAATGAAACTGGCCAGTGTGAGAGAGGTATCTTCCCCTGAAAAAGACCTGTGCCAGTCTGAAATTACTCTCATCCACTGTCACAAAGGTTTCCTTTTTGCTATAGAACGGTTTTCAGTATTCACCATATGCAATGCCATTAGTGAATATTATTGAGTAAAAACCCTCCAGGATCATACTACACCAASAAGTCGACTGAATGTGCTACAATATCCGTTCAAATAWAATAACACATTTTATTTCTGAATARATGGTTGACTGACTTKATTTGAAGATGTGTGGCACACTGTTTAATTCAGCAGTGCCAGAAATGCGGTTCAATGTTATTTTAATTCCAGACAGATCATYGTTGAAATTATAGTCAAATGGTATTTACACCATCTCTGTCTCTGAGATTCAACACTGGCCTACAGCAACTTCCTTAAGAGTATCAATCTGAAAGGGGTACAGTAAGACAGAGGATTTACAAACACATCTCCACCTAAAACCCACAAGCAATCCTGAACATTCTACGATATTGACTATAGAACTCACACCAACACTGTGTAAAACTGAAAAAGAACCATACAGGATTTATCAAAGTCAGATTGGGAGCAACACGTTAAACAGAATCACAACACCACGTTGGACTAATGTGTTAAATAAACACAATACCCATCCAGCTGCAGCTTTACGGCAGATCCTAGTTTATGTCTTTAATATCTACATATAATGAAAGTCACACATGTAACGACCTCCTTAAAAATCCCATCTGCTGCACAACAGCACCACCAAAGGCAAAATGAGAAAGACAGAGAGACAGAGATTGAAAACCGGTGAAGCCTAAACTAATTCCCGATTTCGAGGATCTGTAAAACCACGGACCTTGGGCTCAGGGTCAGTTTCCTTTGGTGGGCGATCACGCCATCCCTCCACCTCCTCCCCTTTACCCCTATTCTTCTCTCTCTCTCGCTCTCTCTCTCTCTAAGAAGAAGAAGAATTCTCTGGCCGCGCCCTCCTGACAACCACCAATCAACCCGGGTGCAAWTTAAAAAGCCTTCAACAGCTGCCATTCCACCGGGCTGGCCATCAGTCCAGCTGCCAGAGAGCCAGACAAGGATTRTGCTCAAGTCAAGCAAACTTTGAAAGGCATGTTTGTTTCCCCCCTGTTGCAAATGGAGGTGAAATACTATTTTCCCCTAAACAGACTTAGTCAAAGAGAATACATTTTTAAACTAGTGATACACTATGAAAAATGTCCAAGCAACTCAGATTTTTTTTTGAGAGAGGATAAAATCCGCTCATGCCAGAAGTGAAGACAAAATGATGAAATGGGTACAGGTATATTTGCAACCGATGTCATCCAAATGTTTCAAAACAAGGGAAATGCTTGCTGCCCTTTTAGTGCACTCCGACAAAAGATATCTCTTGTTCACTTCCTCTGCTGGGGTTTGCCGTTTGCCTCATGCTGATTTTGCCTGCTTTGCCAGTGTGTGTGTGTGTGTGTGTGTGTGTGTGTGTGTGTGTGTGTGTGTGTGTGTGTGTGTGTGTGTCTGTGTGTTGTGGTGAGTTTAGTGTGTGTGTTGTGTTCTGAGTCCAGTTGGCTGCCTGCTGCTGTGCAGTTCGCCGTTCCATATGTCTTGGTCAAAATATCCACGACGCAGCGTGGCTGCGAATGAGAATTAAATCTCTCCAACTGGTATTTCCCTCATGTAACGCAAACAAAACAGATTGGTGGCTGCCAGGTCTGCTGCATTGTGAAATGCAACAAACTGGCTCATGCATCGTTCAGTATAGGCCATGTTGCTCCGGTAGTCCCGTCCACATGTTTGTATTGTTTTAGAAAGAATAAAACGTCTGTGGATATTTTCCGCCTCTGAATAGCAAACCAGGACATGGATGTGAAAACAGCTGTTGCTGTACTGTTGTAGCATTTTAACAAATGGGGAGATACTTTACTCTAGACTATCGTTTGGTAGTTTGAGTGCATTGACAGGTGAAGTCAGTGGGTATTTCCCT
>NC_036840.1:28433041-28444477 GCF_002910315.2 Salvelinus sp. IW2-2015 | reverse complement strand
AGAGCATGCGCAGACCACCTGGCTGTAGTGTTTCGACATATTCATCTCTCCCTACACAGTCTGCTGTCCACATGCTTCAAGATGTCCACCATTTCCTGTATCCAAGAAAGCAAAGGTAACTGAAACTAAATGACTATTGCCCCGTAGCACTCAATTCTGTCATCATGAAGTGCTTTGAGTGTCACGACTTCTGCCGAATCAATGCCTCTCCTTGTTCGGGCGGTGTTCGGCGGAGTCTGTGAGTATAACATAACTTATTTGGCCAAACCATCTAGGAATTTCTTTTTTGAGGTGACAGTGTTTTCAATGAATTTCTTGATCTAGATTTCTAAAGCACGCTCTGCAGTTCCTATCACTTCCACTGAGATCAACAGTCTTAAAAATTGGTTGATTTTCCTTGGTAATGAGGCAAAGGTACTGTTCAGACGAGGTGCGATCTCTAGTGTACTGTTGTGGTGTCGCGCTCGACCTGAAAGCTCGCTCATCTAATTTGTTATCCGCTATTGACGCAGTTTATCCATCTAAATTTTGAATATTACATAAAAAATACCTAAAGTTGTATTAGGAAAGTTGTTTGAAATGTTTGGACAAAGATTACAGTGTAACTATTAGATATTTTTAGTCATGATGCGCGAGTTGGAACCGGTGTTTTTCTGGATCAAACGCTCCAAATAAATGGACATTTTGGAGATATAACATCAATCAATCAATCAAGTTTATTTTATATAGCCCTTCGTACATCAACTAATATCTCGAAGTGCTGCTACAGAAACCCAGCCTAAAACCCCAAACAGCAAGCAATGCAGGTGTAGAACACGACTGAATTAATCGAAACAAAAGACCATTTGTATGTTTATGGACATATTGGAGTGCCAAGAGAAGCTCTTCAAAGGTAATAATTAATCGTATTCTGAGTTTGTCGCGCCTGGCGGATGAAATATGATTGTCTGTGTTTGTTTTGAGGTGCTGTCCTCAGATAATTGCATGGTTTCCTATTTGCCTTAAAGCCTTTTTGAAATCTGACACCGTGGCTGATTAACAAGAAGTTAACTTTATTTGACATATTGCATGTGATTTTCAAGAATTGTAAATATTTCCAATTTTGTAGTTTGAATTTGGCGCCCTTGCACTCCACTGGATGTTGGTCAGTGGGACGTGTGGTCCCATCTACCTAGAGAGGTTAACTATAGCATCAACACCATAGTACCCTCCAAGCTCATCATTAAGCTTGAGCCCTAGTCTGAACCCCACCCTGTGCAACTGGCCTGACTTCCTGACGGGCCCCCCCACCTCCACTCACTGATCCTCAACACAGGGGCCCCACAAGATGAGTGCTCAGCCCCCTCCTGTACTCCAGTTCACACCATGAGTCGAGCCACGCACGCCTCCAACTCAATCATCAAGTTTGGCAATGACACACAGCAGAGCCTGATCACCACAATGACGAAATACCTACAAGGAGGATTGAGCCATGGGAGTGTGAAAAATAACCTCTCACCCAATGTCAACAAAACAAAGAACTGATCGTGGACTTCAGAAACAGCAGAGGAGCACCGCCCTATCCACATCGATGCAGTGAGAAGGTGGAAAGCGTCAAGTTCCTCGGCGTACACATCACTGACAAACTGAAATGGTCCACCCATACAGACAGTTGTAAAAAGAGCAACAGCGCCTCTTCAACCTCAGGAGCTGAAAAATTTTGCTTGGCACCTAAAACCCTCACTAACTTTTACAGATGCACAAATGAAGCATCCTGTTGGGCTTATCACCGCCTGTACGGCAAAACACGCCCGCAACCCAGGGCTCTCCAGAGGGTGTGCTGTTGTACAACGCATCACCGGGAGCAAACTATCTGCCCTCCAAAACACCTACAGCACCAGAAGTCACATTAAGGCCAAAAAAATTATCAAGGACAACAACCACCCTACACTGCTGTTCCACACCGCTATCATCCAGAAGCGAAGTCAGTACAGGTGCATCAAAGCTGGACGAGAGACTGAAAAACAGCTTCATCTCAAGGCCATCAGATGTTAACAGCCATCACTAGCACATTAGATGCTCTCCTATATACACAGATATCAATCACTGCCACTTTAATAAGAAACACTAGTCACTTTAATAACATTTACATATTGCTAACTCATCTCATTATTTAATACAGTATGTATACTGTATTCTATCCTATTCTACTGTACCTTAGTCTATGCCGCTCTGACATTGCTCGCCACATATGTATATATTCTTAATTCCATTCTTACTTTAGATGTGTGTGTATTGCGTGAAATTGTTATATATACTTGTTAGATATTACTGCACTGGAGAGTTAGAAACACAAGCAATTCGCTACACCACATAACAATCCGCTAAACATGTGTATGTGACAATTTGACGTGACTTGACAAACACACAGCCTCACTCACTGTCACATGACAATGTACATGGCCAACTTTTCAGTCTCTATGAGTCATTCTAATAACTTATGTCAACCAAAGGTCGACGTTTCTGAAAATCAATGTGACTTATGGACCATCATGATGTTATCTGCAAATTGCATATGAGATCACTATACTATCACATCCAACACAAAACACGACAAAACACACTCGACCTTCAAGCACCCAAGCAACTGTCCCAATGATTCAAACTGTAAGGCAAAAAATACACATTAGATCACAAATCAATTAATCAACCTCTACTGTTTAAATGGGAATATGAAACTTGGTCTCATGAGCAAGCATACATGAGAACTTACACGACTTCTGATCATAATCAACCAAACACATTGTGAGTTGTACTAACAAGTAGAATCAGTACTTGTGTCCGTTGCTTCATACAGTATAAAGGCAAAGCATTATTAACGAGCAGATTACATTTGGCAGGCATATTGTCTGCGACACTATGCCTCAATTCGCCTTGTTAAAATTCCCACGGCATATTCAATCACTGCTCCGATGTGGTTTGTCTCCCATTTACTTCCCTGGGCAAAAAAAGTTCATTCTAGCAAGGATAGTGGGTGAGTTTCAGAGAGAGGTGGGGGCACTGAGATGATTTATTTTAGCGACTGCTAATTAAAATGTGGACGGCACTCAAAGGATCAGAGATAGTGCTTGGCGCATTGCTACTATATGCGTGCAATAGTGTCACTCAAGGTCTCCTAGAAATCCTGTTCACTTGCAGTCGAAGAAACAAAAATGAGTTCTTCTGATAAACAAGAAATCTGTATTCTCAGTTCCCCCTTTCTGGCCAGTCAAAAGTAAAGTAGAGGTTTTGTGCTGTTCCAGCTAATTGATTTTGGCCGAGACGTATGATTGCAGAGTATATGGAGCATAAGTTGTATGTGAATGGCTACTGTCGAAGTTGCGACGGCTGGATATAAGCTTAGTTTATATGCATACTGTAGAGCACAGCGGTAAGGAGAAATCATTTGAATACAGTGCATTGAAAGTATTCATACTCCTGGATTTTCCCCAAATTGTTTATTACAGCCGTTATTTAAAAAGGGACAAATATTTTTCTCATCAATCTACACACAATACCCCACAATGACAAAGCAACGACTTTTTTTTTTTGGGGGGGGGGTCATTTTTCTGAGCAAATATTTATTATTTATTTAATTTTATTGTTGGACATAAAAGACAGCAAATCATCTCCAAAATGATTTAATTCGGAAATCTGTTCCCAAGTATTCCCATGCATAAAGCGAGACTTGTGATCGTATCCAAATGTAAGCAAGGGTGTAAATGATATGTTTTAGTGAAATATCTTCATGGGCTTCTGCAGTCATTTTGCAGTCTACAAATTATTTATAATTATATTCCGGCCCATCCACTCAAAAAATCGTCCCACAGCTGAATATAGATGATGATCAACAAGCATTTCACTACACCTGCAAAAACATCTGCTAAATATGTGTATGTGACCAATACAATTTAATTTGATCCCTTCTATAGGCAATGTTCAGTGAGTGATTGAAAACTACACTTCATATTGATACATATGCGTCCATTACAAAATTGCTTCTTGGAAATCAGTCGAGCTACAACGCTACTTTTTGCTGAAAATGGTGAAAAGGCCCATTTCGAAAAAACCCAACATCCTCTCCCCTACTGATGATAATGAATGCTCTCTAATTGATTGATAGACTAGCTGCCGTCTGTTGAAAGGTCAGTAAGCATTTGCCAGAGAGGCACTGTGTACATACAGTAGCCCCAATTGGATTGCAGAAACAGAGTGATAACGATAGGGAGGGTTGGGAATGAAAGGAATTAGACTGAATCAACAGGTTTGATAAATTCCTCTAAAACTGTCCCTATCTCTGGGACTGGTGCGGCATGACAAGAAGGAATGTCGCTCCAGGATTAATTGTAGTGATCAGCAGCAGCGAGAGGGGTAAACGTCAGTCCTGACTGCTCCATGATTTATAACCAATAATTCTGCATGAATGGTTCCGAGCACTATCAGACCCCGCAGGGCCCACTTTGAACACAAATAGGTTGATCCATCTTTTCCGGTCTGATATTTATAGAGATTGCACGCACACCATCTTGAATTCAAGCCCCACGAAAATAAAACTAGCCACTGAAGAGTATCCCCTGAAATAGACCTGTGCCAGTCTGAAAGGACTCTCATCCACTGTCACAAAGTTGACTTTTTGCTATAGAAACGTTCAGTATTCACCATGCAATGCCAATAGTGAATTTATTGAGTAAAAACCCTCCAGGACATACTACACCAACAAGTCGACTGAATTGCTACAATATCCGTTCAAATACTAATAACACATTTTATTCTAATATATGGTTGGACTGACTTCATTTGAAGATTTGCACAACTTTAATCAGCATTGCCAGAAATCGGTTCAATGTTATTTTAATTCCAACAGTATAAGTTGAAATATAGTCAAATGGGTATTTACACCATCTCTGTCTCTGAGATTCAACACTGGCCACATCAACTTCCTTAAGAGTATCAATCTGAAAGGGTACAGAAACAGAGGATTACAAAACACATCTCCACCTAAAACCCACAACAATCCTGAACATTCTACGATATGACTATAGAACTCACACCAACACTGTGTAAAACTGAAAAAAGAACCATACAGATTTATCAAAGTCAGATTGGGAGCAACACGTTAAACAGAATCACAACACCACTTGACTAATGTGTTAAATAAAACACAATACCCATCCAGCGGCAGCTTTACGGCAGATCCTAGTTTATGTCTTTAATATCTACAATAATGAAGTCACACATGTAACGACCTCCTTAAAAATCCCATCTGCTGCACAACAGCACCACCAAAGCAAAATGAGAAAGACAGAGAGAGACAGAGATGAAACCGGTGAAGCCTAAACTAATTCCCGATTCGAGGATCTGTAAAACCACGGACCTTGGGGCTCGGTCAGTTTCCTTTGGGGCGATCACGCCATCCCTCACCTCCTCCCCTTTACCCCTATTCTTCTCCTCTCTCCTCTCCTCTCTCTCTAAGAAAAGAAAAGAATTCTCTGGCCGCGCCCTCCTGACAACCACCAATCAACCCGGGTGCAAATTAAAAAGCCTTCAACAGCTGCCATTCCACCGGCTGGCCATCAGTCCAGCTGCCAGAGAGCCAGACAAGGATTCTGCTCAAGTCAAGCAAACTTTGAAAGGCATGTTTGTTTCCCCCCTGTTGCAAATGGAGGTGAAATACTATTCCCCTAAACAACTTAGTCAAAGAGAATACATTTTTAAACTAGTGATACACTATGAAAAATGTCCAAGCAACTCAGATTTTGTTTTTGAGAGAGGATAAAAATCCGCTCATGCCAGAAGTGAAGACAAAATGATGAAATGGGTACAGGTATATTGCAACCGATGTCATCAAAAGTTCAAAACAAGGGAAATGCTTGCTGCCCTTTTAGTGCACTCCGACAAAAAGATTCTCTGTCACTTCCTCGCTGGGTTTGCCTTTTGCCTCATGCTGATTTGCTGCTTTGCCATGGTGTGTGTGTGTGGTGTGTGTGTGTGTGTGTGTGTGTGTGTGTGTGTGTTGTGTGTGTGTGTGTGTGTGTGTGTGTGTGTGTGTGTGGTTGTAGTGGGTGTGTGTGTGTGTGTTTCTGAGTTCCAGGTTGGGCTGCCTGCTGCTTGCAGTTCGCCTCCATATGTCTTGTCAAAATATCCACGACCAGCACGTGGCTGCGAATGAGAGATTAAATCTCTCCAACTGGTATTTTCCTCATTGAACCAAACAAAACAGATTGGTGGCTGCCAGGTCTGCTGCATTGTAGAAATGCAACAACTGGCCATCGGCATCGTGTTCAGTATAGGCCATGTTGTCTCCGGTAGTCCCGTCCACATGTATTGTTTTAGAAAGAATAAAACGTCTGTGGATATTTCCGCCTGTCTTGAATAGCAAACCAGGACATGGATGTGAAAACAGTGCTGTTACTGTTGTAGCATTTTAACAAATGAGATACTACTCTAGACTATCGTTTGGTAGTTTGAGTGCATTGACAGGTGAAGTCAGTGGGTATTCCCTGTATGTCTGCAACGTTCATAGACTAAGCTAGTCTTTGAGAGCATAACATCTCTTCTCATATCTACCCAACCCTATACTTTACCATGATGTCACAGCTTATTCAGTATCTACACCCGTAACTTACATGATTCACCTCTCTAGTCTCATATCTACACCCTAACGTTACATGATCACATCTCTGTCTCCATATCTACAACCCAGACTTACATGATGCACCGGTAGGCTCATACTACAACCCTGACTTTAATGATTTCACAGTCTCTAGTCTCAGTATCACAACCCTATACTTAACATAGGCACCAGCTCTAGTCTCAGGGGATCTACGAACCCTATACTTTACATATGTTGTGTCAGGCTGAATCATTTGTGACAAAGGTGTCATGTCATTATATATGACAGGATCGTTCATTAAAAAAAAAACATTTTCCCTTATTCAAATAAAGGTTGGTCTCCTTAGCATTTTGTACAAATCTGACTCAATAGTTTATTATGGTCATAGTAAATGATGTCAGAACACTGACAATAGGAGGAATGTTTCTCCCCATGGAATCCATTTAGTATCATTGATTGTCAGTTTACCAAATTGCTCTACAGTCCATGCACTGGCACAGGATAAAGAAACCAAGCTGTCTTCAGCTGCTGTTCCTGGACCTGTCACAACCATTGTGTTGTGTTCCCTCCTGCTATCCGCAGATGCTTTTACCCCCATAGTGTTGTCACCCACTGGTACAGGTCTTGGATCGGATTTGTTGATAGCCACATGGGACCATACAGACAGCGGATCCAGTTGGCTTGATGGCACGGCTTCACACCTGGGAAAATGCTTATTTTGCATAGACTGGAAGAGGAACGGTTGGGTCTATCAACATGATGGGGATTCAAGCTCCAGTGATGAACATTGCCCGGAGGGCTCTGGCATTGGGGACAGATCCCATTGAGCTAGGGCAGTTCATGGTTTTGAAGTAATTTGTCTAGAGTAGAATCACAGCTACTGTTTATAGAGCCTTCCCCACCTGTTGTAAAACGCTATATACTGCCCACTCTCAGATAAAAAAGTAGCACTGCAGGTTTTACACATTCCAATAATAATTACATGTTTATTATAGAACTAACTTCTCATCCGCCGGGGCTGTAGTGGAGCAGGTTGAGAGCTTCAAGTTCCTTGGTGTCCACATCACCAACAAACGAACATGGTCCAAACCACACCAAGACAGTTGTGAAGATGGCATGACAAAACCTATTCCCCCTCAGGAGACTGAAAAGATTTGGCATGGGTCCTCAGATCCTCAAAACGTTCTACAGCTGCACAATCGAGAGCATCCTGACTGGTTGCATCACTGACTGGTATGGCAACTGCTCGGCCTCCGACCGCAAGGCACGACAGAGGGTAGTGCGTACGGCCCAGTACATCATTGGGGCAAAGCTTCCTGCCATCCAGGACCTCTATACCAGGCGGTGTCAGAGGAAGGCCCTAAAAATTGTCAAAGAATCCAGCCACCCTAGTCATAGACTGTTCTTTCTGCTACCGCACGGCAAGTGGTATCGGAGCGCCAAGTCTAGGTCCAAGACCTTCTTAACAGCTTTTACCCCCAAGCCATAAGACTCCTGAACATCTAATCAAATGGCTACCCAGACTATTTGCACTGCACCCCCCCATATTTTACACCGCGGCTACTCTCTGATGTTATCATCTATGCATAGTCACTTTAATAACTCTACCTACATGTACATATTACCTCAATTACCGTGACTAACCGGTGCCCCCGCACATTGACTCTGTACCGGTACCCCCCTGTATATAGTCTCGCTATTGTTATTTTACTGCTGCTCTTTAATTACTTGTTACTTTTATTTCTTATTCTTATTCGTATTTTGTAKGTTTTTTTTAAACCGTAATGTTAGTTAGGGGCTCGTAAGTAAGCATTTCACTGTTGTATTCAGCACATGTGACTAATGAAATTTGAATTGATTTAATAGAGTAATGTGAGCTCTGTCTGTAAAATACACAGCAAACATTCCATTCCAGAAAAACAATGGATATACAACATTTTTTGTCAAAACACTTTTTTTAGGGGGTGGATCAGCTTTAATATTGCAAGTAGATTGTGGGTTATATTGCAAGAAGATTGTGGATTCTATCAATGCAATTTTCTGCATAATTTCCAATCCCTCATATATTAGTTTCATACATACATACATGTAATATATATGCATATAATATATACAGTGGGGAGAACAAGTATTTGATACACTGCCAATTTTGCAGGTTTTCCTACTTACAAAGCATGTAGAGGTCTGTCATTTTTATCCTAGGTACACTTAAACTGTGAGAGACGGAATCTAAAACAAAAATCCAGAAAATCACATTGTATGAGGGAATTGTGCATTGAAGATGAAACGTGGCTGGGTCTTTCAGCATGACAATGATCCCAAACACACCGCCCGGGCAACGAAGGAGTGGCTTCGTAAGTAGCATTTCAAGGTCCTGGAGTGGCCTAAGCCGTCTTCTCAGATGCTCAACCCCATAAGAACATCTTTGAGGGAGTTGAAAGTCCGTGTTCGCCAGCAACAGCCCCAAAACATACTGCTCTACTGAGGAGATCTGCATGGAGGAAATGGGCAAAATACCAGCACAGTGTGTTGAAAACCTTGTGAAGACTTTACAGAAAACGTTTGACCTCTGTCATTGCCAACAAAGGTATATAAAAAGTATTGAGATAAACTTTGTTATGACAAATACTTATTTTCCACCATAATTTGAAATAAATTCATAAAAATCCTACAATGTGATATTTCTTTCGGAATTTTTTTTTCTCACTTTGTCTGTCATAGTTGAAGTGTACCTATGATAAAATTAGGCCTCCTCTCACATCTTTTTAAGTGGGAGAACTTGCACAATTGGTGGTGACTAAATACTTTTTTGCCCCACTGTACACATAATACTGTTCAAAAGTTTGGGATCACTTAGAAATGTGTTTTAGAAAGAAAGCACTTTTTTTGTCCATTAAAAATAACATCAAATTGATCAGAAATACTGTGTAGACATTGTTATCTGGCAGCTTCATTAATAGTACCCACAAAACACAGCCTCAACGTCAACAGTGAAGAGGCGACTCCGGGGTGCTGGCCTTCTAGGCAGAGTTGCAATGAAGAAGCATATCTCAGACTGGCCAATAAAAATATAAGATTAAGATGGGAAAAGAACACAGACACTGGACAGAAGAACTCTGACTAAAGCACACGCACCTCGCCCTCTTCACTGTTGTGTTGAGACTGGTGTTTTGCGGGGTCTATTTAATGAAGCTGCCAGTTGAGGACTTGTGAGGCATCTGTTTCTTTCAAACTAGACACTCTAATGTACTTGTCCTCTTGCTCAGTTGAGCACCGGGCGCTCACCCTCTTTTCTATTCTGGTTAGGAGACGTTTGCGCTGTTCTGTGAAGGGAGTAGTAACAGGTTGTACGAGATATTCAGTTTCTTGGCAATTTCTCACGTGGAATAGCCTTCATTTCTCAGAAGAAGAATAGTCTGACGAGTTTCAGAAGAAAGGTCTTTGTTTCTGGCCATTTTGAGCCGGTAATCGAACCACACACACCACTCGCACCCGATCCGCACTCCCCAGTACTTTCCAACTAGTCTAAAGAATGACAGTTTTATTGCTTCTTTAATCAGAACAGTTTTCAGCTGTGCTAACATAATTGCAAAATGTTTTTCTAATGATCAGTTAGCCTTTTAAAATGATAAACTTGGATTAGCTAACACAACGTACCATTGGAACACAGAAGTYATGGTTGCTGATAATGGGCCTCTGTACGCCTATGTAGATATTCCATAAYAAATCTYCCGTTTCCAGCTACAATAGTCATTTACAACATTAACAATGTCTACACTGTATTTCGGATCAATTTGATGATATTTTAATGGACAAAAAAATAGCTTTTCTTTCAAAAACAAGGACATTTCTAAGTGACCCCAAACTTTTGAACGGTACTGTATATTATTTATTTCTTTTWAAATATATTTTCCTTCATTATTTTCCCTTAACCCTACCTCTCATCCCCTAATTGGAGCAAACTAATGGACAACAACACTTGGTTATCTTGTTTTCTTTGTTGTTTTTAGTCCCAACATTCAGCTCCCGTCAACCCCTCCCATCTATTTCTGAACACCATCCAGTTTTTATTTTTATTTATCATATATTTTTCAACTGTGCTGTGATGTTTCACAAAAGGTCTGAACCTTTCTATTTAAAAATAAAGGAGAGCCACACACTCTAGGAGCTCAGATGCAAAAATGTAATTACCAATGTTTCGACAGCTAAGCTATCTTCATCAGGGTATAATCACAAACACTGCGGGATGACTCGTTTATATAGTGTCAAAAGACACACAGGTGTCTGTAATCATGGCCAAGAGTGGCCTAATATCATTGGTTAATTCTCAAATATTAAAATGGCATACAAAGAGCAGCATACAAAAAACAAATGGATAGCATACGATCATAAATTCATTTTAGACTACACAAGCTTACAAACAATTACAATGGCAAAGTCACAATAATCACAAGAATGGCTTCAGATCAAAGTCTACGTTGAGACTGAAGGGAGCAAGGGTCTTTAAGTTAAAGATCCAGGCAGCCTCTCGTTTTAACAATAGATTATCAAGGTCACCCCCTCTCCTAGGGAGGGTGACATGTTCCATGCCAATATAACGCAGAGACGAAATCGAGTAGCCTGCCTCCAAAAAGTGAGCCGCAACTGGGTAAGTCAAGTTTTTGCACCTAATGGTGCTACGATGCTCTGAGATACGTACTTTTAATTRGRGCTTTGTTTTACCCACATAATTTTTAACACAAGGACAAGTTATAAGATAAATAACTGCCTTAGTGGAGCACGTYATAACACCTTTGATTGGGATC
>NC_036840.1:28396799-28432341 GCF_002910315.2 Salvelinus sp. IW2-2015 | reverse complement strand
ATCGATTTCCCTGTTTGTGGGTTTTGAAGGATCTGCATTTAAGTGCCATTACATTGAGCATAGCTAGCTAGCTAACAAAATGTCTTCTCATTTTGTTAGCTATTACGTCGCATCGGCGACGTAATACCCACAGCAATGATTAAAACATTCCCAAACCAGAAACCGTGGATTGATGGCAGCATTCGCGTGAAACTGAAAACGCGAACCACTGCTTTTAACCAGGGCAAGGTGACCGAAACATCAATCAATCAATCAAGTTATTTATATAGCCCTTCGTACATCAGCTAATATCTCGAAGTGCGTACAGAAACCCAGCCTAAAACCCAAACAGCAAGCAATGCAGTGTTGAAACATGACCGAATACAAACAGCTGTAGCTATTCCTCCGCAAGGCAATCAAACAAGCTAAGTGCCAGTATAGAGACAAAGAGGAGTCGCAATTCAACAGCTCAGACACAAGAGGTATGTGGCAGGGTCTACAGTCAATCACGGATTACAAAAAGAAACCAGCCCCGCCACGGACCAGGATGTCTTGCTCCCAGACAGACTAAATAACTTTTTTGCTCGCTTTGAGGACAATACAGTGCCACTGACACGGCCGCTACCAAACCTGCGGGCTCTCCTTCACTGCAGCCGAGGTGAGTAAAACATTTAAACATGTTAACCCTCGCAAGGCTGCAGGCCCAGACGGCATTCCAGCCGCGTCCTCAGAGCATGCGCAGACCAGAGCATGCGCAGACCAGCTGGCTGGTGTGTTTACGGACATATTCAATCAATCCTTATCCCAGTTTGCTGTTCCCACATGCTTCAAGAGGCCACCATTGTTCCTGTTCCAAGAAAGCTAAGGTAACTGAGCTAAACGACTACGCCCCGTAGCACTCACTTCCGTCATCATGAAGTGCTTTGAGAGACTAGTCAAGGACCATATCACCTCCACCCTACCTGACACTCTAGACCACTCCAATTTGCTTACCGACCCAATAGGTCCACAGACGACGCAATCGCAACCACACAGCACACTGACCTAACCATCTGGACAAGAGGAATACCTATGTGAGAATGCTGTTCATCGACTACAGCTCAGCATTTAACACCATAGTACCCTCCAAACTCGTCATCAAGCTCGAGACCCTGGGTCTCGACCCCGCCCTGTGCAACTGGGTACTGACTTCCTGACGGGCCGCCCCCAGTGGGTGAGGTAGTAACAACACCCCGCTGATCCTCAACACTGCAGAAGTGCGGCCACCGCCAACGAGCACAGTAGTGTTTCTGGAGCCCGTGTCTCCGGACTCCCTGTTTCACCAAAAGACTGCGGTGGCGCGGATAGCGATGCGTTGCCTCAACCAATCATCAGTCGACGACCCAATACAGGGTAGCTTGATTACACAACACGAGCACGCTACAAGCGGAGGGGTAGCCCTCGAGGTGGTTACAGGAAACAATGAACCCCCTCAACTCAAAAACAAGACGTCACACTCAACGTCAACAAAACAAAGGAGATGATTGTGGACTTCAGAAACAGCAAGGAGCACCCCCCTATCCACATCGACGGACAGTAGTGGAGTAAGTTAAGTAGTAAGTTTTAATTCCTCGGTGTACACATCACGGACAAACTGAATTGGTCCACCCACCAGACAGCGTTGTGAAGAAGGCGCAGCAGCGCCTCTTCAACCTCAGGAGGCTGAAGAAATTCAGCTTGTCACCAAAAGCACTCACAAACTTCTACAGAGCACAATCGAGAGCATCCTGTCGGGCTGTATCACGCGCCGGTAGACGCAACTTCTCCGCCCACAACCGTAAGGCTCTTCCAGAGAGGTAGTGAGGTCTGCACAACGCATCACCGGGGGCAAACTACCTCCCTCACACAACACCTACACCACCCGATGTCACAGGAAGCCATAAAGATCACCTCGAAGGACAACAACCACCCGAGCCACTGCCTGTTCACCCCGCTTATCATCCAAGAAGGCGAGTCAGTACAGGTGAACAAAGCAGGGACCCGAGAGACTGAAAAACCCAGCTTCTATCTCGAGGCCATCAGACTGTTAAACAGCCACCACTAACATTAGTGGCCGCTGCCAACATACTGACTCAACTCAGCCACTTTAATAATTGAATTGATGGAAATGTATGTAAAAATGAATTGTTAGGTTAGATTACTCGTTGGTTATTACTGCATTGTCGGAACTAGAAGCACATGCATTTCGCTACACTCGCATTAACATCTGCTAACCATGTGTATGTGACAAATACAATTTGATTTGATTTGATTTGAAATGTAGCTAGCTAGCAGGCAAAGCTAAATGAGAATCCCCCTTAGATACAGTCACATCTCATAGTCACGTCATGAGATTTGTAAATTAAAGAGAGTGTTTGCCATGACATAGACAGACCAGGTGAAAGCTATGATCCCTTATTGATGTCACTTGGTAAATCAGTGTAGATGTATTTTTCCATTGTTTTACCAGGTAGGTTGACTGAGAACACATTCTCATTTACAGCAACGACCTGGGGAATAGTTACAGAGGAGAGGAGGGGGATGAATGAGCCAATTGTAAACTGGGGATTATTAGGTGACATCAGGGCCAGATTGGGAATTTAGCCAGGACACCATGCCACCCCTACTCTTACGATAAGTGCCATGGGATCTTTAATGACCTCAGGGAGTCAGGACACCTGTTTAACATCCCATCCGAAAGACAGCACCCTACACAGGGCAGTGTCCCCAATCACTACCCTGGGGTATTGTTTAGACCAGAGGAAAGAGTGCCTCCTACTGGCCCTCCAACACCACTTCCAGCAGCATCTGGTCTCCCATCCAGGGACTGACCAGGACCGATCCTGCTTAGCTTCAGAAGCAAGCCAGCAGTGGTATGCAGAGTGGTATGCTGCTGGCTCAGATAAATGGGAGGAGACAGGTTAAAGAAAGATTTTAAGCCTTGAAATAACTGAGACATAGGATTGTGTATMTGTGCCATTCAGAGGGTGAAGYGGCAAGAGAAAATATTTAAGTGACATTGAACGGGGTATGGTAGGTTTGAGTGTGTCAAGAACTGCAATGGTGCTGTGTTTTTCATGCTCAACATTTTGTGTGTATAAAGAATGGTCCACCACCTAAAGGACATCCAGCCAACTTGACACAACTGTGGGATGCATTGGAGTCATGGGCCAGCATCSCTATGGAACGCTTTCGACACATCGTACAGTAGTCCATGCCCTGACGAATTGAGGCTGTTCTGTGCGCAAAATGGGGTAGCAATTTATAGGAAGATGTTGCTCATGTTTTGTACACTCAGTGTAATAATACATATCGAATGGAGTTTCCCATCTCCCCATTTACAGTATRTCTGGCTCAGCACAGAAATACCCTTATCCAGATGGTGTGTTAAAGGCATTTCCTAACAGACCTGCCAACTTTATTATTATATTTTAACATTTATTTAACCTTTATTTAACTAGGCAAGTCAGTTAAGAACAAATTCTTATGCTCCCCATATCGGCTTGAGAACTTCCTTTCACTTCCTTTCAGGAGAATACTATGAGGTGCTCCCCCCAAGACTCTCTTTTACAGTTATGGGAAACGGAAGACAAGCAATGTCTCTGCCTAGAACATATCTGTAAATGYATGGAATGACCTTCCTCTGCCCCACTGTAATAGCAAAGCATCATTAGCTCAGAGCGGCTTCCCCAGCCATATGTTTTAATAATGACTTTTTAGCCCATCCAAGGCCACATATTTACTGTAGTCTGCCTGAAACCACTCGGAATACTTACATCAACATTTGGACATAGAAAAGGGCCTGAAGTGGGCTCCCGAAAGGCTTCGGAATGCAGGAGAAAATCCATTCCCTGGTCGGTTCATCACCTTTTTTTCTGGTTACCTTACCTCAAACGATCAGTGGGTCCAGAGCGGCTATTGATTATGGTGGAAGGTAGAAAACGCTAAAGCTTATCATGACTGCAGTTCTGGGTCAGGGCTCGGCTGCAGTCTGGCAACAGTCTCTCTGCCTTGTGAGTGACACATTATTTCCACAGTACCTCCCCACACCACCCCATCAGCCCCAACCCATCTCCCTCCACCAGTCTATTTACTGCATGGCTAAGCTTATGAAACTGCATATATGCTGTCTGATTCCTGCCATCAGCCATTCCCACGAAAGGCCAAAACAATGAAAACACATGAGAGTATWAGATGTTGGGATTGTGGTGGAAAGACACCATCCAATACATTTCACACATAAAAAACAAAACAATGTACGGTCTGTTTAGATCATAGTGTATGCGTATTAATCTAGCTGAGATGTCTTTGTAATAAAACTAGGTTATTTTGACACCGTCTTGTGATGTTTTTATTACACAAATAGTGAAATATGGTTGCATATATAAACATTGACTCAGAACTATATTCGAAACACCATACAGTCAAGAGGTTATACATTTTTCAATTAAAGTAATTTCAAAGTTACACATGCAGCATAAACCAAAAGAACGTGTCCATTGTGGACATTTCATTAGCTGGCAAATTATCTCTATGCCTCCTTTAATTGAGAGTTTTAGCCATTTTGAATTTCAGTCTTACTCCTGCATAAAAATGACTGCATAAGAAACAAAAGCTAATAAAAATGCAGCACGGAAATAAGCAAGTGGTGTAACGTGGCAACAAATCAGAKCTAACAAGCAAAATCCCCTCTCCTTTCAAACTAGGAAGGAATCACTTCACCTCAGGCCATGCTGCGTTTCGACCTTATTGCAGTCGACGTATTGTAAATAGAATAATACACATATTCATTTGGCCCGGACAACACATCTCTATGTATTATGTTTATTTGTTTCGCTTCAGTATTTATTTTTATTTTTTATTTAACCTTTATTTAACTAGGCAAGTCGGTTAAGAACAAATTCTTATTTACAATGACGGCCTACCAAAAGGCAAAAGGCTTCCTGCGGGGACGGGGGCTGGGAATAAAAATAAAAAATAAAATAAAAATATAGTAKGCTCTGGAGTTACATTTATCTTTTACCTCAGACCGTCTTCGTGGTCGGGCTGCTTGGAGGAGGATGCCAAGAGACCCAATCTTATTATAGCTTCCAAACTACATGCTAGAAATATTTTCTYAGGACTATTTCTGTCTTTAATACAGCCCTTTTGTGGTGATAAATTCATTCCGATTGGCTGGGCCTGGCTCCCCAGTGGGTGGGCCTATGCCCTCCCAGGAACACCCTTGGCTGCGCCCCTGCGCAGTCATGTGAAATCCATAGATTAGGGCCTAATTCACTTATTTCAATTGACTGATTTCCTTATATGAACTGTAACTCAGAAAACTATTTGAAATTGTTGCATGTTGCTTTTATATTTTTGTTCAGTACAAATAGTGCTGTCTGACCATACCGTCTGCACATACTCCTAAGAGTGCTAGACAACTTTCACTGTGGAATTAATAGTACAAGAACTGTACTTTCAAAGTTATATCAAAGTTTGGTCAGTATGGTGTTGGTTGGAAAGGAAATACAATTGTTCATTGTCTCCTCATGAGAGAGCTAGATCTATGGTATGTTATCAATCTGATAGATTATTATGGGCCTTGACAGAATTCCAAGTATCATCATGCCAAGTTATCAATTGGTCAAAATTTGGCCTAATGACTTGTTTCAAATATATTGTTATTTCAGGACAAACTGTACATAAACAATTAGCTGATTCTTGAATGGCTCATAGTCTTTGTATTGTAAGCATATCAGTGTGTACAGGTCCATGTGTCTGTTATTTTATGCAAGTCCGAGTGCATCTAAGAGTCATTCTAAAGGTTCAGTACAACAACTGGCTGCTGCTTATTCAACTCCAGTCTTATTTGTTCTYCCATGTACAGGAATCTCCAACCAGTGCTCCACAAAACGTATTTAAGCCCTTTGAATCACAAATATCCCAAAGCAAATCAGCAATTAGAGCCTAAGCTGGCTTGTAAAATCAATTAGGAAGAGCGTTGGTGCCACAGGTAATAACTCTGTCTGACTCTTCCCTACTTGGACTCACTTCACTGATTGAAGCTAATATGGCAGAGTCTATAATCTGGTGGAGTCATTCATCCAATTTATGTCAAATCTGAAATCTCTGATCTCAGGGGAAGGAGGGGATACGGAAACAGCCCCAATGTCACAGTTGGAACGGTAATGGAGACTCTCGTTCAGCTAGTCCAAGGATGGGGTCACTCAGAATAGAGTTTCAATTGACTGCTTCTAAATGTGCTCTCCGTAAGTTTTCATTATGTGAGGGATTCCCTTGGAGTGTGGAGGAAGAAGGCACAGCGTCMCTTTAACCTCAGTAGGCCGAAAATAATTTGGCTTGGCCCCTAAGACCCTCACAAACTTCTACAGATGCACCATTGAGAGCATCCTGTCGGGCTGTATCACCGCCTGGTAGGCAACTGCACCATCCACAACCACAGGGCTCTCCAAACAGTGGTGCGGTCAACCCAACGCATCACCGGGGGCACACTGCCTGACCTCAAGGACATCGACAGCACCCGGTGTCACAAGAAGGCCAATTAGATCATCAAGGACCTCAGCTACTCGAGCTACGGCCTGTTCACCCCGCTACCATTTAYAAGGTAGAGACAGTACAGGTACATCAAAGTCGGGACTGAGAGACTGAAAAACAGCTTCTATCTCCAGGCTATCAGACTTTAAACAGACACCACTATCTGGCCTCCGCCCAGGGTTTTTCCAGAATTCCTTGTTGAACGATACGATATTTTCTGCTTATTTCCTTCTGAACCTGGGAATTTTCAGAAAGTTACCGGAACCCTGGTTTTCATTGTATTRCCCATCTATCTGAGAACAGAGCTAAACAACAGATGCTGCTAGGTGAGGGTGGGGAGATCAGTGAGTGAAATCCAGGGCAACATCTGTACTGTGAAAGGCGGCATGTACTTATTCATCAATATCTTTCTGTGGCACAGGGCCTCGCCAGCAGATTCTCCCCAGGTGTGTCTAATAGGTTTGGACAATACTACATGTCCAAGCTTAGCTAAAGTTATGCAAACAGACAGTCTGCTTGCGTTGCGTTACATGACTAATTGAACAGTTGGTGCGAGTTGCTTTGCCATAGAAAATTATTGATTTCTACAATGTTTGGGAGAAAGTGTTAATAGTTCTTTTTTTTTATTGGCTATATTGAATTAAACATCCACTAGTTATGTCATAAATGAAGACAAAATGACCAGTATGGACACAACCTCTAYCCCTTTTGTAAGTTCTACAACCCTGCTGATCATTTTACTAGGGTTATGGTCTCCCCATGAATCCACTTAGTTATCTAACATTAGCAATGTTTGTGCCTTGAGCTAGTTTTGTGTACATTTCTGTACATTGCCATTGAATYTGGGTGAAACCAGCTAGCACATAATGCCTTTTATAGAGCTGTTTAGGGTCGACTCCTCGATGGCAAAACAGTTCAGCACCCGACACCGGCCTCTTTTTTTACTCTCTCTCTTTCTCTCTCCAAGGTCAGAAGGTCTCTGTTGGCTCATGGCTCATTCAGCCAGGAGCAATAATTATACTGTGTGTTCATGGATCATCATGGATCATCCAGAGGTACACTCCAGCTTCAGGTGCCCTTCACTCACCTTGCATCACATACATTTTACACCAATTTGACAATTTAGAAAGCTGCAGTTGGGCTATGGGGGGAGTTGTACGTTTGTTAATATGTAAATACGGGAAATACCGAGAAAATTTCACCTTGCCAGCGTGGATTGTGAGACTAGCTCAGGAATGACAAACGAGGGCATGGTCCTTTGGSGTAGTGGTCAGCCTCTGGTGGCTGTTTTTCTCAAAGCTCTGTGGTACTGATCACGAATGTTAAAATGGGAGAATGGAAATAGCAGTGGCAAGAGGCTACCAGCACGATGCAAATACAAAATGTACAATAGGAAACAGGACAAAAAACAAAGAAGAATGGAATTTGCTGGAACATGCACTCTTAATAGAAATACATTCTAATTAGTTCTGAGTATTTATATTATAATAATTAGGTGGGTGCTTACATTTGTCCTATTTCACACGTGCAAATTCATTTTTCTGCATATCCCACTCCCCCTGAGACACCCTCGGAGAGTCGGGTCAGAGCCAGGAATCAGCCATTATTGATGGCGACCCTGGTGCAATTAGGTTTAAGTGCCTTGCTCAAGGGCACATCAGCAGATTTTTCACCTAGTCTGCTCAGGGATTTGAAACAGCGACCTTTCGGTTATTGGCTCAACGCTCCTAACCGCTAGGCTACCTGCATTTTGAGGTATTATCAATCATTATGATTCATGCAAGGTGAATGTGTGTGTGTGTGTGTCTGTGTGCTGTGGTGGAATAGGTTCATACTGAGATCAGTGGAGGACCTAAGGTTCAGTGAGTACTGCTGCAAATTGTCACTGCTGCACATTACAGGCGATACAGCCCTCATTCTTCACTGGGCCAGATTGAGTTGAACATGCAAATGTGCCCAGTCAAGCAAAACTATTTTAACCTCAATAGGAAACTCCAGAATTATGGAACAGCCAGAACTTTTTATTCTCCTGAAGATAAAGTAACATATGTACAGTTTGTGCTCAGATTGAGAAACCCTGGCCTAGCCCACAAATATGAAAAAGCTTTATCTTTTCTGGGTGGCTGGGGAAAATGCTWGTGGTTTGAGACAAACGTGTCAATATCAGGGCAAATGACAGATTCCCTCAGGAGCTTCTCATTGTCAGATCTGACAAAATCATACAGTGTATTGTACTGTGTTTGTCATGAGCTTTTAGACTATCAGACAGACCAACACAATTGTCATACAAAAAGGAAGCAAGTGTTACAGGAATATAATGTTGTTATACGGGTCCGGTACTGTATTTTCTGAAAGCACACACCAATTGCATGTTACATAGAACAACAATGGCGAGCAGTGGCTATAAGAAAAGTGGCCTACAAAAATTCAGTGTGACAGGCAATACAAAGGCACTCATCATTCCCATTGTGTTGTTTTCTGGGTCCCATATTGATGTTAGTCTACTGTCTACTGAGATTACCATTGGCATGGATTGTGTTTTGCGGACAAAATGCTACAGGATGAGTTTTAAGCACAGTAGAGGTGCTGGTCTTGTTTATGGAATACAAATCAGATAGCGAAGCTACAATGGAAGATGACTTTCAAATGTCATTTACCAGATAAGGAGACCACTAATGCACCCAAATATCAGCAGTGTGACTGGAACTTACAGGGCAATTTGCTCAGCAAAAAGCTTATTTGGCCACACAAAAACAGGGGGAAATGCTCGACTCAATCAATCAATCAATCAATCAATCAAATCAAACCTAACTTTATTGGTGTCATACACAGATTTGCAAGTGTTATGGCAGGTGCAGCGAAATGTTTGTGTTACTAGCTCCAACAATGCATTAAAATGTCTCCCAAATACAATACGAATAAACAACTAATCAAAAAAATCTAAACAACAAATCAAGAAATAACAATCCAAGTCTACATTAGAGTGAGCATGTGTTAGAATATAGATACATGGTGTGGTTAGACAGTATATCATTTGGAAAATAAAATGATATGTACAGTAGTAGGTATATTAGGATGAGCTGAAATACATATATATATATATATATATACACACATATACAGTTGAAGTCTGAAGTTTAAATACACCTTAGCCAAATACATTTAAACTCGTAGGTCAGTTAGGATCACCACTTTATTTTAAGAATGTGAAATGTCAGAAAAATAGTAGAGAGAATGATTTATTTCAGCTTTTATTTCTTTCATCACATTCCCTGTGGGTCAGAAGTTTACATACACTCAATTAGTATTTGGTAMCATTGCCTTWAAATTGTTTAACTTGGGTCAAACYTTTCYGGTAGCCTTCCARAAGCTTCCCACAATAAGTTGGGTGAATTTTGMCCCATTCCTCCTGACAGAGCTGGTGTAACTGAGTCAGGTTTGTKGGCCTCCTTGCTCGCACACGCTTTTTCAGTTCTGCCCACACATTTTCGCTAGGTTGAAGGTCAGGGCTTTGTGATGGCCACTCCAATAACTTGACTTCATTGTTCTTAAGCCATTTTGTCACAACTTTGGAAGTATGCTTGGGGTCATTGTCCATTTGGAAGACCCATTTGCGACCAAGCTTTAACTTCCTGACTGATGTCTTGAGATGTTGCTTCAATATATCCACATAATTTTCCTCCCTCACGATGCCATCTATTTTGTGAAGTGCACTAGTCCCTCCTGCAGCAAAGCACCCCCACAACATGATGCTGACACCCCCATGCTTCACGGATGGGATGGCGTTCTTCGGCTTGCAAGCCTCCCCTTTTTTCCTCCAAACATAACAATGGTCATTATGGCCAAACAGTTCTATTTTGTTTCATCAGACCAGAGGACATTTCTCCAAAAAGTACGATCTTTGTCCCCATGTGCAGTTGCAAACCGTAGTCTGGCTTTTTTATGACAGTTTTGGAGCAGTGGCTTCTTCCTTGCTGAGCTGCCGTTCAGGTTATGTCGATATAGGACTCGTTTTACTGTGGATATAGATACTTTTGTACTTGTTTCCTCCAGCATCTTCACAAGGTCCTTTACTGTTGTTCTGGGATTGATTTGTATTTCCTGCACCAAAATACGTTCATCTCTAGGAGACAGAACGTCAGAACGTCTCCTTCCTGAGCAGTATGACGGCTGTGTGGTCCCATGGTGTTTATACTTGCATACTATTGTTTGTACAGATGAACGTGGTACCTTCAGGCGTTTTGAAATTGCTGAACCAGACTTGAAGAGGTCTGGTRCATTTCTTTGGCTGATTTCTTTGGATTTTCCCATGATGTCAAGCAAAGAGGCACTGGGTTTGAAGGTAGGCCTTGAAATACATCCACAGGTACAACTCCAATTGACTCAAATGATGTCAATTTGCCTATCAGAAGCTTCTAAAGCCATGACATCATTTTCTGAAATTTTCCAAGCTGTTTAAAGGCACAGTCAACTTAGTGTATGTAAACTTATGACCCACTGGAATTGTGACACAGTGAAATAATCTGTCTGTAAACAATTGTTAGAAAAATTACTTGTGTCATGCACAAAGTAGATGTCCTAACCGACATGCCAAAACTATAGTTTGTTCACAAAAAATGTGTGGAGTGGTTGAAAAACAAGTTTTAATGACTCCAACTTAATGACTTTAACTGTATATATATATATACAGTACCAGTATACTGGAGAGTGATGGAGTGCTGCATCAGATGACCTGTCCTCCAGAATCACCCGACCTCAACCCAATTGAGATGGTTTGGGGTGAGTTGGACCACAGAGTGKAGTAAAAACAGCCAACAAGTTGTCAGGACATGTGGGAACTCCTTCAAGACTGATGGAAAAGCATTCCAGGTGAAGCTGGTTAAGAGAATGGCAAGAGTGTGCAAAGCTGTCATCAAGGCAAAGGGTGGCTACTTTGAAGAATCTCAAATATAAAATATATTTAGATTTGTTTAACACTTTTTTGCTTTGTGTTATTTCATAGTTTTGATGTCTTCACTATTATTCTACATTGTAGAAAATAGGAAAAATAAAGAAAAACCCTGGAATGAGTAGGTGTGTCTAAACTTTTGACTGGTACTGTATATACTAGGGATGCACGATATATCAATGAACATATCGRAATCGGCCGATATTAGCTAAAAATCCCAACATCGTAATTGGCCGATGTCTACTTTAACGCCCTCTGTGCAAAACAGATGTCAAAGCTGACGTGCATACCTATATAACGAAGGTACATGACYTAATGACGCAACGTAACATTTTGCGCTATACSTGCAACACAGCATTCCTAAACTAGCCCACAATGTCTGCTGTGTGGATCGAGCAGTCAACATTTCAGCAAGACAACTCAAAGGCGAAATCCATTTAATTCAAGATAATGGAATTCATTGCCCTTGACAAGCAACTGTTCTCTGTCGTGGGTGATGTTGGCGTACGCCGACTGGTCGAGCACCGGTTAACACTACCAAGTATGCTATTTTTCAGATATTGCCCTACCGGAGTTACACAGTAATAGTGTCACTGATATTAGCTTCACAACATACATACTATGGAACGCCGTTTGAGTCTTTGCGTGTCAAAAAAGATACATCAGCACTGTCAAAGAAATGAGGAAACAAGCAAACACCGGCCACAAATTATAGGGTTACAATACCGCATTGGTAATAAAGCATAATTTGTTCMACCGCAATATCTGGGGTAGCTAGCTTTAGCTTGGTACCTAGCTAGCACCAATACAACCAGCCTGAAAACAATGACCAGTTAAAACTGCAGTCAGTTTCATTATTCTTAGCAATGATTTAGGAATCCTTGTGAGTAAGTATTAGATAGGTTACCACTTGTTGTTCGCCTATTGAACTTCAGTTCATGAAAATAAATAYCTAGCCAGCTACTTTAGCCTGTTGCCCAAAGCTATAAGCAGCCAGCTYGCTTCATCTGACTAGTGAMGCTCGACCGGACCGGTTATGTGTTGAATTTACGGTTTGCCTTCAAAATAAAAGCATGTCATTGACAGTGATGGAAATGAATACAAAAGGTAGAATTATGCCATACTTTTATTTTGAAGGCTAACCGCAAAGTCCACTATTGTGGCTAGTCCTTAGTGTTATTTGACGTGTATCGTTTTTGACACGCAAAGACCCAAACGGCGTTCCATAGAAATCCTGGTTGAGAATGAAACGACTGAACAAATGAACAACGAAACAGCYCAGCAAGTAAGTGAAAGAAGCATWGCAGCCCCCACTCGTAGCACGCACTCCAGCAGGTATATCTCACTGGTCACCCCCCAAAGCCAATTCCTCCTTTGGTCGTCTTTCCTTCCAGTTCTCTGCTGCCAATGACTGGAACGAACTGCAAAAATCTCTGAAGCTGGAAACACTTATCTCCCTCACTAGCTTTAAGCACCGGCTGTCAGAGCAGCTCACAGATTACTGCACCTGTACATAGCCCATCTATAATTTAGCCCAAACAACTACTGCTTCCCCTACTGTATTTATTTCTATATTTATTTTGCTCCTTTTGCCACCCCATTATTTTATTTCTACTTTGCACATTCATCCACTGCAATCTACCATTCCAGTGTTTTACTTGCTATATTGTATTTACCTCGCCACCATGGCCTTTTTTTGCCTTTCCTCCCTTATCTCACTCATTTGCTCACATTGTATATAGACTTATTTTTCTACTGTATTATTGACTGTATGTTTTGTTTATTCCATGTGTAACTCTGTGTTGTTGTATGTGTCGAATTGCTATGCTTTATCTTGGCCAGTCGCAGTTGCAAATGAGAACTTGTTCTCAACTAGCCTACCTGGTTAAATAAAGGTGAAAGAAAAAAGAAAAAGAAATAGGTTTGATTAGGTTTTACTGTTCATGGGACATACGTAAATGCCCAAAAATTACTTTTTGGTCAGTGTGGTGTGTGTGTGTGTAACCTTATTTTAACTAGGCATGTCAGTTAAGAACAAATTCTTATTTATAATGACGGGCCGGACAACGCTCGGGCCAATTGTTCGCCGCCTTATGGGACTCTCAATCACGGCCGGATGTGATACAGCCTGGATTCGAACCAGGTACTGTAGTGCCGCCTCTTGCACTGAGATGCAGTGCCTTAGAGCGCTGAGTCAATGTGTGTGTGTAAACAATTTAACTGTACTAGAAATGCGCTTCAAAAGGCCGCACATTTTTTTCAAATATCGGTTACTTCGGGTTTTTTTGGCAAGGAAAATATCGGATATCGGTATCGGCCAAAAATGTCATATCGGTGCATCACTAGTATATACACTGTGAGTAAACAACATTATATAAACAGAATATGAGGTGACCATGATGTGAGGTGAACATCTAATGGCGTTCAGGAATCAATGTGCTACACAGCTGTGGGTCGATGTCAGGCGTTTACACCGTTTGTTCYGGGTCGTCGCAGCGCACGGTTCTAGAAAAATCACGGGGCCTCTTCTAACGCCGAAGTGCCAGAGCAGAACGAGCTGAGAAATAATTAGKACAAACAAAACGGCAAAACAAGAATCGCAACATTAGGAAATCAACTGTTAAGGAACATCTGAGACCGAAGCAAGCTGCTACCCGAGCATATGCTCCTCCGGTGTTGAGAACACTGCTCAATCTTCAGCCAGGCAAAGAAAATAGTCTATTTATAGCCATAGTCTCAACTCACTTCAACTTCAACTTCACTGGTTCCTCAAGATGTGCAGTGATTGTACAATTCCTAATGCTCTCGCCAACAGGGGAGAGGGTCCCATTGACATCATGGAAACATAGAGCATGTAAAACATGCAACGTCGGCTTAAATCAACTTTAATCAACCCCTGTGAAGTGGTTTTGTCATATGGACAACTTTGAAATGGAAATGGGATGATGTGAACTCTTGGTGGATGTGCCCTGATTWCTAATGCGATATACAGTGCCTTCAAAAAGTATTCGTACCCCTTGACTTATTCCACATTTTGTTGTGTTACAGCCTGAATTCAAAACCAATTAAATAGATTTTTGTTTCAKCAATCTACACACAATACCACATAATGACAAAGTGAAAACATGTATTTATTTTTGTGTGCAAATGTGTGTAAAATCAAATACATAGAAATGTCCTTGTTTTGGAAAGAAAAGCACATTTTTGGTCCATTAAAATAACATCAAATTGATCAGAAATACAGTGTAGACATTGTTAATGTTGTAAATGACTATTGTAGCTGGAAACGCCTGATTTTTAATTGAATATCTACATAGACYTACAGAGGCCCATTATCAGCAACCATCACTCCTGTGTTCCAATGGCACGTTGTGTTAGCTAATCCAAGTTAATCATTTTAAAAGGCTAATTGATCATTAGAAAACCCTTTTGCAATTATGTTAGCACAGCTGAAAACTGTTCTGATTAAAGAAGCAATAAAACTGTCATTCTTTAGACTAGTTGAGAATCTGGAGCATCAGCACTTGTGGGTTCGACTATAGGCTCAAAATGGCCAGAAACAGTACATTCTTCTGAAACTCGTCAGTTTAGCTAACATTTCCCTAGCCTAATTGTTACCAAATATCCAAAAGGGAGATTCAGTGAAAACAAAAAATCTGACATTGATTGATTGATGTATCTAAACAAGTCCCACACACTTGTCTCAAAGCAGCACGATGGCTGTCCCAATTAAAACGGTGCTGAAATGATCATCTAGGTACGGTTGGATATGACTTTGGGAGTTTCAGTATAAGCTTTAATTTGATACATGCCTTCAATTGCATTAGCCTACTTTATTCCACTATTTTCATCATTCAGTTGATCATAACTAAGGTGAYTTTCTCTCTCTGTCGGCTCTTTCTAGGCCCAATGGCTGTCTCCTTGTCTCCTCACCCCGACAAGTTGTTAATCAACACCAGTTTWAAAAAAAATGCCAATCTGCTGCTGCGTATGTTGTGTATATTGTGGAATTGTATTAGTGCGACATTGGGAGAAAATATTGTAATTAATTTCCCGGGTCTTGTCATTATATTTTTGGAGGAAATGTGAAAAGTGGTCCCGGACAGTCCATGCAACTTATGTGAKTTTTTAAGCAATTGTTTACTCCGGAACTTATTTAGCCTTGCCATAACAAAGGGGATGAATACTTATTGACTCAAGACATTTCAGCTTTTCATTTTTTATTCATTAGTAAAAATATTTTTAATTTGATATTATGGGGTATTGTTTGTAGGCCAGTGCCAAAATATCTATGCAGGCTGTAACACAACAAAATGTGGAAAAAGACAAGGGGTGTGAATACTTCCTGAAGGCACTGTAGGCTAAGCCCTTTTTAATGGATTTACAGTCATAAGAAAATGCAAGACGTGATGTGGACTTCAACAGTTGGTGTTAATGAACTAAAAACAACCTCATGTTTCTGTTAACCCATTACAGTCTAAGCCCTGTCTAAGCTTGGGGGAGGGCGGGTGCTAGAGCTAAATAATGTTTGTGAGAGTCTCATGTTTCCAAGGACAGGTAATATTAGTGTGTAGCCCAAACTGTTCAGACGCTACAGACAGAAGTTGGCAGATTGGCTGTACTGACTTCAGACAAGTCCAAAGATGCTTGTTGGGGTTGTAGAGCAAAACGGAGAACACCATCGTATTTGTGAGAGTCTCTTCTTTCTATAGAGTTTTGTAGGCCAAACTGTTCGGACGCTACAGATGATGTTGTGAGAAGACAGATTTTCGGGAGGTCTCATGGTCTGACAAACGCCGCTCTAGCTCTGTTACCTTTCACAGAAGATGCTAAAGTGCGACATTGGCAGATGTGGTGGATTGAGACGCATCCAATACAAAAACAACAGATATCTASCTTAAACTGACAGATCTGTATGTTTTTTAAATTATTATTATGCTAATTAGATTTCCACGGGGGCGCGGATATCGACTCTAGGGGGTTTTAACCATGATTTTGAGCTTCCACGAAACAGACATATTCATGATAATGTTTATGGCCCCATGATATACACTGAGTATACAAAACATTAAGAACAKCTGCTCTTTCCATGACATAGACTGACCAGGTGAATCCAAGTGAAAGCTATGATCCCTTATGGATGTCACTTGTTAAATCAACTTCAATCAGTGTAGATGAAGGGGAGGAGACAGGATAAAGAAGGATTTTTAAGCGTTGAGACAATTGAGACATGGATTGTGTATGTGTGCCGTTCAGAGGGTGAATGGACAAGACAAAATATTGAAGTGCCTTTGAACTMGGTATGGTAGTAGGTGCCAGGKGCACKGGTTTGAGTGTGTCAAGAACTGCAATGCTGCTGGGTTTTTCACACTCAACAGTTTCCCATGTGTATCATGAATGGTTCATCACCCAAAGGACATCTAYCCAACTTGACATTGGAGTCAACATGGGCCAGCATCCCTGTGGAACGTTTTCAACACCTTGTAGAGTCCATGCCACGACGAATTGAGGCTGTTCTGAGGACAAAAGTGTGCAACAATATTAGCATGTTTCGTCCAGTCACACTTAATGTTTATCATCAAATTAATAAGGGAGGAATGTGAAAAGTTTTCAATAAAGGGGCTAATGGCTTAACATTCACGCAACACTTTAAGTCCAATCAAGATGTCTGATGGAGAAACTGCAGCTTTCCCTCCTCTTCAGGCCATATAACCCTCTCAAGCCCTAGCCTAAACTGAATTCATGGCTGTCCTCTCAAGCCCTAAGCCTAAACTGAATTCATGGCTGTCCTCTCAAGCCCTAGTCTAAATGAATTCACTGGCTGTCCTCTCAAGCCCTAGTCTAAACTGAATTCATGGCTGTCCTCTCAAGCCCTAGTCTAAACTGAATTCATGGCTGTCCTCTCAAGCCCTAATCTAAACTGAATTCATGGCTGTCCTCTCAAGCCCTAGTCTAAACTGAATTTATGCTGTCCTACCCTTCTTCTACTGTTGTGTATTGCTACTGTCCACACCTGTCATACCTATGGAAGTTTATTTCAGACTCCCGGGAATACAGAGTGGGTTACCTCATATAATCAAGAGTCCATGAAAGCCTTGTAATTATCTGTACTTATAGTCCTTACACATACAGTGCCTTCAGAAAGTATTCATACCCCTGTACTCATTCCACATTTTGTTGTGGTACAGCCTGAATTCAAAATAGATTAAATATGTTTTTTTCTCATCCATGTACACACAATATCCCATAATGACAAAGTAAAAACATGTTTTTAGATTTTTTTAAAAATAATTTCTAAAAACTTAAAATACCTAATTTACATAAGTATTCACACCCCTTTGCAATGACACTCCCAGACTCTGAATTCAGGCTGTAACACAACAAAATGTATAATAAGTCAAGGGTATGAATACTTTCTGAATACTTTCTGAAGGCACAGCATCCTACTCTGCAGGGGTGCACTGCAGGCACTCATCTGAATAGAGGTATTTATTCAGGAATTTAAAGTGCAATTAAAATAGGGTCTGAAGGTGATARGCTCATTTGCATAACACATTGAAATTGTTTATTTCCCCCGTTGTGCATATGCAACGGTCCCTCACCAAAACCCATATTTCAATTTGTTATTACAAATATTTGTAATGTTTGACTTGTCTATCATTTTTCTTTCAAGCCAAATGGGAAAACAGTAGCTCAGTTGATAAAGAAATATGGGGAAGGAGTAATATGAGTCGTTCTGTGTTCGTGTAAGTCTATTAAACATGTATCACATTGAAGTATGATTTARTGAAAATATCAGCGAGATTCATGGCTCTTTCTGGGAGATACCCACACTTCCAGTGAATGATATATCAAGCKCTCAACTCAGGCTATAAGATATTATGCCAGCTATAAAATCAAGACATAGGGCTTGTAAATTAATAGCTTGAACTGGATCACCAAAGACAAACAGCTCTTATCACTGCTKATTTTTCATGAACATAACGTTATCTAATTTGCTCAGTTGGACTTGTTTGGGAAGGCAAATTAGTGAATATTATATGGGCAACATACCGAAGAGAAATTCATTACCTCTCGCATTATCGCTATAAAACRGACAAAAAAGGAGGTCTGTTGTTCCTGTTCTCAGTGGGAGGTGGAAGCTTGTGCCTCATCCAGGTTGTGGAAGGACCCCTTCTCCGCGTCCAACGCCGTGCCTGATATTCAGTGARGGGATGTCATGACTGCTCCAGCTGTCAGGCGCACAGCTGTTCACTTTCCCCTCGAGTGAGCAGCGCTGCCTGCTTTTGCCCTACAGCGAGAGCGGGGAGGATTCTGACAAGGTCCACTGGAGAAGGCGGCCCGATCCGGCAATGCAAACAAGATGAAAAGGGGGGGGGGGGAAGAGCTACTGGAGTCTGCCGTAATATTAACAATCTCAATCCCTGTTATTGTCTATAGGATATCTTTGTCTCTAGTCTCATGTTCCCTACGCCACACCTTTCATACAACAGTGTGATGTCATTTCTAACTTGATAATATCTGTAGTACCCTTAGAAATGGTATACATTCTGGCCACACGATGTATCCGAGAAAAAGAACACAGCCGGTCCATCTTAAAAAAATCGATGGTAATGCATTTGCAGCTTTTGTCGGAGAGGGACTAGTCAAACATTTATCAGGTTGAATAATGCGGGAAAGGATAATTGACTTTCAGAGTTGCGTTGTTGGAGYGTGTTTAAAATACACTGCTGGAATGGAATAGGCAGCCACTCATAAATAAATAGGCTGTGTGCCTACGATAATTAACTCTCCAATGCGTGAGATAACGATTGCCGGCAGGCTAAAGAAATGGACAGATTTTTGGCAAATTCGAAAGCGGTGGTTGAGAGAACGATGTGCTACACGACGCCCTTGGCTTTTCATACGAGCCTGCTCATCTACACACATACAGTATGATGATTGATGTTCGGCCCTTAGGCCTGGGAGGACATTTTCTCTGCCTTAACTCTCTTGACACCCCCGCTGCTGCATTCCTTTTGGGGGAGTCTGGAGGTGCTAAGGGGACCGTATTGATTGAAAATGGAAGCAGTAACTTATGATGAGTGGAGGCCGGCTATATAACGACACAGGATGAGACCCAGATGCAGACARAGGAGGCATATGGTTCAAGTCTCAGAGATGTATTATATACAAGTGGTAGGCAAATGGCAAGTCCAAGACAGGCAGAGATCAGTAATCCTAATAAGAGTCAAGCAGGCAGCAGGCAAAAACWGTTTGGAACCGGGAAGACTAGAATACAGTCTAGAGAGAAGGAAAAACACGCTAGGAAGACTTGACGAGACAAGACAAACTGGCAACAGACAGACAGAAAATGCAGGTATAAATGCACAGGGGAGAATAGAGAAAATAGGAGACACCTGGTGGGGGTAGAGACAAGCACAAGACAGGTGAAACAGATCAGGGTGTAACAGGCTAAATCAAATTTGGAGATGAATCGGCTAACYGAGGTGTCGTTACGGTTCTGATGGGTGAATTATTAAGGCAATTAAATGAGTAGTTGTTACAGTGTTGRGGCGTGGCCCCAACAAGCTGACCCCGGATCAGTAAATGAGCGCTAAAAAGGCCACTTCATCATCTCCCTCCACACACTGTCTCTGACCCCAGGCATTTACATTTATCATTATGGATTTTATTCACTCTCAGGACAGAGGATCTGTAGAGTTGACACAGTGAATGGGAATATTTGGCATTCTGGTGTCTTGTCTGATGTTCAAATGATGAATATGGAAATATGGAATTCTTGGGCAAGACTTGTGAATCATCACATTTTGCTAACGTCAGTCAAGGATATTTAAAAATAAATACATTATTTATCTAGCTAAGTCAGTGGGTTAACTGCCTTGTTTCTGGGGCAGAATGACACATTTTTACCTTGCCAGCTCAAGGATTTGATCCAGCAACCTTTTGGTTATTGGCCCAGCGCTGTAACCACTAGGCTACCTTCCGCCCCAGTTGAAGCTGAAGATATTATGGACTGATTTGTGGTTCTAAATTCTTATCGAGGGGATATACGAACAAGTATTCTTGGCTATAGCAAAAATGCTAATGTCAGCAAAATTATTTTTGTGCCAAATCTTCATGCACACGCACACGCACACGCACACGCACACACACACACACACACACACACACACACACACACATACACACACATACACACACACAACCACCAGTGATACACAGTGTCCCTGTGACCCTCGTGCTCCATATGGTCAAGTAGAGGGCAGAGAAAATAAGCAGTGGACTCCCTGTGTGACTGCAGCTTGGCAGCCGATAAGCTACGGGGCCCATGGTGCTAGTGAGAGAGGGGGAGTGTGGTACAAATATTCAAAGGTCCTTCAGTAAAAAACTGACAGCTACACTAGCTATCTTTGGATGCTCTCTACGCTGCTCCTACTACTAGACACACCTGCTAAAACGATCTTTATTAACTGTATAAGGTATCCATCATATTTTTCATGGCCTGCCTGACAACCACAGGCCTGTTATATTAGCCATTTTCTCATCACCGTCACCGGTAGACACATATTCACCTATACTGTACACACTGCTGCCACTACTATTATTATTATTATTTATCCTGCTGCACAGTCACTTTTACCGCTGCCTAAAGATACATACCACTGCTGGGTTGCATGCAGATTAGCAGTGAGATACAAAGTTCCCACTAATGTCACTGCTGGMGCCAAAAGTAGCAGCTTTCACATTCGCTTTGTGAAAGACAATAAACTACACTGGCATTCTGAAGCTGTCAAGTCAGCTGGTATCTTCACAGCCATCTGACAGCTGATATATGAAGCACCTTTTTTCCCTCCATATCCTCCAGCATGCGGCCTCTACCCAGGGGGCCTTTTCCAWTTCTCTCAGTGCCAGAGTTTAATGCATACATGCCCCATTATCAATGGGAAATATAGCTGCCAGTCTTTTGTCAAATGTGTGGTGCGCCCGGTAGCGCAAAGCAATCACTTTATGTCTTTGTATCACACGCAATGAGAATGGCGAGTCTAGTGAGTCTAGCGACTTTCTGATATTTGTTCTGCAAGTTTCCCAGAGCCCCAGAAATGTCAGTGAACATTTCAGTTAATCTTCTTTAGGTGGGCATCGGGATCGGGAGAGCGCTACAGTGCTCTTCAACCAATTTCTTCGGCAYGGGCAGCTGAAATGAGCGTACGGCGTACACAGAGAGGGCAGAAGAGTAGATGTCTTAAACACTCAGTATGTCATTTTGAGGTGGTTGGGGTTGTCAATGAGCTGTATGATGAAGATTGAAAAAGTTTCAAATTCAACACTGAATGTCTAGCACTGACTAATATGTTGATCAGTAGGGATGTGCATCAATCCCTTTCAAATGGATTCGATATGTATCGGTGTGATTCGGGTTTGATTAGAGGAACGATTTGATGCAATTCGGTTCATTGCAATATGATTCGATTCACTAACATTTGTTACATTAACACATTCATTTTCCAATTAAAATTATAATCTACTGCTGATGGAGCTCAATGAGATGGGCCACTCTACCGGATGGATTCTGTCTGAGCTGACTTCCTGTGTGTGTGTGTGTGTTGTGTGTGTGTGTGTGTGTGGTGTGTGTGGTGTGTGTGTGTGGTGTGTGGTGGTGTGTGTTGTGTGTGTGTGTGTGGTGTGTGTGTGTGTGTGTGTGTGTGTGTGTGTGTGTAAATGTCTATGGTGTATTGTAGGCACCTGAGCTGAGCCATAATGTAAACTGAGTATCTACCACCCCACTATCAGTTGGGGGGACAATGTTTGCTTTCCCACCCATTAAAAGTCTTAAGAGTTAGTAATTTATCGGAAAAAATTTGCCAATGAATATAGAGCACAACTTTGGATTTCAACCCCTTTTCATAATGTAATGSTTRAGACCGTTTGGAAGTTTTGACGGACTCGGAGTGAGCTCTTCTTCTCCCACTTCGACAAGGCAGTGCGAGTTGCAAAGGTGATTGCTGTCCTTATTATCCTTGTTATGAAATGAAAGTGGCATGACGTTGGCCTGTTGGGGGAGGTTTATGACCCCCATAAATACCTTTCCCCTTTCCCCTTTTCTCTCTCTCTCTCTCTCTGTCTCTCTCTCTCTCTCTCTCTCTCTCTCTAGAGTTGACTCTGGTAAAGCCTTTGTAACATAGAGAGCCTGGTAACATCAAAAGGTGGGAAACGGAACCATATTTTGGTAATCCAACCAGTTGAAAATATGTGTTGGTACTTAATGAATATGATCTCAGGTCAGTTGTTGTCTGAGACATTATTACTAATGACAGGATGACATAAACTGTATCTTGGAAAGTCGACACATTCTAGTTATCAGATTTACATGGAATTGTTGTGCAAATTAAATGTTTAAATATGAAACTATTTGTGAAAAGATGAAATGTAGTTTTAGCTTCTTAAATGAGAGAACGGTTTGTCATTGAGAAACTCTGCTCACTCAGAGGCCCGGCCCAAGTGAACAGATATTGGTTGTAAACTATGAAACACGCCCTTCTCTTCACCCGGATATAAGCCCGTTGACGAAAATCCAACTTTGTGTTCTAAGGACGAGAGGACGGCGGTCCCCACGTTGAAAGGGCTAAGACAAGAACCTAACGAAATTAGCATTGAATTTCAACGTGAAGATGACGATCAACACGCCGAAAGATTAATTTTGACTATACCAGCCAGAATATAGCATGAGCTTAAAGTATGGCAACTTAATGTGAACTTTGAACTCTTATTCACTAAAGAAGTGATACCTCCTAGCCGATTGAGTTAGCCGCAGAAACGGTAAACGTGGGCTAGGAGAGGACGGACAGAGTATCCATTCTACCACGCTCCAGTTCACCACTAGACATTCTTCAGAGGACAAGACATCCATGCTGGATAACCCTGCCTTCTATCTATGACCAATCTACCGAAGCGCTGCTCAGAGTAAATATTTATTGCATTTTCCTTTTTCAAATGGGCGGTTATTTAGAATGCATAAGATACTGTATTTACGATAGCATAGCTTCTCCCTTTGTTACTCTGTCTTCCCACTCTTTCACTCAAACCCAACCACCTTTCTTTGTGTAACCAGCCGTCATATCTGTTCCGTTCGCTAGGGACGTTTTCCTTTATGACAATTAGTATTCAATGTATGATCTATTCTGTGTACATGTAATTCTGTGTGATTATTTAGGTATTTAGTAAATAAATAATTAAACCACATTTTGTATTGCTGATTCAACRTGTTAGCCAGGGTTCGTGAAGATAACCAAGAATTTACAACTTTCAGATGAGACTGAATAAGGTGAGGATTAAATATTGACTGCTACTGATGTACAAGATTACTAGGTCTTTAAGAGTTTATTCGTAAGATAACAGCTATATAAACATTATTTRGTGGTGCCCTGACTTTCTAGTTAATTACATTTACCTGATTAGCTTAATCAGGTAATATTAATTACAGAATAGAATAGAATAGCATGTCATATCACTTAATCCGGCATAGTCAAAGACACGACACAAGCAAAACKAAAAAATTACTTTTGCTGATGGTAAACCTGAACAATCGAAATAAAATRGTACGTAAGATTGGTTASGGGTGCCGCGTATCGATGCACTCATATCTGAAAAATTTGAACCGAAGGGGACCGGTGAATCGTTACATCTGTGTTGATCAGCTTTCAAGAGTTAGACCCCAAAGTCCCTCAAGGCAAGTCATCAGTCAACTGGTTTCTCATTGCTAGAAATTGCAATCTCAACAAAGAATGACAAGTGAATCATTCTCATTGCCTGTCTCTGTCATAGTTGACTGATGTAATGTTCGCAAGCCAGAATAAGGTAGACTGAATAAAACACTATTTGAAGGCGGAACAGACAAATAAGTGAAAAGGCTTTTGATCTTTGTGAAGAGAAACCTGCAAATGGATGATAACCCAGTTAGCTTGATGCTTCGTGTCATRTAAAAAACTAACATCCCCAAAACCTGCCTAAATGACAATCGCCCTGTAGCACTTACATCGACAATTATGAAGTGCTTTGAAAGGCTAGCGAGTGTGCATAGAGTCAGTGCAGATAGCCTGGGTTACCATTAATTATGACACACATCAACACCATCATCCCAGACACCATGGACCCACTTCAATTCGCATACTGCCCCAACATATCCACAGATGACGCAATCTCAATTGCACTTCACAATGCCCTCTCCCAAGAGGAGAAATAACTGTGTGAGAATGTTGTTCATASACTACAGTGCAGCGTTCAAAACCACAGTCCCCTCCAAGCTCATCACCAAGRTGGGGACCCTGGGAATGATCACCTCCTTCTGTAACTGGATCCTGGACTTCCAAACGSGACGCGCCCCCAGGTGGTGAGGGTAGGTAACAACACCTCCGCCATACTGACCCTCAACACTGGGGCCTCTCAAGGGTGTGTGCTTAGTCCCTTCTGTACTCCCTGTTCACACACAACTGTGTGGCCACGCAAGACTCCAACACCATCATCACGTTTGCTGACGARACGATGGGGGTAGGCCTGATCACCGACGGCAATGAGACTGAGAAGTGTGGTGCCATGACAACAATCTCTCCCTAAACGTCAGTAAGACCAAGGAGCTAATTGTGGACTACAGCAGAAAGAGGGGAGAGCAACATCCCCATCCACATCAACAGGGCTGTAGTGGAGTGGGTCGAGAGTTTTAAGTTCCTTGGCATCCACATCACTAAAGACTTAACATGGTCCACACACACACGGAAAGTCATGAAGAGGGCACGACAGCGCCTCTTCCCCCTAAAGAAGCTGAAAATATTTATCATCAGCCCTTGGATCCTCAAAAAGTTGGTGCGGACAGCCCAGTACATCACTGGAGCCGAGCTCCCTGCCATCAAGGACCTCTATATCAGGCGGTACCTGAAAAATTGCCAAAGACCTCAGCCACCCAAGCCATAGACTGTTCACTCTGCTACCATCCTGCAAACGTTACCGGASCATCGGCTCTCAYACCAACAGGCTCAGAGACAGCTTCTACCCCCAAGTCATAAGACTACTAAATAGCCATAAGACTGCTATATAGTTAATTAATGGTAACCAAGACTATCTGCACTGACTCTATGCACACTCGAGACTATACAGTGCTTTCTTGGATTAAATAAAAAATGTTCCTCATCAATCCACACACAATACCCCATCATGACAAAATGAAAACAGGTTTTTAGAAATGTATTAAAAATAAAAAACATAAATGACTTATTTACATAAGTATTCAGACCCTTTGCTATGAGACTCGAAATTGAGCTCAGGTGCATCCTGTTTCCATTGATTATCCTTGAGATGTTTCTACAACTTGATTGGAGTCCAKCWGTGGTAAATTAAATTGATTGGACATCATTTGGAAAGGCACACACCTGTCTATACAAGGTCCRACAGTTGACAGTGCATGTCAAAAACCAAGCCATGAGGTCGAAGCGATTGCCCGTAGAGCTCCGAGACAGGATTGTGTCGAGGCACAGATCTGGGGAAGGGTACCAAAACATTTCTGCAGCATTGAAGGTCCCCAAGAACACAGTAGCCTCTATCATTCTTAAATGGAAGCAATTTGGATCAATCAAGACTCTTCCTAGAGCTGGCCGCCCGGCCAAACTGAGCAATCGGGGGAGAAGGGCCTTGGTCAGGGAGGTGACCAAGAACCCGATTGTCACTCTGACAGAGCTCCAAAGTTCCTCTGTGGAGATGGGAGAACCTTCCAGAAGGACAACCATCTCTGCAGCACTCCYCCAATCAGGCCTTTATGGCAGAGTMGCCAGACAGAAGCTACTCCTCAGTAAAAGGCACATGACAGCCCACTATGAGTTTGCAAAAAGGCACCTAATGACTCTCAGAACATGAGAAACAAGATTATCTGGTATGATAAAACCAAGATTGAACTCTTTGACCTGAATGACAAGCGTCACGTCTGGAGGAAACCTGGCACCATCCCTACGGTGAAGCATGGTGGTGGCAGCATCATGCTGTGGAGATGTTTTTCAGTGGCAGGGACTGGGAGACTAGTCAGGATAGAGGGAAAGATGAATGGAGCAAAGTACAGAGAGATCATAGATGAAAACTTGCTCTAGAGTGCTCAGGACCTCAGACTGGGGCAAAGGTTCACCTTCCAACAAGACAATGACCCTAAGCACACAGCCAAGACAATGCAGGAGTGGCTTCGGGACACGTCTCTGAATGTCCTTGAGAGGCCCAGCCAGAACCCGGACTTGAACCGATCGAACATCTCTGGAGAGACCTGAACATTTCTCATCCAACCTTGAGAGGATCTGCAGAGAAGAATGGGAGAAACCTTCCAAATACAGGTGTGCTAAGCTTGTAGCATCACACCCAAGAAGGCTCAAGGCTGTAATCACTGCCAAAGGTGCTTCAACAAACTACTGAATAAAGAATCTGAATACTTATGTAAATGTGATATTGTCATACATTTGCAAAAAAATTTAATCATGTTTTTGCTTTGTCATTATGGGGTATTGAGTGTAAAAACAATTTAATACATTTTAGAGTAAGGCTGGAACGTAACAAATGTGGAAAAAGTCAAGGGGTCTCAATACTTTCCGAATGCACTGCATGATGTATATTTACACACTCTCACACAAAACCCACAAACATTCACATACTCTACATARGCACACACCCACCGACACAACACAAACACACACACATACACGCACGGACGCACACACACACTTTTACCCTCATAATTTGCTGCTGCTTCTTTGTTCTATATTTTACTCTAATTATTATCTATCCTGATGCCTAGTCACTTTACCCTGCCTTCATGTACATATCTACCTCAAATATCTCGTACATCTGCACATTGATCTGGTACTGGTACTCCCTGTTTCTGGCTTCATTCTTGTGTATTTTATTAATCTTGCGTTACTATTTTTATTATTATATTATTTAACTCTGCATCGTTGGGAAGGGCTTGTAAGCTAGTATTTCACGGTTAAATCTACACCCATTGTATTCGACGCATGTGACACATTAAATTTGATTTTGAATTGATTTGTACATGCTTATGGATGTGTTCTTGATAGCTTATGAAGTGTGGTCCTTCTGTACGCCCCTGCAACTATGTAAAACAGGCTTGCCATTGTTTAATCAAATAGGGGCACTATATATATATATATATATATGACCCTTGGGTTTTTTGGTCAGGGAACTAATGTTATTGAGGTGTAATATTGCGAGACTTTGATCAACCGAATGCGCACAGTCGCATACAGTCCAATTTTCCAAAGGCCCCTAATCTGTTTGGACAGGTCCACTACTGGGTCAAGCACTAGCATTGCCATGCACTTGAACATTAATAATGCACAAATCAATTTCCTCTGGCTTTTCTATGAGGGGCCTTTCAATTGCCTTGTGTGGTACCCCGAGGGGCCACTTACTCCAGTTCTGTTGACCTCTTTGTCCCTTCCTCAACCCGACTGTCCTTCCATTAAAATGATAACCTTTTCATTCTGTGGCATATGAATTGGGATGGCCAACAACTGTACACAGACTATTGAAAGTATCCAATGCTCTCAATACTTTTAAAACTCCATTAAAAGATGGMTTGAGGCTTGGGGTGATGATGGAAATTAAGCGAAGTGCTGTCCTGAAACAGATTTGCAGTTGCTTCTGTAATGGGAGGCTGTCCCATTTGTCCACTTTCAGTTTCTATCAGGAAGTGGAGATTGACACAATGGAGATYCATGCCCCAGATTCAATGTTCAATATGACTGTCTAAAGTCACACCAATGACAGCTCCTCACCAGTAAACCTTATTTGTCAGATTTTGACCATTTGAACCCAAKGATTTCGTAGCGAGGCTCTGAGAAACTTGAATTGATATTGATGTTGARACAGCATCAGTGCAATCAAAGTCACACAGGGACATATTTTTWAATATCATACTTTCATTGGTGAATCCATAGATTATGATGAATGCCAATGCAAGACAATCAGTTTTATATATGAACATCATCAAGTGAAAAACAAATTCACATATTGTCAACAGTTGTAGCATATGAGGAAACAAACAAAAACCCTGTCAAACTGTGTGTCATATGCAGGGTAATTACAATACTATACCACCAAGGAAGCTGGAGTCTGTTGCAGAATGGCTCGTTACGAATGACTGCTTTGGGTAATGGTGTTTCTTTGCCCGGGAATTGAAATATAATTTCATTAAATAGAGATATGTAGAACAAAGTGTCAACAGATCCATCTTGGATGTTTGCTCAGTCTGACCTGCGACGCTGCTCCCTATGTCGGATCCAGCTCATCATTGAGACGTCTCGCGACGGAAATCTAATCCGTGGATGTGCCCATCCGACATTGTGAGATTTATGTTTGTCAATATGTTCAGGCAGGAGCGATGACGGGCAATTATGGATGGATCCTYAAGAATGCTGAACAGACAGTCTATTACCAAGAATATCCTGTTTGACAAAATAAATGTTGAAGAGAGCCTTTAACCTCTCTTCAACGCCATCATACAGGTGCATACACACAGCCATGCACATACATGCACGCATGCACGCACAAACAAGAACTCTACAACTGCCTCATCCAAAGACCTCAGCGATGGGCACCTACTGTATAACCAGGCTTGCAATCAGMGGGGTACAGCGTTGCATTCAGATAACATGTGATGTAGATTGTACACACTTAAATGTCATGTAGAATCATGTCATCTCTATTTAAAACACCTCTATCTGCAATGTTCACAACGTGAACCTATATTTTGAGGATCAAAATGCATGAACTCTTAATAGTCTATTGCGATCTTACAAAGCTGGGCKAACGTGCTCCAATGCTAGCATTAGGAGACGGGGTTAGCGTTAGCAATTTTGTAGTGTTTTGTGGAGAAGAAAATACAACAACAAAAAAAGAAACGCAATAAAGCAGAGCTTAGACAACGGTAAGACGACGGTACACACGAGTGTCCAGTGGTGTCCTCAGGCTCGTGTGGAGCCTGTTGATTTGGTGAGGAACATACAGATTGCTCATGGTGGTATTTGGGGGCCACAGCCCATGTAATGAATTTACTATGGGGTGGGCAGAATGCCACTGGAGAAAGGGGGAATGAAGGAAGGAGAGGACTAAGGAAGAAATGTAGTGCATTTACATCGCTGACCACGCCCACAAACATGCATTGTCACTCTTCATTATGTTCTCCGAACCTTAAATCAGCTGTTTCTATTTTAAGTGGAATCTGGAATAAAAACTCACAGCTACCAAAAGTAACAACCCATTCCAGGAAATGACAGTCGCCGCACCAGACAAACCTGACTCAAAGGCATCCACAACATCTGTTTTATAATGATGTAAGTACTATTTTGTTTCACTTTTTTTTTTTTTTATATATATTATGAGCAGGAAAAGACGATCCTAGATCTGGTAGATGTCACCTCAGGCTTTAATACAAAACTTTGCAGGTCCTAAAAAGACAAGAAATATCAAGAGTTTGTCTGAGGAAGTCATTTATTGTATCATCCAATCTGTTATGATATATCTGATTATCTGTTGTGATATACATACGGTACATGAACAGCATATTTGGTCAATTTGTCAGGCTACATATTGTCAGAGGAATTCTTAGCCATCCTAATTGAATTAACATACGAGAGAGAGAGTGACAGGACTGGAGTCAGAGTCAATCCCCAGCAACAGCTTGACAATATCCGCCTGCACACCGGTGTCACCGGTGGGATCCAGCCCGCACATTGGTTGTAGCGGAGGGATCTCCAGGTGTGGGCCTCATCAGCCTCCATTGCGAACCCATATGAGTTGGTGTACCAAATGGCTCACAGGGTGTTGCACCTGAGCTCAGGTCCAGGGTGCCAAGAGATTGTGTATTGTCAAACACAGACCCAGGAACACAACCAGCAGGCACTTGGGCTAACAGCTGTTTTCTTTTACCAACCTGAGAAATAAATAAATATTTGGGAAAATAACCACAAATGAGTTGTGTCCACTCCATGTGGGAGACATCTGTGGCACAGACTGCACTTGCCTCTGGTAGCGATAGGGATTCCATTCAGGATGCTGTCTTTTGTTCTCATGTTTTTCAGGACTTGGTGAGTTGGGCTCCAGCGATGCAACGTTGTACAGTAGGTTGTAGAGTAAGTTGCTCATCATAAAGAAACATTTCAAATTTAGTTAAGCAAGTATTGAAGCTTAATATTAACATTGTTGATCTTTACTGTCTACCAGAGAAGTTTTCACTGATTAAGAAGAAGGGGTTTGTTACAAGTCATTATACCACCTCGCTCTTAGTGATCCGCCCGCTCTGTCCCCCTGTGGGTCAAAACGAGCGTGCCACACGTGGTTGCCTGTAGTACAACGGAACTGCATACTACTACAGTGGTTAGAGGCCTGCATCTGTTTGCGTTTGTTAAATTTGATAATTATATGGAGAGTTTAACAAATGTCTCTCCTTAATATACTATAATGATGCCTAATGCCTAAATAATCAAATTCATAAGTTATGCATTAACTAGTTATTAATTAGAAACATTAAGAAGTTATGTATTGGTAAAAAAAAACTACTCTTACTGTCACACCCTGATCTGTTTCACCTGTCTTGTGCTTGTCTCTACCACCCACTAGGTGTCTCTTATTTTCCCCATTATCCCCTGTGTATTTATARCGGCATTTTCTGTCTGTCTGTTGCCAATTCGTCTTGTCTTGTCAAGTCGTCCCAGTGTGTTTTTCAATGTTTTTCCTTCTCTACAGTTTGTGTTCTAGTCTTCCCGGTTCCGACCTGTTTTTGCCTGCCCTGACCCTGAGCCTTCCTGCCGTTCTACGCCTGACTCTTATTTGGATTACTGCTCTCTGCCTGTCCTGGACCTGCCATTTGCCTACCCCTTGTATATAATACATTTCTGAGACTCGAACCATCTGCCTCCTGTGTCTGCATCTGTGTCTCATCCTGTGTCATTATACATACTTGGAACACAGCTCAGGTATAATCTCACAAATAACGATAGAACTGGATGTTCTGACGTTTACTGTATGACAACCTTGCCACTACTTATGTCTTATTAAATGTGAGTCCTACAGCTTGGGAGAAGAGTCCTGTGGGAGCGTAAAACTCAATGCAACTATTAAATTGAATGCCTGAATAGACTCCCTGCTAGCTCTATGGTGTCAGAATGACTCAAACGAGATACAGTGGGGCAAAAAAGTATTTAGTCAGCCACCAATTGTGCAAGTTCTCCCACTTAAAAAGATGAGAGAGGCCTGTAATTTTCATCATAGGTACACTTCAACTATGACAGACAAAATGAGAAATAAAAATCCAGAATCACATTGTAGGATTTTTTATGAATTTATTAGCAAATTATGGTGGAAAATAAGTATTTGGTCAATAACAAAGTTTATCTCAATACTTTGTTATTACCCTTTGTTGGCAATGACAGAGGTCAAACGTTTTCTGTAAGTCTTCACAAGATTTTCACACACTGTTTGCTGGTATTTTGGCCCATTCCTCCATGCAGATCTCCTCTAAAGCAGTGATGTTTGGCTGTTGCTGGTACACACGACTTTCAACTCCCTCCAAAGATTTTCTATGGGTTGAGATCTGGAGACTGGCTAGGCCACTCCAGGACCTTGAAATGCTTCTTACAAAGCCACTCCTTCGTTGCCCGGCGGTGTGTTTGGGATCATTGTCATGCTGAAAGACTCAGCCACGTTTCATCTTCAATGCCCTTGCTGATGGAAGGAGGTTTTCACTCAAAATCTCACGATACATGGCCCCATTCATTCTTTCCTTTACACGGATCAGTCGTCCTGGTCCCTTGCAGAAAAATAGCCCCAAAGCAAGGCCCCCATGAGTTTCCCACCCCCATGCTCCAGCTAGGTATGGTGTTCTTTGGATGCAACTCAGCATTCTTTGTCCTCCCAAACACGACGAGTTGAGTTTTTACCAAAAAGTTATATTTTGGTTTCATCTGACCATATGACATTCCCCAATCTTCTCTGGATCATCCAAATGCTCTCTAGCAAACTTCAGACGGGCCTGGACATGTACTGGCTTAAGCAGGGGGACACGTCTGGCACTGCAGGATATGAGTCCCTGGCGCGTAGTGTGTTACTGATGGTAGGCTTTGGTACTTTGGTCCCAGCTCTCTGCAGGTCATTCACTAGGTCCCCCCGTGTGGTTTTGGATTTTTGCTCACCGTTCTTGTGATCATTTTGACCCCACGGGGTGAGATCTTGCGTGGAGCCCCAGATCGAGGAGATTATCAGTGGTCTTGTATGTCTTCCATTTCCTAATTGCTCCCACAGTTGATTCTTCAAACCAAGCTGCTTACCTATTGCAGATTCAGTCTTCCCAGCCTGGTGTCAGGTCTACAATTTTGTTTCTGGTCCTTTGACCAGCTCTTGGTCTTGGCCATAGTGGAGTTTGGAGTGTGACTGTTTGAGGTTGTGGACAGGTGTCTTTTTATACTGATAACAAGTTCAAAACAGTGCCATTAATACAGGTAACGAGTGGAGGACAGAGAGCCTCTTTAAAGAAGAAGTTACAGGTCTGTGGAGAGCCAGAAATCTTGCTTGTTTGTAGGTGACCAATACTTATTTTCCACCATATTCTGCAAAAATATAAATTCATAAAATCCTACAATGTGGATTTTCTGGACTTTTTTTTCTCAGTTTGTCTGTCATAGTTGAAGGTTACTATGATGAAAATTACAGGCCTCCTCATCTTTTAAGTGGGAGAACATGCACAATTGGTGGCTGACTAAATACTTTTTTGCCCCACTCGTACCTAAAGCAAGGCAATATATTCCACCAAAACACATTTATCTCCCTCACTTATGATACCAAATGTGAATTTAGCACCGTGGGAGAGAACAAGGATCAAACGAATGTGCCAGGTCAAGGAGAGTTCACCACGAATATCAAAGCGTTGGCTTTAGTCCTTGGATTCTGTCATTGAGGGTCTGGATTCTGTCATTGAGAGTAACTGATTTGCCATGCTATTGGGTAAGCTGTTTGGGAATATTGGGGCCAGGAACAATTATACGGCCTTGAACCATTTCAATTTCATCCGTTTGACATTTACATTACACTTTACAGGTGCACTTTGGCCTTATTCAGTTGCAATACTGTTTTGTATYTGATTCTTCTATTCAGCTACTAGTGCAATMCAGACCTATTTCAATATGTTGTATCTGCGACGGAAAGCATATCAAATAAATCAAGCAAGCAATCAATCAATATAGAAAGCATGTAGATCAATCAATCATTATGTTTCACATATCGTTSCTCTTGTAGTCAACGGTGACCTCTGATATCATCACATGCTATGCTATCTCTATGGGTTTGACCCTAATCATCAGAACACATCAGACTTCAGATTGTCATCTCCATTTCAGGTCACTGAACTCCGAGCAGTGACTATTTTATTAATCCAAAAGTAATTACATGCTTTGGTATCTGAGTAACACGATACACATGACTATCTTGGATTTCAGACACTGTTTGAATTAATTGCAAACCTAAACGGTACAAGCCAAAAGTAATTACTTGAAAYAAGAGCATGGTGAGTGGTCATTTTGTGGGCCAGAGAGGCATGAATGTCCACAAGTCTCACTCCGGCACACAGGCAAATTCAACCTGAGGGATTCCATCTGCATGTAAATACAATCAGATAAGTGGGTCCCATTTCTCTTGGTTCCCCCCGACACTCGTTTAAATCTGACACACTTCTACCGGCAGTCTGTCTATTAGACTTGCAAGTCATGCACATTTTGCATAAATACTGCTCAGAGTCGTAATATAATTCCAGGAAGTCATTCACACAATACAGAATATCCAATATGTTGAATATTTTGGCAATGGGAAATGGGCGTTATTCTCATTAAACCTTTGGCGTGAAATATGAGAGAAATTTATAGCGACTGTATTCGCCAAAATAATATGCTCGCCGGGTGAATTAATCACTTTGGCCGGGAGTGACAAACTGGTGCTGTGTGACATAAATAAAATGGTAATGAAGGAAAAAGGGGAAAGCCTTATTATGTCTTTAAGCTGAAGCTCCGTTGGCCCTGTTTTGAAAGAAAAGGCCAGGTCTTGGCTGGATACGAGCGTATGTTGCTTGGCCTATGCAATGCGCCTGCATTCCAAAGGATTTGGATGATCCACAAGTACTARGGCATGAAGCTAACGTGTGGGTGAATGCTTTATGAATTACATGGAAATCTCCACATGAAGTAAAGACAGAACTTTTGTCACACATGTTCTATTGAAAAGCTACAGTAAAATGAGTAAAATGAAATACAAACGATTTAGCATCATAGTTACAACTACCATTTTCCATTTGAAAACTGGTGAATCGCAGGTGGAAATGCTATGTGAGCTCCATGCAAGCACATACAGTATGGTACTGTCGTTCTATATATACAAGCTGAAGTGACTACAGATTTACTGTGTATTTAATGTATGTTGTAGTCAGTTCAACAAACCAACAACAAGATCAATGTTGATGCTGACCATAGTTTATATTTTTATACTGTTGTGTCATGATGGCCTCTTGCATGTTGGCTGCTATTCAAAGATTTACCTGAGTAAGTCGTTACATCCTATTGGTTTTAATAGGTGGACCCCCTGTATCCCCAAAAATATTCCACCAAGCCCCCTCACTATAATCGGAGCCTGCAAAAAAGTGTTGTTTGTTCCTACTTTGTCACCTCTTCTGAAATAATAGATTTTCTAAATGAAAAACTGAAAATTAACGTTCACCATTAATGCAAGCTCCTTCCCTTTACCTTCATGCTATGATTGAGTTGCGGACTCAATTAATCTCCTTTGTGGTCAGCGCAAACAAAAGCATTGGCCATAAATTGATTCATCTTGCCTCAGTAGGTATCTTGCCGCTCTCCTGTGGGGAAGGCAAGAGGAAATTCCCTAAAGTCTCAACGTTCTAAACAAATCTAAGGGTTATGAGTCTAGTCAAGTCATGGAGACTTTATCTGGATAAGAAACTAATATTGTAAGTCA